>NC_092385.1:13574086-13906943 GCF_030028105.1 Mobula birostris | reverse complement strand
TGGCAAATATGGCTATGTAGGAGATAGGATAGAAGCTGCTGGATGAAAGGTGGAGCCAGGTGGATGATGAATGATAGGCAAATGGAACGAAATAGGGGGAGGGGATGGCACACATGAGGAAAGGATGAGGAAAACTAGGTAGACAGGTGAGGGTGTGTGGAGGTGGGTACATGAGGTGTGAGTTACCTGAAAATGAAAAAATTCAATATTCCATGATAAGACCTGTGTCCACCGGCAGGTATCCTTTGCACATTTGGCGCACCATCCAGTTCCCAGCTCCAGTTTCAGAGCTCCAAGCTCAGTCCCAGACAGTATTTCACAAATATTCAATCCATTACCATTGCTCTCTGGGGATGTGAGGACTTGCTCTGTAAGTCTGAATCAATCCTTTCACTGTGCTGGAATTCTATGGAGCCCAAAAAGAAGAATGCTACATTTCAGAGGTGTTTACGCTTTGCGTATAAAAAATATTACTGATATCTGTCTCTTCGGGACTATATGAAGTTACAGGTCAAGCATCAAGGTGGTGATGCATTGGACCTAGCTTCCTGAATTCAATTCACATACCTTGGTCTGAACTAAGTTCATGAAGTATATTCAACACACACAGAATGCTGGTGAAATGCAGCAGGCCAGGCAGCATCTATTGGAAGAGGTACAGTCGATGTTTCCGGCCGAGACTCTTCGTCAGGACTAACTGAAGGAAGAGTTAGTAAGAGATTTGAAAGTGGGAGGGGGAGGGGGAGATCCAAAATGATAGGAGAAGACGGGAGGGGGAGGGATGGAACAAGTGCTGCACGTGCCCTCACCACCATTCAGGGCCCCAGACAGTACTTCCAGGTGAGGCGACACTTCTTCACCTGTGAGACGGCTGGGGTGATATACTGCGTCCAATGCTCCCAGTGCGGCCTTCTATACATTGGCGAGACCTGACGCAGACTAGGAGACAGTTTCGCTGAAAACCTACGCTCTGTCTGCCAGAGAAAGCAGGATCTCCCAGTGCTCACACATTATAATTCCACGTCCCATTCCATTCTGATATGTCTATCCACGGTCTCCTCTACCGTCAAGATGAAGCCACACTCAGGTTGGAGGAACAACACCTTATATTCTGTCTGGGTAGCCTCCCATCTGATGGCATGAACATTGACTTATCTAACTTCTGTTAATGCCCCTCCTCCCCTTCTTACCACATCCCTTATTTATTTATTTGTTTGTTTGTTTGTTTGCTTATCTCTCCTCTACCCCCCCTTTTTCTTTCTCTCTTTTTTCTCCCTCTGTCCCTCCCACTATAACTCCTTGCCGTCTCTCCATCTTCCTCTGGGCTTCCCTCCCCCTTTCTTTCTCCCAAGGCTTCCCATCCCATTATCCTCTCCCTTCTCCAGCCTTGTATCCCTTTTGTCAATCAACTGTCCAGCTCTTGGCTCCATCGCTCCCCCTCCTGTCTTCTCCTATCATTTTGGATCTCCCCCTCCCCCTCCCCCTTTCAAATCTCTTACTAGCTCTTCTTTCAGTTAGTCCTGATGAAGGGTCTCGGCCCGAAACGTCGACTGTACCTCTTCCAATGGATGCTGCCTGGACTGCTGCGTTCACCAGCACTTTGTGTGTGTTGCTTGAATTTCCAGCATCTGCAGAATTCCTCGTGTTTGCGTTCATGAATTACATTCCTTGCTTGATTGTAATCCAGTAACTGGCCACTTGTTCCACTAGAACAGGGGTTCCAACATGGGGTCCATGGACCCCTTGCTTAATGGTATTGGTCCATGGCATAAAAAAAGGTTGGGAACCCCTGGACTAGAAAGTTTCATATAAAATGGAGTTATGCTCAAAAGAATCAGAATCAGAATCAGGTTTTTTATTACCAGCACACGTCATGAAATTTGTTGTTAGGCGGCAGCAGTACATTGCAATGCAACGTATATATAAAGTGAAATTAAATTAATAGCACAAAAAGAGGGAAAGAAGTAGTGAAGTAGTGCTCACGGGTTCTCTGTCCATTCGGAAATCTGATGACAGAGGGGAAGAAGCTATTCCTGCAGAGAAGCAGAAGAGTAAATCTCAGCTCTGGTCACCCAATGCAGCCTTACATGCATAAAGTCTGACTTTTTGCTACCCATAAAATATCTAAGATTCAGACTTGGTGTAAGCAAATTCACCAGAATAAAAACTAACAAAGCCTTTCCTGCACCCAGGAGAACATTTAAAGCAAGGAACCCTTCTTGTCCAAGAGCTAGATCGGGAAAGCTGCCCAAAGGATTAGATTCATAAATCAAAATGCAAAGTAACACGCAAAGCATGGGACGGTGAATAGGCAACCTGCTTACGGGCAGATCACTGTTAATACACTCCAGTACTTTCAAACAACAGGCAACATGGCTTTGAGGTCTGCAAAAAAGGCAACACTGCATAACGCTGCCAAGTCAAATACAGGAGGCCACTCTGAAAACCTTTTGAGTTGTAAACTCAGTCAGCTCCATCATGGGCAATAGCATCCTAGACATTTCCAAGGAGCAAGGCCTCAAAAAGGTGGCATCCATTATTAAGGACCCCACCACCCAGGTCATGCCCTCTTCTCATTGCTTCCATCAGGGAAGAGGTACAGGAGCCTGAATGCACTCACTCAACAATTCAGGAAAATTCTCCCCCTCTGCCATCTGATTCCTAAATGGACATTGAATCCATAATCACGACCACAATACATCTTACATTACATTTTAATTAATTATATATATCCACACTTCTTAACATAATTTACAGTTTTTGTTATTACGTATTATAATATACTGCTGCCACATAACAACAAATTTCACGACACATGCTGGTGATATTAAACCTGATTCTAATTCTGATTCTGTGATATAGATGAACCCAAACTGGGCTCTCTGTGGAAAGTAAGCTATTTCCTTCACAGTCAACCATCTAAGTCTCAAGAAAATAAAAGAGCACAGAAGATGACACCCGATTATTGCAGCATGTACGGATTTCAATTCTTTTTGTACTGGTGAATGCAGCCACATGGGGTTAGGGTTAAGTGGTCTTGAAGCTTTGATTAGTAGACATGAAGCAGAAAAAAAAATTAATTTCCACTAGTCCTTCTGTTGCCTAATCCCTAGTGTAGCATTGCTCTTGGCACACTGTCAAAAACTCCACTGATTTTTAAAGTGTTTTTAGGTCATTTGAACATCAGCCTTTTCGAATCGTGCTCCCGAGCAATAAATACACTTGTACTCTTCTGCTTTGTAAATCATGTTTAGCCATTAGCAATGTTAGAAGAAAAGCAAGAATAAGATGTATCTATGCCACTAACTGCAGAAGGACATTAGTGTCTGCCTGATTCTGAAAACCCATGGCAGACGATCCTGATAACCATGTAATCTATCTTTTATTTATGCAATGAGAATGTTCACGACAGCTTGAGAGTGGCACAGAAGTGAAATGATTTATCTGGGTCCAGGACCTGTAAAGCATCAAACTGACTACATGGCCTGATTAGTAACCACTTTGCCAATTTACTGTGTAAAAAGAAAATGATTTCTTTTTTTTTGTAAATGCAATTAACTTGGACAGAAAGAAGTTGGCCCAATACAAATCAGGGATATAGCCAATATTTCTGCAATTGTACCACGAGCTTTCCTTGCTATCACAAAATTCCATCTTTAACATGCCCAGGAGCATAAGTGAGAGATTCCTTTTATGTTATTTATCCTCCTATAGCATCGGCCCTGCAGTCTGCCATCCGCCAACACATTCACTAGAACAAATGCCAATTTTCCATTTATTTCCTCTTCATTGTACTCCCACACACCACTACTGCTTAGTGAATTCAGTCACGACGTGCTGAAACCACATGGAAAATGTACAGTAATTATAATGCCTTGGCTTGAGCCTAGTTTTATCAACAGCACGATTGCTGTAACTTGTCAATTAAGAAGAAGTTTGTCGTGCTAAACTTGGCAACACGATGAAACGTCACTAAAATTAAAATTCCTTGAGAACGAGGAGCGGAAAGATAAGAAAATGAATGTCCAAATAAGAAACCTTCATTGCTATTTAGTAAAGAAAAACACACAGGACAATCAAAAATTGCTTATTTTAATTTGGCAAGGCACTTTGCTGTTACCAAGTAAATATTACATAAGTGGGAGGTGAATATCACCAGCAAGCATTGCCTAAAATAGAAAAAAGGCCACGGTGAATGACTTCTAGCAGGAATGGACTCAAGTATGAATGTGTAAAGCACAGATGTCATAATAAACAGAAGAACATTTAAATGGGATTTAGAATATAAAGTGGCATAATCACTGGGATAATGTACCTTGTTTATCCACAGAAATCAGTGGAACTTGGAATTAGACACAAATGAGTAACACTATTTGAACTCTCTCCACCAGCTTCAGTTGCAAACAGAACTGAATTTTTTCAATTGCCCAACTAATCCCCTTTTAGACGAGGGATTAATCTGAGTCATCTCTTTCAAAGCAAGTGCACATTAGCAGCAATTAAAAACAGGAAGGATCCTTTCCTATCTCCCCTTGTACACAACAACACACGCTTGTTCGGGAGGGAAGAAGGTGAAGTTAGACAATAGAATTACTCATGAAGACAAGATACTACCAAATGCTGGAATCCAGAATGAAGAATAGAACATTGGATCAAAGGGAATAGTAAGTCAATGTCTTGGAATGCAACTCTGCATGTGGACTGAGAGGGAACCTGTACCCAACATATCAATGCAGCTACAAATAAGGCACAACAATGGCTATATTTCATTGGGAGTTTGAGGAGATTTGGTACGTCACCAAAGACATTCACAGATTTCTACAGATGTACTATGGAGAGCATTCTAACTAGCTGCATCACCGTCTGGTATGGGAGTGATGGGGGCTACTGCACAGGATCGGAATGAGCTGCAGTGTGTTGTAAAATTAGTCAGCTCCATCATGGGCTCTAGCCTCCGTAGTATCCAGGACATCATCAAGGAGCGATGCCTTAAAAAGGCGGCGTCCATCATTAAGGACCCCCATCACTCAGCTCATGCTCTGTTCTCATTGCTACCCTCAGGGGCCTGAAGGCACACACTCAGCAATTCAGGAACAGCTTCTTCCCCTCTGCCATCAGATTTCTGAATGGACATTGAACCCATGAACACCACATCACTACTTTTTTATTTCTATATTTACACTAATTATTTAATGTAACTATTATATACATACACTTACTGTAATTCAGTTTTTTTTTCTCTATTATCATGTATTGCATTGTACTGCAGCCACAAAGTTAACAAATTCCACAACATAGGCTGGTGATATTAAACCTGATTCTGATTCTGATTCATTGAGATACAATGTGGGGTAGGTCCTTCGGCCTTTCGAGCCAAACCACCTGATAATCCCCCGATTTAATTCTAGCCTAATCACGGGACAATTTACAATGACCAACTAACCTAACAACCGGTACGTCTTGGGTCTGTGGGAGGAACCTGGAGCACCCGGAGGAATTCACGTGGCCACAGGGAGAACGTACAAACACCTTACAAGCAGTGGTGAGAATTGAACCCGTGTCACCTGTACTGTAAAGTGTTGTGCTCATCTGCACAGTACAGTACAGGCCAGTGTTGTGCCAACCTTTTAGGCTACTCTCAGATTAGTCTAATCCTTCCCTCCGTTTTTCCATCATCCATCTTCCTTCCTAAGAGTTTCTGAATACTTTTAAATAAAACAGTTGTTTAGTAAAAGGTGCTTATGTGGTGGGGAGGGAGGAACCAACAATGAAGAAAACTAGGTGCAAATATAAGTGTGTGTAGGAGAGGTGTGGGTTACCTGAAATCTCATATTCCATTAATGAGTAGCATGGTTAGAATTGTTAATGCTTTATTATACTTCCTCATTCTTCCTAACAAACTATATAAACTTACACTTTTACAGTGTGTCTGGCCAGTTGACTAACCAGGTTGTCATCCTGGATACTTATTGTTCTCACTACAGTTAGCTGTCCTTTCAAGATTCTGGGAATCTCTTTATTAATCAACAAATTATTAATATTATTGTAAGATAGGTTAGAAGCCAATGGCATGAACATTGAAAAATATCCGATTTTCCAATCCAATCCAAAATAAAAATAACCCAATTTTAGGTTAGCCATACCCCCAGTGCTCTCCTCCCACACACACACTCACCTGTCTCACTTCACTTCTTCTCCCTTTGTTCACCTCTTCCATTCCTCTTCCCTACTTGATTCCATTTGGCCAATATCTCCTTCCCAGCCAGGTCCACTTATCCAGGTCCAGGTCCACTTTTAAGTTCTGCTATATGCTGACAAGAATTTTTGTTCCCTCCTAGTCCTGATGCAGGGTCTCGACCCAAAGCATCAACTTACACAGCTGTGCAGGTCAAAGTCATTGGAAATATTTAAAGTGGAGGTTGTTAGGTTGTCAAAGGTTATGGGAAGAAGGCAGTAGAATTGGGCAGAGAGGGGTAATAAGTTCAAAGTTCAAATCAAATTTTATTATCAAAGTACGTATATGTCACTGCATACAACCCTGAGGTTCATTTTTTTGTGGACGTACTCAATAAGTCCAATACTCAATAAATCAGCCACGATGGAATGACGGAGCGGACTCAATGAACCGATTGACCTAACTCTTCTCCTATGTCTTATAGTTTTATGGTCTTTCAAATTTCAGTATTGAATAACCAGTAAACATTTTAAACATATTGTTGTACACTATCAAATTGTGCATTAATAAATAGAATCACAGATCCTTGGAATGGCGGCTAACAGTAACGAGAACACTGGTTAAGCAGGAGTTAAATTCAGAGGCCTTGGCCTTGACCCTGCCTTGTGCGGCTGGATCCTGGACTTCAGCAGGTTGTTAAGAGTGGGCTCCCTCACCTCCAAACCTCTGACTCTCAATACAGGAGCCCCTCGGGGCTGCAAACTGAGTCCTCTCCTTTACTCCCTGTATACCTACGACTGTATCGCCACCCACAACTCCAATCTGCTAATTAAATTTGCCAACAACACTACATTGATTGGGCTTTATCCCAAACAATAACGAGGTGGCCTACACAGAAGAAGTCATCTCTCTGATACAGTGGCGTCAAGAAAACAACCACGCCTTTAATGTCGCATAAGCAAAGGAGCTGGTTGGGCTAAGCCTTTTTGACATCAATGGATCTGGGGTTGAGAGGGTAAACAGCTTCAAGTTCCTCAGTATTCACATCACCGAGGACCTCACATGGTCTGTACACACCAGCTGTGTGGTGAAAAAGGCACAAAAGCACCTCTTTCACCTCAGACAGTTGAGGAAGTTTGGTACGGGCGCCCAAATCCCAAGAACTTTCTACAGGGGCACAGTTGAGAGCATCCTGACTGGCTGCATCTCTGCCTGGTATGGGAACTGTACCTCCCTTAATCGCAGGACTCTGCAGAGAGTGGTGCGGACAGCCCAGCGCATCTGTAGTTGTGAATTTTTCATGATTCAGGATACTTACATGGACAGGTGTGTAAAAAGGGCCCAGAGGATCATTGGGGACCCAAATCATCCCAACCACAATCTATTCCAGCTGCTACCATCCGGGAAGTGGTACCGCAGCATAAAAGCCAAGACCAACAGGCTCCAGGACAGCTTCTTCCACCAGGCCATCAGACTGATGAACTCACACTGATTTAAGTGCACTCTATATTACAATGACTGTTCTATTTATTGTAAATTATTATAAATTACTGTGATCGCACATGGCACATTTAGATGGAGACATAACGTAAAAATTTTTACTCATGTATGTGAAGGATGTAAGAAATAAAGTCAATTCAATTCAATACACCTTGGTTAATCAATTCAAAGTTTAAAGTTCCAAGTAAGTTTATTATCAAAGCAGGTCTGTGTTATCATATACTACCCCAAGATTCATTTCCTTGCCGGCAGTTACAGTGAGAAAAGAAATACAATAGAATTTATGAAAAACTCTACATAAACTGACAAACACCAATGTACAATATAGAAAAATAAGACAACTTGTGCATATTGCTAGATGTTATTATTTTGGAGGACCTGGTCTGGGCCCAGCACGTAAGTGCAATTACAAAGAAAGCACAGCAACACCTCTACTTCCTTTGAGGTTTGCAGAGATTTGGCATGACATCTAAAACTTTGATAAACTTTTCTAGCTGTGTGGTGGAGAGTATATTGACTGGCTGCATCACAGCTTGGTATGGAAACACCAATGCCCCTGAACGGAAAATCCTACAAAAAGTAGTGGATAAGGCCCAGTCCATCACGGATAAAGTACTCCCAACCACTGAGCACATCTATATGAAACACTGTTGCAGGAAAACAGAAGCCATCATCAGACACACAAAATGCTGGTGAACGCAGCAGGCCAGGCAGCATCTATAGGAAAAGGTACGGCTGACATTTCGAGCCGAGACCCTTCATCAGGAATCGGCCCGAAATGTCGACTGTGCCTCTTCCTATAGATGCTGCCTGGCCTGCTGCGTTCACCAGCATTTTGTGTGTGTTGCTTGAATTTCCAGCATCGGCAGATTTCCTTGTGTTTGAGCTATCATCAGAGATGCCTACCAGCCAAAACGTGCTCTCTTCTCACTGCTACCATCAGGAAGAAGGTACAAGAGCTTCAGGACTCACACCACCAGATTCAGGAAGAGTTACTAACCGTCAACCATCAGGCTCTTGAACCAGAGGGGATAACTTCATTCAACTTCACTTGCCCCATCATTGAAATACTTCCACAACCAATGGACTCACTTTCAAGGACTCTTCACCTCATGTTTTCAATATTTATTGCTTCTTTTTAATTTATTATTATTATTTCTTTTTGTATTTGCACAATTTGTTGTCTTCTGCACACTGGTTGAATGCCCTATTTGGGTGGTTTTTCATTGATTCCGTTACGATTATTATTCTATAGATTTAATGAGTATGCTCACAAGAAAATGAACCTCAGGGTTGTAGAATGGTGACTTATGTGTACTTTGACAATACATTTGCTTTGAACTTTGAATTAAAAATAATACTGAGTACATAAGTTATAAAGAATCCTTGAAAGTGAGTCTGTAGGTTATAGAATCAGGTCAGAGTAGTGGTGAATGAAGTTGTCCACACCAGTTCAGGAACCAGATGGTGTAGAGTAATAATTTCCTGCGCCTGCTGCTGTGGGACCAAAGGTTTCTGTACCTCCTACCCAATGGTAACAGCATGGCCTGAATAGTGGAATACATTGCAGAAGTGCAAAATGTTATATTTTGGGTAGGAAAAATGAGGAAATATAATAAAGAAGGAACAATCCTAATATACTTCATACCATATGTGCACAAGACATTTGAAGATGACAGGCCAGATAGAGAAAATAATTTTGAAATATCACGTGGGAGCCTGGGCTATAAATAGAGCCATAGGATACAAAACCTAGGAGATTATGAAGAAGTGCTGCAAAACACTGGTTCAACCGCATCCAGAGTATTACATCCAATTCTGGCCACAGGAAGGATGTAAAAGGCCCCCGAAGGCCCCGAGACATTTCCTCCCTTGCTTCTCCTAGCAAAACAGAAACAGCTGAAAGACAGTGCATGCACAAAGCAAGAGGTTGTTTTAATGTTCTGGGGAATGTTTCCAATAAAAATATCTCTAGGTTGTCTATTTTGTCACAGGTACATTAAGAATCAACAAACCTGACACTCTTGAGAATGAAGAGCCATTCTTTTAAACAGTTGTCTAAACAGCCCATTCAGCCCAACTGTTTAGGGTGGAGATGTGGGAGGGGAAAGGACTGGAATTCAGCATTAGGTTGACATACAGTGCAGAATTATCATGCTCTGTCACAAAACGATCTACAGGCTGTACAAACCTGACATAACTCCTCTGAAGGTGGTAGATGACACAACTCTCATTAAGTACAGAGGTGGGCTGAACAGAATGCTGAACAAGCCATCTCCAGCTCACAATCTGTTCTTAATCAACCACCCAAGAAGCCCATGAGAGACTTCAACCACCTTCCTTCTGTAGAAGATGAAAAGGCCAGCAGAATCTGAACTCCAGCAGTGTTTTTGTTAGGGATGGACCATAGCAGTACTGTAATAATCCACAGGAACTGTTCCACAGCTTCTTAAGCACTATTTGGTTGGACACAGAAACTGCACAAAACTTCAAAGATGCTAATACCCTAATCGCTGTACAAAACTAAAGACGGCAAAGTTGACTGCAAAACCACTGAGGCAATTTCCGCTTTATGTACTGTATCAGGGGAGAAAAAGCAAATGTGTCTGCTGGCAGCTCAGCCTAGTTCTGGACCAGGCCAGAGCACTGTAAACATGATTCTTGTTCTGCATCAGATCCGGACAAATTGCTTCGAGCAGCCTTTATTAACTTCAGCGCTATATACGCATCCATAGATGAGAAACCTGACGTATCATGACCATCGACAAAGATGGAACTCCCAAAAGAAATCTGCTTCCATCTTAGTTCATCTCAGTCTGTTAGCACACCACTTTATTCCTTTCTTCCCCATTACTTTTTGTTTTGATTATGAGGGCCCTCAGTCCTTGTTTATTGTCATTTAGAAATGCATGCATTAAGAAATGATACAATGTTCCTCCAGAGTGATATCACATAAAAACAGGACAAACCAAAGACTAACACTGACAAAACCACATAATTATAACATATAGTTACAGCAGTGCAAAACAATACCATAATATGATGAAGAACAGACCATGGGCACGGTAAAAAAGGAAGTCTCAAGTCCCGATCGACTCCTATAGTCCCCAGCAGCAGGCGGCAAAAAGGGAGAAGCTCCCCTGCCATAAACCTCCAGGCACCGACAACTGACAACTGCTGATGCATTGGAAGCACCCGACCACAGCCAACTGAGTCCGTCTGAAAACTTCGAGCCTCTGACCAGCCCCTCCGATACAGCCTCCAGAGCACCGTCCTCTGCCAAGCCCCTTCGACCTTGTCCCAGCCGCCAAAACAAGCAAAGCCGAGGACTCAGAGGCCTACTCCTCCAGAGATTCCAGACCACACAGTAGCAGCGGCAGCAAAGCAGGCATTTCAGAAGTTTCTCCAAATGTTCCTTCGCGCTCTCACGTCTGTCTCCATCAAGTCAGAATTGTGCACGGTACCCTACTTAACAAATACAGATATCATTCCGGAGCGGCCGCGCACGCTGTGTCGCGCCACCATCTTCTCCTCCTCCCGACTTGTCCTGCTGGCTGTGTAAGTGTAAGGATTGCCCTTGATCATTTGTTACACCATTCACGAAAAAGCAAAGCGGTGTGACTAAGCCTGTCTGCTCTGAGTGATGGTGTGACAGCAACACTGAATAAGTCCACAAACACACGCCTGCTCATTATGTGCCATGTTGTAGGACGAGGGTTGATCGTGGTCTTTCCATGACCATGATTCTTTGTAGCAAATTTTTCTACAGAAGTGGTTTGCCATTACCTTCTTCTGGGCAGCATCTTTACCAGATGGGTGACCCCAGCCATTATCAGTACTCTTCAGAGATTGTCACACTGGCATCAGTGGTCACATAGCCAGGAATTGTGATGTGCACCAGCTGCTCAGACGACCATCCACCACCTGTTCCCATGGTTTCATGTGACCCTGATCGTGGGCTAAGCAAGTGCTACACCTTGCCCTAGGATGACCTGTGGGCTAGCAGAGGGAAGGTGCACCCTACACTGCCTTTGACAGAGACGTATCTCCACTCTGCTGCCCTCTACAAACTGGTGATAAGAATAGCTTGTGAGAGTAACAGCAGGCAAATCATGTTGTAAGACCTAACCAGAGTAGGAATTGCAGGTCAGAATGATAGGAAACTGACTTGTGAAGTATATGGGGAAGCTATTGATTGGTAGCAACATAATCCCTCAACACCACCTCTTTGGTCAAGAAAGCACTGTGGTGTCTCTACTTCCTGAGGAGATTGAGACAAATAAAACTCGCTCTTCCACCATTTTAACCAACTTTTACAGGAGCACCATCGAGAGTTTCCTGACCAGCTGCATCCCTGTCTGGTACAGCAAATGCAAGGCACTTCACTGCAAGTCCCCACAAAGGATTGCGAGGACGGCTGAGAGGATCATTGGGGCTTCTCTTCCACTCATTAGTGATATATATCAGGTGTACTGCGTAAGCAGGACCCTTCACATTGTCAATAATCCCTCCCATCCATCCAGCAATTTCTTTAACCACCCCCCCCCCCCCCACTACCACCTACCATCAGGCAGGAGGCATCATAGCATTAGGACAAGAACTGTTAGGATAGAAAACGACTTCCCTGGGCTGTAAGACTATTGAACTCCCTGCCACCACCCAGGTCTCATCATGTATGAGACACCAGTAGCATTATACTGTTTACTTTTTAACTTGTATCATAAATGCACCTTATTATTTGTTAAATTACTTGTGATAATATTACCTATGTGTTGTGTCTGTGAGTTGTATATATATACTGTGTTGTGCACCTTGGTCTGGAGGAACGTTGGTTCATTTGGTGGTTTACATGTATACAGATTAATGACCATAAACTGAAATTGAACTTGAACTCACCCTTCTCAGTCCATATGGAGAGTGTGGATATGATCCTTATAATGAACATCCTTGTTGCTGCTCTGATTAGAACACAGGACAAGGGCCCAGGGAACAGGACAATATGTGAGGAAGATAACACCGGTGACTGTAGAATCAAAGAAATTGGAAAGATATTGTTGAGTGTCCATTAACACCATGAACTATCACAAAGGAATCATATGATGTCATGTGGGGCGGGGGTGTGAATAGCTTATATTCCATCTGGGTAGCCTCCAACCTGATGGCATGAACATCGATTTCTCAAACATCTGGTAACGAGCCCCCACCCCCCCGCACTTCACCATTCCCGATCCCCTGTTCCCTCTCTCACTTTATCTCCTTGCCCACCCATCACCTCCCTCTGGTGCTCCTCTCCCCTCTTCTTCCTTCCATGGCCTTCTGTCCTCTTCTATCAGATACCCATTCTCCAGCCCTGTATCACTTTCATTAATCAACTTCCCAGCTCTTTCCTTCATCCCTCCCCTTCCCGGTTTCACCTATCACCTCTCTCCCCTTCCCCACCATTTTAAATTTACTCCTCAGCTTTTTCTCTCCAGCCCTGCCAAAGGGTCTCAGCCCGAAACATCTACTGTACTCTTTTCCGTAGATGCTGCCTGGCCTGCTGAGTTCCTCCAGCATTTTGTGTGTGTTGCTTGGCTATTCAATATATTTATGTCTGATCATCCGAATTCACATTGCTATTCCTGACTTTCTCCACATGTTTCTTGATCCCACTGTACCAAACTCTATCTTGAATATATATTTAATGATTTGATTTCAACAGTGTTCAGTGGTAGAGAAGTCCATGTTTCCCTGTTTCAGAGTGGAGAAATTTCCCCTTATCTTGGTCCTGCATGATTGATCCCTTATTCCTAAAGCTGTCACCCCTGGTCCTGGACTCCCCAGCCAACTGCAATACCTTTTCTCCATCTAGACTGTGCAGTTCTCTTATAATTTTGTATGTTCGATGCGATTCTCTGTCATTCCTCTAAACTTTGGCAAACATGGGCTTATTCAATGGAATACCTCTTCCTATGTCAATCCTGTCATCCCAGGAAGGAGGCTTTGCTACAATGTAGCCTTTTGCTACATTCCCTCCGTAGCAAGTGAAGCCTTCCTCAGACTAGGAGTCAATGAATGCCCTCACCAACACATTGCAGCAAGTCTTCCCTGTTCTACATCTGGAACTCGCTTTGAAAGCTGATGTACCACTTGTCTTCTCAGCTGTCTGCTGATCCTGCATGTTCATCAACTGGCCTACAAGGATACCATTCAGGTAACAATTTGCCTCCTCATTTTCATCACCCAATTCCTTCATATTTATCCACTTCATACTGCATCTGCCATACATCTGTTCACTTCCTCAGCCCGTCAAAACATGCTGGAGCTCTTCTGTGACCTTCTCAAATTGCACACTCCCACTTAACTTTGTATCATCTCCAAATGTAGAGATATTACATTTAATCCCGTCCTATAAATCATTAAAGTACAGTACTGTGCAGCAAAAGTCTTCGACACACTAGTTTTATATATATACATACACATAAGTTCTATTCAAAACATCTAAACAAGCCTGATGCATTTTGGAAACAAGCCCTGTGGACTAATGAAATTAAAATAGAACTTTTTGGCCACAATGAGCAAAGGTATGTTTGGAGAAAAAAGGGTGCAGAATTTCATGAAAAGAACACCTCTCCAACTGTTAAGCACGGGGATGGATCAATTATGCTTTGGGCTTGTGTTGCAGCCAGTGGCACGGGGAACATTTACTGATAGAGGGAAGAATGAATTCAATTCAATACCAGCAAATTCTGGAAGCAAAAATCACACCGTCTGTAAAAAAGCCAAAAATGAAAAGAGGATGGCTTCTACAACAGGATAATGATCCTAAACACACCTCAAAATCCACAATGGACTACCTCAAGAGGCACAAGCTGAAGGTTTTGCCATGGCCCTCACAGTCCCCTGGCCTAAACATCATCGAGAATCTGTGGATAGATCTCAAAAGAGTAGTGCATGCAAGACAGCCCAAGAATCTCACAGAACTAGAAGCCTTTTGCAAGGAGGAATGGGCGAAAATCCCCCAAACAAGAATTGAAAGACGCTTAGCTGGCTACAGAAAGCATTTACAAGCTGTGATATTTGCCAAAGGGGGTGTTACTAACTACTGACCATGCAGGGTGCCCAAACTTTTGTTTCAGGCCCTTTTCCTTTTTTGTTATTTTGAAACTATAAAAGATGGGAATAAAAAAAGTTTTCTTGTTTAAAATATTAAAGAAATATATCATCTTTGACTTTATGCCTTTTGGAAATCAGTTCATCTTTTACTCGCTTAGCTATTCACAGTAACAGAAATTTTGACCAAGGGTGCCCAAACTTTTGCATACCGCTGTATATGCATAACTAGTGTTCCTAAGACTTTTACATAGTACTCTATGTGTCAATGTGGAGCAAAGAGCATGTTTGTAAATATAATGAAAGCAAAGGATGTTGAGAATGGTGAGGGTGGAGCACCTCGGGAGGGGTGTGGGTCAGGTGACAGAGAAGGAGTGTCAAGGGTGGCTGCAGATACACCCTGCCCTGAGACACCAGGTAAGGTCATTTGATTCCAAGCAACCGATTTAGTGATCATGACAGAACGCCTCTCTGGTGCTTCTCGCTCCCTCCCCTCTCCCTTCCCCTTTTCCCAACCATGATTTTCCTCTCCCTGCTTCCTTCCCACTCTCAGTCCACAATGGAGACCCGTATCAGAATCAGGTTTATCATCACTCACACATGTCATGAATTTTATTTTTGCAGTGGCAGTACAGTGTAACACATAAAATTACTACAGGACTGTACAAAACTCTAAGGCATCCTAATTATATATACTGTATGAGCCTCAGATTTTTGCATGGTACTGTATATTGTGAAAATCTGGAGTCCCACACTGATCTGTATGGAAGCCTACTTGTCACTCTACGCCATTTTAAGTAAAATAATTTATTTCTACTTTTTGTTTCCTTCCAACCATTTCTCAATGCATTTTATATGGATCTCCCACTCACTGCTGCTGGAGAAGGTGTCTGTGTGTGACGGATCTGTCGCTTACTGTTCCCGAGGGAAGGCCTTTGCATTCGAGTGGTCTCTCTCTCCTGCGACGTTATTGGAAGGTGTTACTGAAGTTCTGCGATTTATGGATTGTACTGTGAACTGTAGTTCAAATTAGACTCTTTCACTCTTTTTTTTAATATTCTGTGCTTTTGCCCACACTTTCATATTGCCATTTGGTGCAATTTGTTAAGGTTATTTTGTGCGAGGTGGGGCTTGGGGTTTGATGTTGTTGCCCTTTGCACAATTTTTTGTGTGTTGTGGGGGGGGAGGTTGACGATCATGCTGCTGTTTGCAAGAATTTTTTTTTCTGTGTGGGGAAGTTGCTGTTTTTCTTTGAATGACCTCATGGTTTTCTTTGTTTTGTGGCTATCTAGAGAAGATGAATCTCAGAGGTGTATACTGCATCCAAACTTTAATAATAAATTAACCTTCGAACCTTTAATTTTGTATGCTGATTTCTTATCTCCAATCTTTTTGAAAGCCTCCCAAAAGTCTAAATACACGATATCCTCTGGTGCTCCTCATCTTTTCTGCGACCTTTCAAGAAGGGGCTCGGCCTGAAAAGTCAACTGTTTATTCATTTCCATAGATGCTGTCAGACCTGCTGAGTTTTCTCCAACATTTTGTGTATGTGTTGCTTTGTATTTCCAGCATCTGCAGAAATTCTCTTGATTACAGTTTATAATTCCAGGTATATTAGCTGCCCTCTAATCCATTCGAATTGTCCTAAAGTCTGCAGAACTTTGTGGAAAAGGATCAACAATACATACAGTATATTATTTCTAGGATCACTTCCTTGAGTACTATGGGATGTAGATTATCTGACACAGGGAACGTATTGGCCTCCAACCCATTAATTTCCCTAATATCATGTCCTTAACCAATATTAATTTTATTCAGTACCTCCCCTTCACTAGATCTTGGGCTCCCCAATATTTCTGGGCGGTTAGTTGTCTTTTTTGTGTGAAGACAAAAACAAAGTGTGTCTATAATTTTCACTAAATTTCATTATTTTTAGATAACTGTAAAAACTTTTCCAGTCATTTTTCTATGTTTTCTGCATGCTTATTCTCATTTTCTAATTTCTCCTGGTCTAATATAATTCCTAATTTCCTTTTACGCTAGTGGTTCCCAGCTTCAGGTCCATGGACCACTTGGCTAATGGTAAGGGTGTATTGTATAAAAATTGTTTGAACTCCCCTGTACTAAGCAAAGGTCAAGCTACAGTTAAGGTTTTGTTTCTGTGTCAGTGTGGAATAAACAATTACAGTTTTTTTTCCATGGTCTCATTAAATGCTAGCCACTTTCCTATCCATTGTCAATCCTTTAAGTAACATTCTCCAATCTAACAGAACCAAGTCACCCAATGATACATCCATAGTTTCCTCTACTTAGATTCAGGAGTCAAGAATTCTATTATGTTGTGGTCACTCAAGAATGAAAGAGTTAGTGTATGAGGAGTCTTTGACTGCTCTGTGTCTGTATACACTGGAATTTATAAGAATGAGGGGAGGAGTCTCATTGAAAGCTACTGAATGTCGAATGGCCTAGATACAGCAAATATGGAGAGGATGGTTTCTACGGGAGGGGTGGGGGAATCTCGGATCAGAGGGCATAGCCTCAGAGTAGAATGGAGATGAGGAGGAATTTCTTTAGCCAGAAGATGGTGTATCTGTAGAATTTGTTGCCAAAGACGGCTGTGGACGCCAGGTCATTGAGTGTATTTAAGGCAGAGGTTGACAGCTTCTTAATCCTGGTACGAGAGGGAAAGCAACCAGAAGTCGTGATACATGTTGGGACCAACGACATAGGCAGGAAGAGGGATGAGGTCCTGAAGTGTGAGTTTTGGGAATTAGGCAGAAGGCTGAAGAACAGGACCTCAAGGGTGATGTTCTCAGGATTGCTGCCAGTGCTATGTGACAGAGACGGTAAGAATTGGAGGAGATGGCAGTTGAATGCATGGCTGAGGAGTTGGTGCAAGGAGCAGGGTTTTAGATTTTTAGATCATTGGGATCTCTTCTGGGAAAGGTGGGACCTGTACAGATTGGATGGGTTGCACCTGAACTCGAGAGGGAGCAATATCCTTGCAGGTAGCTTTGCTAGCATGGTTCGGGAGGGTTTAAACTAATTTGCGAGGAGGATGGGACCCAGAGCGATAGAGCAGTGAAAGAAGTGCATGGAGTAAAGCCAGATCTAACATACAGAGAGGCTTTGAGGAAAGAGAAGCAGAATAAACAGTGTAAAGACAGTAAGGTAGAAGGGCTGAAATGTGTGTACCTCAATGCAAGAAGCATCAGGAACAAAGGTGATGAACTGAGAGCTTGGATACATGCATGGAATTATGATGTAGTGGCCATTGCAGAGACTTGGCTGGCACCAGGGCAGGAATGGATTCTCAATATTCCTGGATTTCAGTGCTTTAAAAAGGATAGAGAGGGAGGAAAAAAGGGAGGAGGGGTGGCAATACTGGCCAGGGATACTATTACAGCTACAGAAAGGGTGGGTAATATAGCAGGATCCTCTTTTGAGTCAATATGGGTGGAAGTCAGGAACAGGAAGGGAGCAGTTACTCTACTGGGGGTATTCTATAGGCCCCCTGGTAGCAGCAGAGATACAGAGGAGCAGATTGGGAGGCAGATTTTGGAAAGGTGCAAAAATAACAGGGTTGTTATCATGGGTGACTTTAACTTCCCTAATATTGATTGGCACCTGATTAGTTCCAAGGGTTTAGATGGGGCAGAATTCGTTAAGTGTGTCCAGGATGGATTCCTGTCACAGTATGTGGACAGGCCGACCGGGGGAATGCCATACTAGATCTAGTACTAGGTAATGAACTGGGCCAGGGCACAGGTCTCTCAGTGGGTGAGCATCTGGGGGACAGTGACCACTGCTCCCTGGCCTTTATAATTATCATGGAAAAGGATAGAATCAAAGAGGACAGGAACATTTTTAATTGGGGAAAGGCAAATTATGAGGCTATAAGGCTAGAACTTGCGGGTGTGAATTGGGGTGATGATTTTGTAGGGAAATGTACTATGGACATGTGGTTGATGTTTAGAGATCTCTTGCGTGATGTAAGGGATAAATTTGTCCCGGTGAGAAAGATAAAGAATGGTAGGGTGAAGGAACCATGGGTGACAAGTGAGGTGGAAAATCTAGTCAGGAGGAAGAAGGCAGCATACATGACGTTTAGGAAGCAAGGATCAGATGAGTCTATTGAGGAATATAGGGAAGCAAGAAAGGAGCTTAAGAAGGGGCTGAGAAGAGCAAGAAGGGGGCATGAAAAGGCCTTGGTGAGTGGGGTAAGGGAAAACCCCAAGGCATTCTTCAATTATGTGAAGAAAAAAGGATGACAGGAGTGAAGGTAGGACCGATTAGAGATAAAGGTGGGAAGATGTGCCTGGAGGCTGTGGAAGTGAGCGAGGTCCTCAATGAATACCTCTCTTCGGTATTCACCAATGAGAGGGAACTTGATGATGGTGAGGACAATATGAGTGAGGTTGATATTCTGGAGCATGCTGATATTAAGGGAGAGGAGGTGTTGGAGTTGTTAAAATACATTAGGACAGATAAGTCCCCGGGGCCTGATGGAATATTCCCCCGGCTGCTCCACGAGGAGAGAGAAGAGATTGCTGAGCCTCTGGTTAGGATCTTTATGTCCTCGTTGTCCACGGGAATGGTACTGGAGGATTGGAGGGAGTTCCCTTGTTCAAAAAAGGTAGTAGGGATAGTCCGAGTAATTATCAACCATTGAGCCTTACGTCTGTGGTGGGAAAGCTGTTGGAAAAGATTCTTAGAGATAGGATCTATGGGCATTTAGAGAATCATGGTCTGATCAGGGACAGTCAGCATGGCTTTGTGAAGGGCAGATCGTGTCTAACAAGCCTGATAGAGTTCTTTGAGGAGGTGACCAGGAGTATAGATGAGGGTAGTGCAGTGGATGTGATCTATATGGATTTTAGTAAGGCATTTGACAAGGTTCCACACGGTAGGCTTATTCAGAAAGTTAGAAGGCATGGGATCCAGGGAAGTTTGGCCAGGTGGATCCAGAATTGGCTTGCCTGCAGAAGGCAGAGGGTCGTGGTGGAGGGAGTACATTCAGATTGGAGGATTGTGACTAGTGGTGTCCCACAAGGATCTGTTCTGGGAGCTCTACTTTTCGTGATTTTTATTAACGACCTGGATGTGGGGGTAGAAGGGTGGGTTGGCAAGTTTGCAGACAACACAAAGGTTGGTGGTGTTGCAGATAGTGTAGAGGATTGTTAAAGATTGCAGAGAGACATTGATAGGATGCAGAAGTGGGCTGAGAAGTGGCAGATGGAGTTCAACCCGGAGAAGTGTGAGGTGGTACACTTTGGAAGGACAAACTCCAAGGCAGAGTACAAAGTAAATGGCAAGATACTTGGTAGTGTGGAGGAGCAGAGGGATCTCGGGGTACATGTCCACAGATCCCTGAAAGTTGCCTCACAGGTGGATAGGGTAGTTAAGAAAGCTGATGGGGTGTTAGCTTTCGTAAATCGAGAGATAGAGTTTAAGAGTCGCAATGTAATGTTGCAGCTCTATAAAACTCTGGTTAGGCCATACTTGGAGCACTGTGTCCAGTTCTGGTCACCTCACTATAGGAAGGATGTGGAAGCATTGGAAAGGGTACAGAGGAGATTTATCAGGATGCTGCCTGGTTTAGAAAGTATGCATTATGATCAGAGATTAAGGGAGCTAGGGCTTTACTCTTTGGAGAGAAGGAGGATGAGAGGCGACATGATAGAGGTGTACATGATAATAAGAGAAATAGATAGAGTGGATAGCCAGTGCCTCTTCCCCAGGGCACCACTGCTCAATACAAGAGGACATGGCTTTAAGGTAAGGGGTGGGAAGTTCAAGGGGGATATTAGAGGAAGCTTTTTTACTCAGAGAGTGGTTGGTGCGTGGAATGCACTGCCTGAGTCAGTGGTGGAGGCAGATACACTAGTGAAGTTTAAGAGACTACTAGACAGGTATATGGAGGAATCTAAGGTGGGGGCTTATATGGGAGGCAGGGTTTGAGGGTCGGCACAACATTGTGGGCCGAAGGGCCTGTACTGTGCTGTACTATTCTATGTTCTATGTTCTATGTTAATTAGAGCAACAAAAGTTATGGGGAGAAGTCATGAGAAAGGGGTTGAGAGGGGAAATAGATCAGACATGATGGAAGGGCAGAGCGGATTCAATGGGCCAAATGGCCTAATTTTGCTCCTATCTCTCTCAAGGTCTTATGGTCGCACTGGAGCCATATCTCCATAACTCAATATATCAATATCTCTATATCTGCAACTAGATCAGATTATCTCGATTTGCATGGCTAATTTATCTATTTTACTGTAAACATTGAGCCTTTGGCTGTAAGCTTTTCTTTTAACATTCTTATCATCCATGCATTATTTTGCAACAGGTCTCAATTTGTTTCTCAACCTGATGTCTCAGCTTTCCACTCCAACTTTTTTGTTTCCTATCTTTCATTCCTATCTTCGTTTCTTCCTCTCAGTCTCCCCACTCAGGCTCCCATCCCGCTGTCATTCTAGTTTAAATCCTTCACCACAGCACTAGCAAACCACCCTAAGGGCACCCATCCTAATCCTGCCAGGGAGTAATCTATCCGGTTTGTACACACCCCATCTTCCACAAAATCAGCTCTGAAGTCCCAAGAGTGTAAACCCCACCCTCCTACACAATTCACCAACCACACATTCATACGTTATACTCCCTGTTTCTGTACTCACTGAGATTTATAGGAAGATGTTGTTTCCTGCCTTGCATTGCTGCCTGCCGTATCTTCAACAATGCCCTTAGGTTGGCTGCAGGGCTATCAGCCAGTAACCACCTCTCAATGATGTTTTGCTCCCTTTGCCCTGATACATCTTCCGGCGGCAGAGATGTCTCCGTGCCACCCCCTGCAGTTTCCAATGGAGTTAGTCAGCCCCCCAATTTCTGTTCTTCCTCCTCAGCCACAGCCAAAAGCTGTCCTCTTCTGCCTCTTCAGCTAACTCTCTGGTGGCCCCTCCCGAGCTTCGCTCCAGTCACCGCCATATCATGGACTGACCTTGTCATCGAAGTGCTGACGAAACCCTGGCATCCTACCTCCACAGGGTTGATGATGGTCTGTGTCCTTATACTCAGCTACCAGGTCTGAGTACTTAAACCTCTTCCGCTCATGGGCAGCCTCCACTTCTTCCTCCCATTGGATGGTTAACTCAATGAGGAGGGCTGACTTGGTGACCGTGGACCACAGTACTGTGTCTGGGCAGAGGGATATGGTGTTTATTTCCATGGGGATCTGTAGCTTTCTGCCGAAGTTTGCAATCATGTTCCACTCCTTGCCTGTGGACAGGAGTCCTCAAGCAGCTCTTGCACGGGTGCATTCAATGCTCTTACCAGCCTGAACAAATGGGAAAGGCTGCTTCTCGCAGCCTTGGATCACCACCAGCTTCTTCAGAACCTGGTCATACCACCATCTGTAGAACTCCTGGGACAGCGGGGTCTTGCATTCTGCAAGGGGGTGCTGGATTTTGGCATTGGTGCTATCACACAGGGAGCAGCTATCCTCACGGCCGAACCCCAATGTATAGCGCAGGAAATATCTGAAATATTGCAGCAGACACTCATTTTACAACTGTTCAGCTACTGGACATTTGCCCTTACAGAATTTATGGATCATTATCAGACTGGGGAACCATTTTGTTGAATGCCTTCGCTCCATCGCCATGATAGGAGGGATTTCCTGGTGGCAACCCATTTCAATTCGACTTCCCATTCCCATTCAAAAATATCAGTTCATGGCCTCCTCCACTGCCATGCTGTGGCCACATTCAGGTTGGAGTCAACCTGTTGGAGAAGCATCACCTCATATTCCATCTGGGTAGCCTCCAAACTAATGGTATGACCATAAATTTCTCAAACTTCTGGTGGTTACTTTCCCTTCTCTCTTCATTCTTTTTTCATACCCTATCCTGGTTTATTTTTCACCCTTTCTCTTCTCCTCACCTGCCAATCACCCTCTTCCAAAGTTACCTCTAATTTTTGTTTTACAGCTGCACAGACTAACCATGGCTCTGAGCAGGAAATTTTTACATGGCCTGAAAACTGCACAGTAATTTAAATGTGGTCTTTTGCAATGTGCACAACAAACAAAACACAAAGTGCAACTCACAACACAATAAACGATGTCAAGCCGTCAAAACATCTGACAGGCACAATGGCAAAAGCAAAATGTTTTGACTAGATGGTGTTGGCATTCAGCAAGCCGGAGGTTTATTAACAATCAGCTGCCGACTTCCATTCTGGGTTTATTAGATTAGATTAGATTCAACTTTATTGTCATTCTGCCGAGTACAGATACAAAGCCAGTGAAATGCAGTTAGCATCTGACCAGAAATGCAAAGAATGGTGTTATTTACAAAATAACTACAAATAAAAAGTAGGTGCTACAGCACACAAATATAAAAGTACTGAGACAGTACAATATGGGTGCAATACTGCTTAGCGCTGTGATGAGAGGCTCAGCAGTGTCACAGCCTCAGGGAAGAAGCTCTTCCTGTGCCTGTTGGTGCGGGAGCGGAGGCTCCTGTAGCGCCTACTGGATGGGAGGAGAGTAAAAAGTTATTTATTGTTACAGCTGCAAGATATATCAGCTAGTTGAGTGGCGTTGCAGCAACAAGATTGCACTCAACGTCAGTAAGACCAAAGGATTGATTGTGGACTTCAGAAAGGGTAAGACAAGGGAACACAAACTATTCTTCATAGAGGAATCAGAAATAAAAAGAGTGATTAATTTCAAGTTCCTGGATGTGAACATCTTTGAGGATCTATCCCAGTCTCAATATATGAATGCAACTACAAAGAAGGCACGACAGAAGATATATATTATTCGGAGTTAGAGGACATTTGGTAAGTCACTAAAGACACAAGATCATAAGACCATAGGACACAGAAGCAGAATTAGGCCATTTGGCCCATTTAGTCTGCTCTGCCATGCAATCATGGCTGATCATTTTTCCCCTCCTCAGCCCTACTCTCTGGACTTCTCCCTGTAACCTTTGATGCTGTGGCCAGTCAAGAACCTATCAATCTCCATTTTAAATACACCCAATGACCTGGCCTCCACAGCTGCCTGTGGTAACAAATTCCACAAACTCACCACCCTCTGGCTAAAGAATTTCCTCTGCATCTCTGTTTTAAATGGATGCCCCACTATCCTGAGGGTGTGCCCTCTTGTCATAGACTCCCCCACCATGGGAAACATCCTTTCCACATCCACTCTGTCTAGGCCCTTCAACATTTGAAAGGTTCAAAGAGATATCCCTTCATCCTTCTAAATTCCAGTGAGTACAGGCCGAGAGCCATCAAACATTCCTCATATGATAATCCTTTCATTCTTGGAATCATCCTTGTGAACCTCCTCTGGATCCTCTCCAATGCCAGCATATCTTTTCTTAGATAAGGAGCCCAAAACTGTTCACAATACTCAAGGTGAGACCTCACTAGTGCCTTATAAAGCCTCAGCATCACATTTCTGTTCTTGTATTCTAGACCTTTTGAAATCAATGTTAACATTGCATTTGCCTTCCCCACCACTGACTCTATCTGCAAGTTAACCTTGAGGGTGTTCTGCACAAGGACTCCCAAGTCCCTTTGCATCTCAGATTTTTGGGTTTTTCTCCCATTAAGAAAATAGTCCGCATTTCTTTCTTCAACCTAAGTGCCTAGCCATGCATTTTTCAGCGTTGTATTTCATTTGCCACTTTCTTGCCCATTCTCCTAATCTATCTAAGTCCTTCTACAGCCTTCCTGTTTCCTCAACGTTATCTGCCCCTCCACCAATCTTCGTATTGTCTGCAAACATGGCAACAAAGCCTTCTATTCCATCATTTAAATCATTGATATACAGCATAAAAAGAAGTGGTCAAAACAGCAATCCCTGCAGAACACCACTAGTAGCTGGCAGCCAACCAGAAAAGGATCCTTTTATTCCCACTCACTGCCTCCTACCAATCAGCCAATGTTCTAATCGTGTTAATAACTTTTCTGTAATACGATGGGCTCTTAACTTGGTAAGCAGCCTCATGTGTGGCACCTTGTCCAAGGCCTTCTGAAAATCCAAATATACAACATCTACTACATCCTCTTTATCGATCCTACTTGTAATCTCCTCAAAGAATTCCAACAGGTTTGACAGGCAAGATCTTCCCTGAAGGAAACCATGCTGACTTTGTCCTATCTTGTCCTGTGTCAATAAGTACTCCATAACCTCATTGTTAACAATTGACTCCAACAACTCGCACATTTCTACAGATGTACTATGGAGAGCATTGTAGTTGGCTGCATCACCGTCTGGTATGGGGAGGAGGGGGTGCACTGCCCGGGATCGAAATAAGCTGCAGAAATTTGTAAACTCAGTCAGCTCCATCATGGGCACTAGCCTCCCCAGCATCCAGTTCATCTTCAAGGAGCGATGCCTCAAAAAGGCAGCACCATCCCCATCACCCAGGCCATGCCCTCTTCTCATTGCTGCCATCAGGGAGGATGTACAGGAGCCTGAAGGCACACACTCAATGATTCAGGAACAGCTTCTTCCCCTCTGCTCTCAGATTTCTGAATGGACATTGAACCCATGAACACTATCTCACTACCTTTTATTTGCACTACTTGCTTAATTTAAGTTTTATATATACACACTTTTTACTGTAATTCACAGTTCTTATCATTATGTATTGCAATGTACTGCTGCTACATAACAACAAAGTTCATGACATATGCTGGTGATATTAAACCTGATCCTTATTCTGAATTTGTAACACTGCGCAACAACAAAGGCTATGTGCACAGCAGCATTTTGGTTACTGCGTGGCCACACACTCACACAGATTAGTGGGAAGAGTGCCATCCTCCTTCTCTTTCTCCTATGGTCCACTGCCTTCTCCTATCAGATTCCTTCTTCTTCAGCCCTTTACCTGTTCCACCTATCAGCACCCAGCTTCTTACTTTATTCCCTTCCCCAACCACTCACCTGGCCCCTCACCTGATCTCACCTATCACCTGCTGGCTTGTTCTCCTTCCCCGCCCCCACCCTCTTATTTTGGCTTCTGCCCCCTCCCTTTCCAGAGTTGATGAAGCGTCTCAGCTTGAAACACCGACCGTTTATTCCCCTCTATAAGTGCTGCCTGACTTGTTGAGTTCCTCCAGTATTTTGTGTGGAATAAAATTTTGCTCTTGTGCAATTAAGTGAGAGAAAACAAATAAATTTAAAAAAAGGTATTGTCAATTTTTGTTGATGGTCTGCATTAGAGAAAATTGTAAATGTGAGCGTTTTTTAGTAACACTTCCCTTTGTAGCAGAGGGTATACAATGCTTTAGAAATCTTGCTTTTCAATTTAAATTTATATTGCAGGACAACATTCTTTTCTCTATCTGTCATTGAAACAGCCACGTGCCTTGACCACAGTTTAACTTCCCTTCCCACAGTGGCATGCAGCTACTCATTAATCCTAGCACCAGGGTGATAAATTTCCATCCTGACTTCCCATTTGTTGCCACAGAAATATATGATTAGCTTCCAGTCGTTTTCCTCCCCTCATGTGCATTTGAGCCCCGTCTTGCCACAAGCTTGGTTGTTGCTACTCCCTTCTCCTCGTCCATTGTGCTCCCCCACCCCAACAATGTTGACAGTGAAATATTTCTGTGAGAACATAATGACCAGACCATGCTCTTTCTCACTGCTGCCATCAAGAAGAAGATACAGGAGTCTCAGGACTCACACCCCCAGGTTCAGGATTAGTTATTACTCCTCAACCATCAAGTTCTTTTTTAAAAATTAATTTTTTTATGCATTTTTACAATAAAACTACAGAAAAAAACAACAAAATGGAGATTTATACAGTGCGAAACAAACAAATCCAATATATAATTCATAACAATAAAAAGAGCACCCAAAATAGAATTATGCAAAATTAGTATCCACCCCAACCTCCCACTGAAGAAAAACCCAGGCCAACCGTTTGTGTGTGTGAAAGGAAAAAAATGAATCAGAGCATTCAACCCCAGAGAACTATAAATATATATAGAAAAAAAAGTATAATGCTGACTACCAAAAGTATAATGTAATTCACAACAAAAAACCATATAACTTACCAAAAAAAGCTGAAAGTAAAGGATTGTAGCATACAAAAAAAGGATAAACTTACCCTAAAGAAGAGTTATGAAAATA
This sequence comes from Mobula birostris, assembly GCF_030028105.1. Taxonomy (NCBI): domain Eukaryota; kingdom Metazoa; phylum Chordata; class Chondrichthyes; order Myliobatiformes; family Myliobatidae; genus Mobula; species Mobula birostris. The sequence goes on along the minus strand of NC_092385.1, from coordinate 13,880,022 downwards.
TTAGAGAAAAGGTCCCTACACCTTATGAAACTTTATGTCCGAATTAAGAAGTGAATAATTAAACTTTTCAAGGTCTAAACAGGCCATGATATCACTAAGCCATTGAGCGTGAGTGGGTGGGGCAGCATATCTACTACATCCAAGGCCAAAAAGAGCAACCAGACAGTTAGGTTCTAAATGGCAATTAAGAATATGAAATAGGGTTGAAAAAACTTCTCTCCAGAATTTCCCTAGACTAGGACAGGCCCAGTACATATGAATAAGGGAAGCCTCAGCCCCTTTACACTTATCAGAGACAGGACTAATGTCAGGGTAAACCGCAATAAAATAGTTTTAGACATATGAGCCCTGTGTACAACCTTAAACTGCAAAAGGCAGTGGCGAGCACATAGAGAGGTTGAGTAGACTGACTTAAGAATTGAATCCCAAACCGCACCAGCTGAGGAGATATTTAGATCATGTTCCCAGGCAGTTCTAATTTTATCAAAGGGGGCATGCCTCAAAATCACTAACTTATCTCCAAGAGCAGATATTAAACCTTTACCCAATGGATTGATACAAAGAAACAAGTCCAGAACATTTTTCTCAGGCATCTCAGGAAAGTTTGATATCAAGGGGTTAATGAAATGTCTAACTCGAAGATATCTAAAGAAATGAGTATTAGGCAGGTTAAACTTTACAGACAGTTGTTGAAAAGTTGCAAAACAATTATCTATGAAAAGATCTTCGAAGCGCCTACTGCCCTTTCTATACCAATCATAAAGTGTTGAATCCCGCATAGAAGGTAGGAAAAGACGATTGTGTACGATAGGGCTAGAGAGAGAAAAACCATGAAGGCCATTACATTTTCTGAACTGAGCCCATCAAGCTCTTGAACCAAAGGGGAAAACTTCCCTCAGCTTCTGTAGCCCCATTGTTGAAATGTTCCCATAACCTATGCACTCACTTTCAAGGACTCTTCATCTCATGTTCTTGATATTTGTTGCTTATTTATTTATTATTATTATTATTATTTATTTCTCTTTGTATTTGCACAGTTTGTTGTCTTTTGCACTATGGTTGAACACCCAAGTTGGTGTGTCTTTTATTGATTTTATTATGATATTCATTCTATTTTGGATTTATTGAGTATTGTTGCGTTATTCCGCTCTGTGCCTTGTGACACATCGGGGCAGCAACCCAGCCATTTCTTTAGCATTTTGTCTGTTTTGTTTGAGGCCGAGTTGCTAGCTCGATGCTCAACCCGGCATGGATGGAAAACGTTCAAGGAGCCTGCGGATTCTCACCTGGGACAACTCACCTCTAAGTCCAGTGCTGATGCTGCTACATCACCACCCAGCAGTTCCTGAGTATGCCCACAGGAAAATGAATCTCAGGTATATGGTGACATATATGTACTTTGATAAAAATTTTACCTTGACTGATTCCTAAATCGTGCCTTTCCTGCCTGAACCCACTCTTCCTTCTGGCGGTTACCTATTCATTTTCTCCTTCGACAACTCTTTCTTGTGGTGTTACAACCTTACTACACATGCTGTCCACAATTCTCAGCACCACAGAAGCTCCATGATGAATCCACCCGCAGCTCCAGCTTACCAATGCTGCAATCTTCCCTAATTTCCCAGCTAATGTAAGTAGCTTGTCATGGGATACAGTTCCCTGGCCAAGCATGCAGTAGCAGCAGTGTGACCACTCAAGCCAAGAAGGATGTTCTCCAAAGGGGTGTCCATTGGTGGGTCCTCAAGTAGCTTAGAGACCGAGCCAGGATACCACATAACTGGGAAGTTAGGGTGGGTTCCCTTAATGGAGAATGTCTGTGAGTGACTCTGTTCAACATAGGCAGCCTCCACAAGGCCCTTCACAGATCAGAGTCAGAGTCCAGTGCCATGGAGTACAAGACAACTGGGGACCCTTCACTGCTGCAGCCTTCTTCTGCCTTCAGTGCCGTTGTGATGTGTCGTCATTTTCTGCCACTGCTGAGATTTTGGTTGGATTGCTCTTTGTCTGGAACTTCCCCCTTGACCTTACCAGCAGGGGTGTCCTGACCAGAGGCTAAGTGCCAAATGGTTAAGCTCCTGGCAGCATTGCTCTTGGGATCTCAGGGCCCACAAGCCTCCCCATCATGACAAGGTGACAATCCTTGAAGAAGTGGCCTGGAGTATCTTTAGATAATGCTTCCTTGTTAGCCCCTTTAATTTACAGCGCTAATTTCAGGAGGGATCCCATCCCATTCCAGACATTATTGACTTGTAAAGTCCTTAACTAGAGGATGAAAATGAAAAAAAAATGTTTAAAAGAATCACCCCTATTAAATTATCAATCAGTTCCTTCACCAGACAACTGCTCCTTTCTGAATTCCTGCAGATTTGTATGATTGTGCGTCCCTCCTCACTCTTCCAAACCTGTGGCTCCTCACAGGCCTACCAACATTCACCACCCAGCAGGTAAAAACCAGGCAGAAATCTAAGTACAGAACGATTATGTCTTGAAGGATCTTTCTAATAAGCAGCAGTCCAAGCACTCACAAATTTCTACAGATGTACCATAGAGAGCATTCTAACTGGCTCCATCACCATCTGGTATGGAGGCGGGGAAGGAGAGTACACCGCGCAAGATTGAAATAAGCTATAGAAAGTTGTAAACTCAGTCAGCTCCATCATAGGCACGATCCTCCAAAGCATCCAGGACATCTTCAAGGCGCGATGCCTCAAAAAAAACAGCATCCATCATTAAGGACCCCCACCTCCCAGGACATGCCTTCTTCTCATTGCTACCATCAGGAGCCTGAAGATACACACTCGATGATTCAGGAACAGCTTCTTCCCCTCTGCTATCTGATTTCTGAATGGACATTGAACCCATGAACACTACCTCACTATTTTGTTTTTCTCTTTTTGCACGATTTAAATTTAACACACACACACACACACACACACACACACACACATATAATTATTTACTGTAATTTACAGTTTTTATTATTTATTGTAATGTACAGCTGCTGCATAACAACAAATTTCACAACATATGCCGTGATATTTAATGTGATTCTGATTTCTTTTGCCCAGAGGGACTGCTATCAAAATTTAGAAGCCTATCAACATCTGGAACTCCAGATCTAATGTCAGACAAGATCTGTGCACCCTGTCACACATTCATTCATGCTCAGACATCCCAAGCTTCATTTAGAGTTTTTCAGTAGATTATTCAAGAAATTCAAAACCACCACATTGCTTCGTCTATTCATGCACAAAAAGTAGAAGTATAAAATTTTGAAACAATGTCATAAATGCATTTTGATAAATAATAAAGAAAACAAATAATTGGATTTAATTCAAACTGGGATTCCTCTTTAACTCACAAGTACCATTTCACAATGAGCCCACACGTTGAGAACTGCTGAATTATTGTGGCCTGGTTATACTATCACAGAGGTTGCTTAAAGGCTGAGTGTTTATAGATAAGAGGTAGTTTCCAAATTTCAGAATAACTGCGGACCATCTGTAGAACACAGTATGATGTACTCTCAATAAATTACTGGGCTTCTTATTTTCCTTCCGGTACTTCCCAAACATTTTTTCTTCACCTTGAAGTTATGAGTATCATCAGGAAGGTCAGCATTAATTGTCCCACCCCTAATTTCCCCAAAGAAGATGATTATGGAACTGAAGTAGTCCTTCTGGTGAAAGTACTCCTACATGCTGTTGGTGGAAAATTCAATGACTCAGGCTTAATGATGGTGTGGGAACATGATAGATTTCAAAGTCACGATAGTATGTGGCTCGCAGGGAAGCCACATGTAGTGGTGTTTTCCATGTGTCTATTCCTGTTGTCCTTCTTAATGACAGAGGTCATGAGTTTGGGAAATACTGTCAGAGTAGCAACTGTGCACTGCGCTGTCACCGTGCACATGGTAGAGGGATTGAGTGATTAGAAATTAGTCAAATAGTCAAATCTCAGTAGCAGTGGTTTACTATGCATTCAATGAAGGACACATTTGTCCCCTAACAGCTGTGATAATGCAACTCCCCCCACAGAACTGCTCTGGAAAACTAATTTGAATCACATGACTGCAACATTGGAATAGCGACTCTTACTTCCCCCTCTCGCTACGGAAGGAGCGATATCTGTCTCTCCTTTGTTAGAGAGAGAGAGTGCGTGTGAGGTGTCGAAAATGTTGGAGTGAACTGATCGTTTTTGATATACTGTAGACCATGGTCACCCTTTGGGGGCTTTGCTGTTGCTTGTATGGTGGGTGGTAGGAATGCTGATGCTTTATGCTAGAAAAAGTGGTTGGGGGGAGGAGGATTGTTGAAGCTTTTGCTACTGCCTGTATATGGGAGGGGGAAGGGGGGTTTCAGGTTCTTATGTTTTTTCTGCCTCTGTTTCAAGGTTGTCTGCAGAGAGCAAGAATTTCAGGCTGTATATTGTATGCATTCTCTGATATTAAATGGAACCATTGGAATGCAAGAACAAACCTCTGATATTCTCCACTTTCTTCAAGATAGTTTCTGAATATTATCTCACAGTAAATGTTAAGCTACATTCTATTAGAATGTATAGTAATTTTCATAAATTTATTTATGTATCAGGCAGCTGTTTAATAATTGTATATTCAAATATCTCTAGCTCTATGGCACAAATAATAATAATAAAAGAAAAAAAAAGCCCTTAACTCCAAGTGGAGTCATCGGGATGCCGTCATGACGGCATTTTTTTTTAGCAGGCTTTCTTATTTCTACAAGGCCGAATTGCTAGCTCGATGCTCAACCCAGCATGGACGGAAAGCGTGCAAGGGAGCCGGCTGGATTCAAACTCAGGAGCCTTCGCTCCGAAGTCTGGCGCTGATGCCACTACGCCACCAGCCAGCTAACAAATAATAATAATCTCCAATAATTATAGAAATATGATGGCTGGATTAATTACACGCATTCATTGGTTTTATATCAATTTTATATTTGTATTGCTTATTCATTAGATCTCTTCCTACTCACTTGTCCACCTCTCCACCACTAGACATCTCCATTACCCAGTAACGTTGTTTCAACTGAACTGTAATAATTATACCTATTCTAATCTAGCAAGAGACTTGGATAGAAAGATCTCAAAATGGAAGAGCTGAGAAATATTCGACTAGGAATTGTAACAAATCAAATTCCAACAGTCACATGGAAACAAGGGAAGAACTTTTACACCAAACTCCTTTGTCAGAAAATTTGATTATCAGTTTTAGGATGATATTCAACATAATTTTGCTTCCAATCAAACTTCCAATGAAATGTATGTATACTGTATGCAATCTGTCCATTCTCTTCTGATCTCCCTCTGTGGCACTTTCACCCACATAACTGCTGCTCACTGCATGTTCTTTGTTTCTTGCACCATTCTCTGTAAACTGTTGTGAAAGTCCCAGGAGATTAGCAGTTTCTGAGATACTCAAACCACCCCATCTGGCACCAACAATCATTTCACAGTCAAAGTCACTTAGAACACATTCAGATGTTTGATCTGAAACAATAACTGAACCTCTTGATCATGCATGCTTGCTTTTATGCATTAAGTTGCTGCCGCATGACTGTTTTGTTTAGATATTAGCATTAATGGCCAGGCGTAGAGGTGTACCCACTAATGTGGCCACTGAGTGTATGTGACTTCAGGCTCGCCAAATAATTGAGTTTTAACTGCATAATCTCCTCAGGCAAAACATATACATGATATAATCTCTATATGTTATATACAGTGGATTCCAATTAATTCAGCCATCAGTTAATTGGGACGGCTGCTTATTTGGGTCAACACTTAAAAAGCAAAAACTAATCATGAACATAGCTGGGATTCTCTTCATTTATTTGGGACACAATACTGCTTAATTGGGGCAGGAAGCAGTTGCTAACTAACGTCAGATATGTGTACTTGTGTGGTCGTTAGACACTACTCTGTGCTTAGAGTTACCCGTTTGAAATACCATCAGTTGCGTGTGTTTGTGTTCAAAAAGCAGTGATTTTTGTCACTGATAGTTGGCGAGAAGTAAGCAGTAAGACAATTCAGAATGGTTTTGCTCACTGAGGTTTCAAACATTCAGACTTAGATGTGCCAGAAATTGCTGGGAGTGAAAATGAAACGATTTCACTACTTCAAAAAGTTGGGAACTATGAAGGATTTGAAGGTATCATCAATTATCTTGAACTTTACAATGAAAATGAAGATTTGGAGGATGCAATCATTGATAGCATTGTCCGAAGTCCTTCCATTACCTGCACTCGTTGTCTGCGCTGATTTTTTTCATTGCATACATTTAATGAGTTCCTCCATCGAGTACAATTAGGAACTAATACACAGTTTTATAGTACTGTTAATGTTATAATTTATTTTGTAATTCATTTAAATATATAATTTGTTACTCAGTTTGTCATTTTTATACCTTTTCAACTATTTCCATGAAACTCAGGCTAATTGGGGCAGCCAATTAGCCAAAGTATACAAGTCCAGATATGTAAGAAAGACAAACTTCAGTTAACCGAGGAACAAATTATATACTTAAATAAAGTACAGAACAAATTAATACAGTATAGTATTATAAAACCGTAGTTCCTAATATTTATCGACAGTTGACTATAAATGCACAAAATCAGCGCACACACCTAGTGCCAGTAATGGACTGCTTTCATACAATGCTTTTAACAATTGCACCCTCCAAATCTGCATTTTCAGCTCAAGGTCCTTCTCATTTATAAACAAAGTATAACATTCTGCACATAGCCTGTAAAAACTAATCTGTTTTGGCATGCAGACACAATGTAATTTTAGCAAACCACAGAGCAATAAATAAATTGCCTTGATTATACATTTAGTATAATTCAATCATAATTTGCTGATACAGACTTAAACAGCTGCAAAACAAATTTGGTAGTTGGGGTCAGCATTTACTGATAAAGTATAAGGAAATTGGTCATTGACATACGTGTTATCTGTTAATCAACTTATTTTAAAAGGCAGCATTCCTTTCCTTTGGTCTGTGAAGTTAGGATGTTCAATTGTCAACAAACCAACCACATTCATCTTGGGCCTAGCGATTACATTCTGGTTGTTCTAACTTCCATCATAGTATTGCTTCACAGGGAGCAGATGTCCTTTCAGTGTGTTGAATGATCGACTTGAGTTCATTTTACCGTATGAGGAACGTCTGGCAGCTCTTGGGCTGTATTCCCTGGAGTTCAGGAGAATGGGGGGGGATCTCATCGAAACATTCTGAATGTTAAAAGGCCTGAACAGATTAGATATGGCAAAGTTACTTTCCATGGTAGGGGATTCTAGAACAAGGGGGCATGACTTCAGGATTGAAGGACGTCCTTTTAGAACTGAGATGCAGAGAAGTTACTTTAGTCAGAGGATGGTAAATCTGTGGTATTTGTTGCCACGAGTGGCTGTGGAGACCAAGTCGTTGGGTGTATTTAAGGCAGAGATAGATAGGTTCTTGATTAGCCAGGGCATCAAAGGGGATGGGGAGAAAGCAGGGGATCGGGGATGACTGGATGAAGTGGATCAACCCATGATTGAATGGCAGAGCAGACTCGATGGGCTGAATGGCCTACTTCTGCTCCTAAATCTTATGGTCTATGGTTTTATTTTGAATTTCAAGAGAACCAAAGTAATTATTTCTGATTTTTTTTTTCAGTCAGATGAGGTAAAAAGTCTGTAGAAACTTCTGTTTAAAAATAAGCATGTCTTGCAGGTAAACAAGAGAAAGTCTGCAAGTCCAAAGCAACACACGCAAGACGCTGGAGCAACTCAGAAAGCATCAATGGAACTGAATAAATAGTCGATGTTCCAGGCCGAGACCCTTCTTCAGGACTGAGAAAGAAGAGGGCAGGAGCCTGAATAGAAGGGGGGGGGGGGGGAGGGAGGAGGGGAAAAAAGCTAGCTGGAAGGTGATAGGTGAAGTCAGGTGTGTGGGGAAGGTCAAGGGCTAGGGAAGAAGGAATCTGATAAGAGAGGTGAGAGGATCATGAGAAAAAGAGAAGGAGGAGGGGACGTAGGGTGAAATATAAAACAAGCTAGCTTCACCAGCATGATTTTTAATCATAAAATAGGAAGAGGTGTCTCTTACTGCCTTCTTGTGTGCAATTAAAATGTTCTGTATAATTCTATTGCACTGTTTAATTTAAACAAAAGAAAAACTCTCCAGAAGGAGCAGTCATCACCATGCAAATACATTTACAGAATGGTGTGGATAAACATGAAGGAGCATGTAGAGTTATTCATTTCCCTCCAATATTACATTTGAAAAATCTTTGGGAGAAAAGTCATTCAGAACTTGGCTTTACTTCAGGACAATCATCTTATACTTATACTCCAGAAAATGTAGTTGTCCTCTCTGTAGGTAAGAATGGGCTTTCTCTTCACACTGGGATAAGGCTCCAGACTTGAGGTCAATCCATCACAGGGGAAATTCCAGCAGTAAAGCACCTTACGGTTTGGGGAAATGGAGAGATCTTCAAGAATGTATCAATTGGAGTTCAAAACCAGAAGACGACTCTCGGCTGGAAACATCATCTGTTTACTCTTTTCCATAGATTCTGCCTGACCTGCTGAGTTCCTCCAGCATTTTGTGTGTGTTGCTCTGGAACGTCCAGCATCTGCAGGCTTCCTTGTGTTTGTGATTTTCTTTTCTATCTGTGACGAGGCTGCATCTGACCTAAACAGTTGCACGACATTTTTAAACAGTTATGCAAATACTTTGTGTTACTACCAGTGGTGGAAAAGTAAATAAATCTTTGCTGAGATTTACTACAGTCTCAGAGAACACCATGCCTTAGTGAATTGCATTACTTGATGTCTCAGTGTTGATTATGCATAAAGATTTATAAACCATTCTGCGAGCTACCTAATTATAGCCCTATCATGAGAGCTGGTACTTTTAAACAAGTCCACATTCATTTTTGGAATGCAAGGACTTGGCTTATTTTGACACGAATGTAGCAGTTGCCGTGGAACCCAGGTGTTTTCCTGTGTCTTTAAGGAGAAGGCTGTACAGTCTGCATTGCCCTAGCATCATATTACAATGAGTCACTTAACTGGAGTTCAAGCAGAATTCCACAGCTGAAGGATTTCTGCTTAACTGGTTTATCAATTATTCATGCCTTCTGTCTGAGTGCGATGAATGAGCACATCCTCTCCATTCACAAGACGAACTCTGCACAGGTGAGCAGCACGAATGGAACTGATCAATTTTGACTGTTTGCTTCAACATGTCTTTCAGCAGCTGTCTCTAAGAAGATTAAAAATTATGCTGATTTTTAATCACAAATGTGTTTGTGATGCAAATAAGGAACTCGCGATACATTACCACGGCGGTTATGAAAATTTAAAAGGATCACTTTGAACAAGTTATTTCTTTATGGTGCTGAAAAGAGTGCTATTCTTTACAAAAGGGCACTAGAGTCAAAATCAGAATCACGTTTATTATCACTGATATGTATTGTAGAATTCGTTATTTTGCAGCAGCAATACAGTACAATACATAAAAGATTACTATAAGTTACAATAAGACATACTTAAAAAAGTGAAAAAGAATGCAAAAAGAGAACAAACTAGTGAGATAGTGTTCATGGGCTCATGAACTATTCAGAAATTCAATGACAGAATATTTATCTATTTATTTATTTATTTATTTATTAAGTCACTTCCAGCCCTTCAAGCTACACTGCACAGCAATCCCCCAATCTAACCCCAGCCTAATCATGGGACAATTTACAATGATCTGGATGATAATGTGGTAAATTGGATCAGCAAATTTGCTGATGATACAAAGATTGGAGGTGTAGTGGACAGTGAAGAAGGTTTTCAGAGCCTGCAGAGGGACTTGGACCAGCTGGAAAAATGGGCTGAAAAATGGCAGATGGAGTTTAATACAGACAAGTGTGAGGTATTGCACGTTGGAAGGACAAACCAATGTAGAACATACAGTGTTAATGGTAAGGCACTGAGGAATGCAGTGGAACAGAGGGATCTGGGAATACAGGTACAAAATTCCCTAAAAGTGGTGTCACAGGTAGATAGGGTCGTAAAGAGAGCTTTTGGTACATTGGCCTTTATTAATCAAAGTATTGAGTATAAGAGCTGGAATGTTATGATGAGGTTGCATAAGGGATTGGTGAGGCCGAATCTGGAGTATTGTGTTCAGTTTTGGTCACCAAATTACAGGAAGGATATAAATAAGGTTGAAAGAGTGCAGAGAAGGTTTACAAGGATGTTGCCGGGACTCGAGAAACTCAGTTACAGAGAAAGGTTGAATAGGTTAGGACTTTATTCCCTGGAGCGTAGAAGAATGAGGGGAGATTTGATAGAGGTATATAAAATTATGATGGGCATAGATAGAGTGAATGCAAGCAGGCTTTTTCCACTGAGGCAAGGGGAGAAAAAAAAACCAGAGGACATGGGTTAAGGGTGAGGGGGGAAATGTTTAAAGGGAACATTAGCGGGTGGCTTCTTCACACAGAGAGTGGTGGGAGTATGGAATGAGCTGCCAGACGAGGTGGTAAATGCGGGTTCTTCTTTAACATTTAAGAATAAATTGGACAGATACATGGATGGGAGGTGTATGGAGGGATATGGTCCGTGTGCAGGTCAGTGGGACTAGGCAGAAAATGGTTCGGCACAGTCAAGAAGGGCCAAAAGGCCTGTTTCTGTGCTGTAGTTTCTATGGTTCTAATTAACCTCCCAACCGTTATGTCTTTGGACTGTGGGAGGAAACCAGAGCACCCGGAGGAAACCCATGCAGCCACAGGGAGAACTTACAAACTCCTTACAGACAGCAGCAGGAGTTGAACCCGAGTCGCTGTAAAGCGTTGTGCTAATCACTACGCTCGAAGAAGCTGTTTCTAAGACATTTGGTGTGCATCTTCAGGCTCCTGAACCTCCTGCCTGATGGTAGTAATGACAAGAGGGCTTGTACTAGATGATGGGGGTCATTTAAGATGGAACTGCTTTCTTGAGTCATCGCCTTTTAAACATGTTCTCGACAATATGCTGGTTGGTGCCCATGATGGAGCTGGCTGAGCTTACAACCCTCTGCGGCTTCTTTCCTTCCTGTGCAATGGTGCGTCCATACCAGACGGTGATACAACCAGTCAGAATGTTCTCCATTGTACATCCGGAGAAACTTCTGAGATTCTTGGTGATGTATCAAATCTCCTGAAACTCCTAAGTCTCCCTCTGCTTCTTTGTTGAGGTGACTTTGTCGCAGTGTGTGCTGCCAAACGACTGAACCCAGGTGTGAGGAAGTGACAGACTCCCATGTTGCGACAGCAAACAAAAGTTTATTCATCAGTATTCCAGCTGAACATCAGTGGCTTGACCGAGTGACATGGTGAGCCAACTCATTCTTGAAACACACACACGTGGACCCCGGAACCTCTGCTGATTGGGAATCCACTTTAAATGAGCACAGTACACTGAAAACCTGTGCCAGTCAAAATAAACTTTGCAAGATTAAACAGGAAGCACAAGGGCATAACAGATCTTGATGAGACAACAATTAACAAAGACAAAGACGCTGACAGACCCAATGCAAAAACCATAAAGTCGCGGAAATAAAGAGGACAAAATCAAAGGTTTAATAAGATGTTCAACGGAACACAACAACTTACATTTATATTGCCCTTTAATGTAAAAGCAAAATGTCTGAAGGCAATTTTCAGGAGGGCAAGTCAAATAAAATTTGCTACTCGATCACAAAAGAAGACATTAGGCCAAACTGCAAGTAAAAGCTTCATCAAATAAGCAGGCGTTAAAAGGCGGATTCTGAAAGAGGTAAGATTGCTGCATAGCGATGCCTTACATTATCAGAATTTGCTCTCCGCTGCTAGCTATGTGGAGTTGGCACATTCTTCCCCTGACTGTGAGAGTTTCCACTGAGTGATTCAGTTTCCTCTAACGTTCCAACGCCATGTTAGCTAAAATGATCCTGGTATAGTCTAAAGTTCAAAGTACATTACATTCTACTACTGCTGATGCAAAAAAACAAATTTCATGATATATGTGAGTGATGATAAATTTGAATCGGATATGGATCTCTGTTGTGGACTGAGAGTAGAAAGGGGGAAGGGAGAGGGGATTCATGGTTGGAAAAAGGAGAGGGAGCAGGAAACACCAGAGAGACATTCTGTAATGATCAATAAACCAATTGTTTGGAATCTTATGACCTTGTGTCTGAAGGCTGGCTGTGCCTGCACCCTCACCAGCCCCTGCCTCTGGCACTCCTTCTCTGCCACCTGGACCACACCTGTGGTGCTCCACCCTCTCCATTCCCAACACCCTTTGCTCCCACCAGACTTGCAAACTTGCTCTCCACTCTGCAGTGACACAAACAGCACTGTGTAAAAGTCAGCACTGAAAGAGAAAGAATTGATGAGTGTTTCAACAGCAGGTAAACTGAAGCAGGTCCACTGTCAAGCAGTAAAATAGAGAATGTAAGCAGAAATCCAAAGACCACACTTTTTCCTCATTCCCACAGATCCTTGTTCCCAAGGATCACTCTTTCAGCCCTTCCTATTCCCTATCCTGCATTTTGGTGACATCATTCATTTTTCATGAGTAAGAACATTACCATCACATCACTCAACCCCTCCACCATTGTAGAATTAGTATATTGTTTGCCTGGCACCTGGTATTAGCAGACCAAAACTTTACTCCAATTAAATATTGGGACGAACAAAAACCACGATCTTTAAACCTTGCCACAACATCTGCTCTCTACCTTCATTCCTCCGCTGGCTTAATCTGATTGCTCGCTACTTTGGTAGAAAGTGTATTGACTGGCTGCTTTATGGCCTGGTATGGGAACACCAAAGTCTTTGAACAGAAAATCCTACAAAACATTGGATTTGGCCCAGTACTTCATGGGTAAAGCCCTCCCAACCATTGAGAACATTTACATCTATTGACGTAGGAAAACAGCATCCACCATCAAATCTCCTCACCACCCAGACCATGCTCTTTTCACACTGCTGCCATCAAGTAGAAGGTACAAGAGCCTCAGGACTCACACCACCAGGTTCAAGAACAGTTATTACCCCTCAACCATCAGGCTCTTGAACAAAGGAGGATAACTACACTCATCTATTGAGATGTTCCCACAACCAATGATCTCACTTTAAGGACTCTTTATCGTGCTATTTCATGGTCTCATTATTTATTGTTATTTATTTATATTTGCATTTGCAAAGTTTGTTGTCTTCTGGACTCTGGTTGATCTTTCACTGATCCTCTTTACAGTTACTACTTTATAGATTTGTTGAGACCGTCCTCAGAAAAAGGAATGTTGTATGTGGTTGTATGTGTACTCTAAAAATAAAATTTACTTTGAACCTTGAACTTTTCCCTCTGTCATTATTTGGGGTCTAATAAAACACCACGCCCTGTTCTCCAATTCATACAAGGCCCTGTTTGTCAAACACCCCAAACTTGCGAAGTTGCTTTGGTGTCATACTTAATGCAGTTAGTGCTACTGCTATACAGCTCCAGAGATCCAAGTTCGTTCCAACTGTGTGGAGTTTGCATGTTTATACTGTGATCATTGGGTGCTCCAGCTTCATCCAATTTCTAAAGGCATGCTAGTAGCTTAACTGGTTACTGCACATGACTCATTAGTGTAGATAAGTGACAAAAAGAGGAAGTTGACAGGCATTCAGGAGAGAGAAAGAATAAGGCAAGGCTGGACAGAAGCAATTGTTTTGCTACGATCTAACATGGACGCAATGGATTGAATAATCTCCTTCTATGTCATGGTAAGTAAATGCATTAGCTTCCAGTTTGGCATGGTTTCAACTTCAAACTTCCCATCATTGTCATAATCCTGCATGCCCTAATTATCTCTATATACCTCCTCCTGATCCCAAACCCTCTGAGATCTCATCTATTTCAATTCTGGCCTTTTGCACATCATCTATTTGTAGTCCATTTCCTTCAGAGGTGTGAGGCCAAATTTTGTTTGATAATGCTCTGGTGAGATGTCCTGGGACAATGTTGTTTTAGAGACGAGATATAAGCTTGTTCATTTTCTTTGCTCAGCCTTTTCAATTTTTGAATATGCTTGCTTGTTTTCCATCTCTCTCCGCTGCTGGGCCTCGAGCTTGTGCCCTGGAACATTTTCCACTTAATTTTGTTTTCACCTATGAATGAACTATTTGCATCTGTATTTACTCAGGAGACAGATACAGAGCCTATAGGAGTGAGGCAAGGTGGCATCAACTTCATGGACCTTGTACAGATTACAGAGGAAGAGTTATTTGCTATCCTGAGGCAAACCAAGGAAGATAAATCCCCAAGGCCTGACGAGGTGTTCCCTCAGACCCTGCAGGAGGCAAGTACAGAAATTGCTGGGACCCCTGCAGAGATATTTAAGTCCTCCTTAGTGACAAAGGAGTTACCAGAGAATAGGAGGATAGCTAACATTGTTCTGCTGTTTAAAAATGCTCTAAATATGATCCAGGAAATGATAGGCTGGTGAGCCTGACATCAGTCGTGGAAAGTTATTGGAAGGTATTCTAAGGGACCGTATATATAAATATTTGGATGGACATGGACTGACTAAGGATGGTCAACATGGCTTCATGCGTGGTAGGTCATGTCAAACCATTCTTATAGAGTTTTTCAAGGAAGTTACCAGGAAAGTAAATGAAGGCAAGGCAGTGGATGTAGTCTATATGGACTTTAGTAAGGTATTTGATGAGGTCCCGCACAGGAAGCTGGTCAAGAAGGTTCAGGATGAAGTAGTAAATTGGATTAGACATTGGCTTTGTGGGAGAAGCCAGAGAGTAGTAGTAGAGGGTTGCCTCTCTGACTTGAGGTTTGTGACTAGTAGTGTGCTGCAGGGATCGATGCTGGGTTCTTTGTAATTTGTCGCCTATATCAATGATCTGGATGATAATGTGGTTAACTAGATCAGTGAATTTATGGATGACACAAAGATTGGGGTGTAGTGGACAGTGAGGAAGGCTACAATAGCTTGCAGAGGGATCTGCATCAGCTGGAAAAATGGGCTGAAAAATGGCAGATGGAATTTAATATGGACAAGTGCAAGGTTTGGCACTTCTGTAGGACCAACCAGAACAGGTCTTACACAGTGAATGGTAGAGCACTGAGGAGTGTGGCAGAACAAAGGGATCAGAGAGTACAGTCCCATAATTCATTGAAAGTGGCATCGCAGGTAGATAAGGTAATATAGCATTTGGCTCATTGGCCTTCATAAATCAATGTATTGAGATGTGATGTTATGTTGAAGTCGTATAACTTGAGGCCTAATTTGGAGTATTGTTGTGCAGTTTTGGTCACCCACCTACAGGAATATAAATAAATAAACACAAAATAATCTGCAGATGCTGTGATCAAAGCAACACTTTCAGTCTGCTGGATGAACTCAGCAGGTCAGGCAGCATCAGTTAGAAACTATGAGTCGACGTTACAAGCTACAAGCATTCTTCAAATCCTTTCCCATCTTCCATTCTTCAGTCCTGACGAAGGGTTTCGGCCCGAAACGTCGACTCATCATTTCTAACTGATGCTGCCTGACCTGCTGAGTTCAACCAGCGTACTGAAAGGAATATAAATAAGGTTGAAAGAGTATGGAGAAAACTTACAAGGATGTTGCCGGGTCTGGAAGATCAGAGTTATAATAGGACAGTATTCTTTAGAATGTAGAAGGTTGAGAGGATATTTGGTAGAGGTATACAAAATTATGACGGGCATAGAGAGGGTAAATGCAAGCAGGCTTCTTCCACTGAGGTTGGGTGGGACTACAACCAGAGGTCATGGGTTAAGGGTGAAAAGTGAGACATTTAAGGGAAACATGAGGAGAAACTTCTTCACTCAGAGGGCCTTGAGAATGTGGAATGAGCTGCCTACACAAGTGGTGCATGCGAATTCAATTTCAACATTTAAGGGAAATTTGGATAGGTACATTAATAGTACAGGTATGAGGGCTATGGTCCCGGTGCAGGTTGAAGGAAGTAGGCAGTTTAAATGGTTTTCAGCATGGACTAGATGGGCCGAAGGGCCTGTTTCTGTGTTGTACTTCTCTGGCTCTATTTTGAGTCCATGATAGAGAAATCCTCAGTGTAAGTTTTCAGATTGCAGAACCAAAGATCAATTCTCAGTCTTTACAGAATTAACTGATCTCGGTTATACGCAATATTAAAATAGTCTAAAATCACGCGATACTCTGGAGGCAGACGTGCGGGGGGAGGGATGGATGGATGGGGAAAAATTAGATATGCTGTAGTTCCCACTTTTGAGTGCTTGATAGTGCCTATTTACTGATCGTGTGAACTTTGAGTGAGGCAGAAAGAGGTTTGGCTCTGAATCTTTCTACAGTTAAGTATGTGCCATCACATCCAAGTTCATGTGGTTGGATCGTTGAATAGTTCTGTAATGAAGGACCCCCACACAGCCCATTACAACTCTTTAAACAAAGAATGCCAACGGCTCTACTCCCCTGCAAAACATTCCACTTCAAATATATATCCAATTTCCATTTGTGAGGAATTGCCATGTGATTGTTTAAGTAGAGGCTGGTTGCATTACTTTTGTCACTTTCCTCGGAGGAGTGGAGACAGTAAGAACAGAGTCAGTGTTAATCTACACTCAAAATGTAATGGAAGATTTCTAATCAACTCAACAACCTGCTTTTTTAATAACGAGCCTCCAGTACTTCCATGAATGCTGGAATAACACACCTCCATAATTATTTTTTTACTTCCTTTCAGGTAAGAATAATACCAGGAATTACCAGCAATAGTTCTTACATGTGGGAATGCAGGAAATCGTGAGAAGTTGGTGCTGCTGAATTGTTTCCTTATAAAAGGCTTCAATATTCTCCATCAAGTAAATGTCAGTTCAGAAAGCCTATAATTCCCAGTATCACGACTGTGAAAAGCTGACATATGAGAGCACGGTACCTCTCTCTCTCCCTCACATGTATGCTGCCTTCACAAAAGCAAGATTGCTTCACCTTCTGAAAGGTTGATAGACATTACTTCTGTATACAGACAGCCTGTCAACTCAAAATTGCTAACTATCTCTGTACCATTTTACTTCCAAAATGTTTCTCACAAACAGGTATTCTAATGTACCTCATTCAAGACAGTTGAATGGGATTACTTGTAGACATCTTATAACACTTCCTTGAGAGACTTCATCTGTAGAATTTGTCTTAATCTTGTTTTGACGTCTTTAGGTTTCCTGATTTATCTATAGGCACACATTGTGCTGGAAATACTTAATCAGTAAGCTGGTACTTGCAGAAAAAGAAAGCACTTTGAGTCAAACATGAAAAAGTTAACGTGATTTTTCTTCAGTTCTGATGAAGGGCCCTCAGCCCACAACGTCAACTGTTCGTTCCCATCCATAGATGCAGTCGTACCTATTGAGCTCCTCCAGCACATTGGGTGTGTTGCTCCAGATTTCCAGCATCTGCAGTCCCTCTTGTGCACATGATTTTTCTCTCCAATGATGCCGCTGAAACTCCCAAATATTTACAAAGTTTTTGACTTTTATGTCCTATTTCCTGCATCTGTACTCTTCTTATTTTTATTACCCACTGTCTAATTAAAAAGTTAATTACAATGAGCTCTTGTGCCCCACGTGTTTCCATTTAAGCAACAAATTATTTCTGAGATAAATGTTGTTCTAAGTATAAAATATTCTAAAACTGACCTTAGCTGCCAACTGTTACTTCTTCAACAATTCTAATAGTTGTGTTAAGAAAAGGTGTTCTATAATTAGCTAGAGATTTTCTACACTAAGCTTTAACCTCTGTAGACATTCCCGAATTATTTTTTATGCGACATCAGATTCCTGCAATAGATATTAAGCCAGTAGTTTCTAATGTTCTGTTTGTGAAAGATTGTTTATGGTGAAGACCTTGTCCTTTCTATTCCCTACAAACAATCCTTCAAGTAACGAGGTCCTCATTAATCAATCAATGCTAAGCTTAACCGATCCTTCTAACACATTACTCAGGCCTGCTATAGGATGCAGTTGTGTTACGATTGTCACTGTGATCATTGAAAAAAATATATGGAGTCATGTCATATAGTGCAGAGTGAAATAAGTTTTCAAATGACTCCTCATTTCAGTTCACTATTATTAGATACATATTATCTTAATTCATGAAAAGTCTTAGGCAGAAATATATAGCTAGGATGCCTATGACTTTTGCACAGTACTGAAGGACATTGAACCCAAGAGCACTACTTCACAAACACAAGAAAATCTGAAGATGCTGGAAATCCAAACCAACACACACAAAGTGCTGGAGGAATTCAGCAGTTGGCAGATAAGAGTAAACAGCTGACTTTTCGGGCCGAGGCCTTTCATCAGGACTGGAAAGGAAAGGAAGAGTCAGACAAAGAAGGTGGGGGGAGGGGAGGAAGAAGTACAAAGTGGAAAGTGATAGGTAAAACCAGGAGAGGGGGAGGATGCAAAGTAAAGAGCTGGGAAGTTGACTGGTCGGAGAAGGGAGAATCTAATAGGAGAGGACAGAAGACCATGGAACAAAGAGAAAGGGGAAGAGAACCAAAGGAAGGTGATGGACAGGTAAGAAGAGAAGATCTGAGAGGGAATCAATAATGGGGAATGGTGACGGACAGGAGGGGGGGCAATTGCCGGAAGTTCGAGAACTCAATGTTCATGCCATCAGCTTGAACATCAGCCAGCACTGCCTCACTACATTTTTAAAATTTTTGCACTGCTTATTAAACTTAACTATTTTATATATAAATATGTAAGTCACAGTTTTATTCTCTCCATTATTATGTATTGTAGTATACTGCTGCCACAAAGACAACAAGTTTCATAACATTTGCTGGTGACATTATATGCAACGCTGTTCATTCCTCTCTCTGTGATGCTGAGGCTGTGAGACTGCCCCCAGCTGCTGTGCTTCGTGTCTGTGAACGTTGCAGCGATTTGCCCCACTAATATGATAAACTGAACACTGAAACTTTGTGCCTTCTCCGGCTGCTCCAGGGATTTGAATCTAAGACTCAGTTTGGTTCAGAATGCTGTTGTTGTTGCTCGCTTCCATTGTTTGTGTGATTCATGTTTTTTTTCCCTCTTTCTCTACACGTTGGGTGTTGGTCTTTATATATATATTTTTTAAATTGGGTTCATGTGGGTTTCTTGCTTTGTGGCCGCCTGTAAGCAGACAAATCTCAAGGTATACCATTTATACATTCTTTGTTAATAAGCGTACTTTGAATCTTTGAATATTAAGCCTGATTCTGATTCTGTGAGAACCATTGGTTACAGTCTAGAACAGTTACAGCTCTAACATTCGCCTTCTGTCACATTTGCTGGCTACTGCTGCTCCCTTAGTTCATTCCAGTTTTAAAGTATTTGACTGTATTTCTGTAGATGAGTCATTCACGAAAAATGTACACAAACAGAATGGGCCAATGCATTTTTCATTCTAATCTGTTATTGTTCAGTCCCTAAAACAGAGCTAAACTGAATATGGATAGTAATAAACTTAACTATTTTACTTTCTTACGGCATGACAGCGACTATATTTCAATTGGAGTTTGAGGAGATGTGCTATGTCATCTAAAACACTCTTAAATTTTTACAGTGTACAGCAGAGAGCATTCTAACAGGTTGCATCAACAACTGGTGTGGGGGGCAGAGGACTGAAATAAGTTGCGGACAGTCGTAAACTTAGTCAGCTCCATCGTGGGCACTAGCCTCCATTGAATCCAAGGCTTCTTCAAGGAGCGATGCCTCAAAAAGGCAGCAACCATCAATAAGGACCCTCATCACCCATGTCTTGCCTTATTCTCATTGCTACCATCAGGAAGGAGGTACAGAAGCCTGAAGGCAAGACTCAACAATTTAGGAACAGCATTTACCCTTCTGCCATCTGATTTCTGAATGGACAATGAACACTGCCTCAAGACTTTCTTATTTCCATTTTTGCATTATTTATTTACTTTATCGATTTGCCATCATTCCCACAACCCTGATTGATAAGTTACTGAACCTGGGTCTCTGTACCTCCTTCTGCAATTGGATCCTCGACTTCCCAACCAGAAGACCACAGTCTGTGCGGATTGGTGATAACATATCCTCCTCGCTGACGATCAGCACTGGTGCACCTCAGGGATGTGTGCTTACCCCACTGCTCTACTCTCTCTATACCCATGACTGTGTGCCTAGGCATAGCTCAAATACCATCTATACATTTACTGATGATACAACCATTGTTGGTAGAATCTCAGATGGAGACAAGAGGGCGTACAGGAGTGAGATATACAAACTAAAGGAATGGTATCACAGCAACAACCTGGCACTCAACGTCAGTAAGACGGAAGAGCTGTTTGTGGACTTCAGGGAGGGTAAGATGAAGGAACACACACTAATTCTCAAAGGAGGATCAAAAGTGGAGAGAGTGAGCAGTTTCATGTTCCTGGGTTTCAAGATCTCTGAGGTCCAACATATCGATGCAGCTATAAAGAAGGCAGGACAGTGACTATACTTCATTAGGGGTTTGAAGAGATTCAGTATCTCAACAAATACACTCAAAAACTTCTATAGTTGTACCATGGAGAGCATTCTGACAGGCTGCATCACTGTCTGGTGTGGGGGGGGGGGGGATGCTGGACAGTTACCACTGGGGTCCGTGGTGGGACTGCTTTATTTCACGTTCTCTGTCAATGATTTGGATGGCTTTGTGGCTAAGTTTTCAGCTGATACAAAACTAGCTGGAGGGGCAGGTAGTGTTGAGGATACAGGGAGTCTGGAGAAAGACTTGGGCAGATCAGGAGAATGGGCAAAAAATGTGGCAGTTGGAAGTTGGGAAGTGTATGGTCATGTGCATTGGTAGAAGGAATAAAGGCATAGTCTACTTTAATAACGGGGAGAAAATTCAGAAATCAGAGGTGCAAAGGGACTTGGGAGTCTTTGTGCAGGATTCCCTAAAGATTAATTGCAGGTTGACTTGGTGGTAAAAAAGGTAAATACAATGTTAGCTTTCATTTCAGGAATTCTGGCACTTAAAAGCAAGGCTGTAATACTGATGTTTTATAAAGCATTAGTCAGATTGCACTTGGAGTGTTGTGAGCTGTTTGGGGCCCTTAGGGCACAGTGTCGGCATACACAAAGGTCCGTTTAGAACAGAAGAAGAAAAAGAGAAGAAAGCCCTTAACTCCAAGTGGAGTCATTGGGCTGCAGTCGTGATGGCATTTTTTTCAGCAGGCTTTTTTATTTTTAGGAGGCCAAGTTGCTAGCTCGACACTCAACCCAGCACAGATGGAAAGCGTGCAAGGGAGCCAGCTGGATTTGAACTCTGGAGCCTTCGCTCTGAAGTCCGGCACTGATGCCACTATGCCACCAGCAGGCCCCGTTTAGAACAGAGATGAGTAGGAGTTTCTTTGACCAGACAGTGGTGAATCTAAGAAATTCATTGCTACACTCAGCTGTGAAAGCTAAGTCATTGGGAATATTTAAAGTGGAGGTTAATAGGTTCTCAATTAGTAAGGGCGTCAAAGGTTATGGTAGAAGGCTGTAAAATGCGGTTGTGGCGATGATAAATCAGCCATGATGGAATGTTGGAGCAGACTCAATGGACCAAATGGTCTAGTTTTGCTCATATGTCTTGTGGTATTTTTATAGTCCAGAATTCTTTTAGTTCTTACCTCAGATCTCCAGTGTGTGCAATGTTTTGCTTTTGGATTTAAAACAATTTTTTTGTCTATTTTATTTTAGGTGCTACTTACCTGGACTGTCAACACATAGGAATATTTTCCCTCTCAATTTACAAGTGGTTTGTATATTCGTGATAGAATGTTATTCCTCTATGTCAATGTCTTAGAATTCATTACTGAGATAGTTGGGCAGAGCTAATGGATTTAGCATTGATTCACTGGCTTAGCTGTAATCCTCAAAGTGAAAGGACATAGGGAATGCACACAACATCGTGAGGAAACTTTCAAAATTCTTTCTGAGTCATAGGAAGATACCATCACTGAAATAAAAGATATTTTACTTAGCCAGCACAAATATATGCATATTGCATACAGATTTAATTTTCATGGGATTGTCAATCAATGTAATATTTTTGCAACAATATGCAGTGTATCCTTCCCTTCTCTCCCACTTACTGAAGCACAGTTTCTGCCGTTTGTTACAGATGAACGTCCATGAGCACAGAAATCTACTGCACAGAGGTACTGGAGACAACTGGAGGAGGAAACTAGAAGTCCATGAGTCAATCTTCATCAGGGTATCCGAGGAGGAAAGGGTCAGTAACTTTAAACTCCTTGACATTATCATTTCAAAGGATCTGTTGTGGGTCCAGGATGTAAGTGCCATTGAAAAGCAGGTAGAATTTACTGGAATGTTACCTGGGTTTCAGCACCTAAGTTACAGAGAAAGGTTGAACAAGTTTGGCCTTTATTCTTTGGAACATAGAAGGTTGAGGGGGGACTTGATAGAGGTATTTAAAATTATGAGGGGGTAGATAGAGTTGAAGTGGATAGGCTTTTTCCATTGAGAGTGGAGGAGATTCAAACAAGAGGACATGAGTTTTGAGTTAAAGGGCAAAAGTTTAGGGGTAACATGAGGAGGAACTTCTTTACTCAGAGAGTGGTAGCTATGTGGAATGAGCTTCCAGCAGAAGTGGTTGAGGCAGGTTCGATGTTGTCATTTAAAGTTAAATTGGTTTGCTATATGGACAGGAAAGGAATGGAGGGTTATGGGCTGAGTGCAGGTCAGTGGGACTAGATGAGAGTAAGAGTTTGGCACGGACTAGAAGGGTCGAGATGGCCTGTTTCAGTGCTGTAATTGTTATATGGTTATATGGTTATAGGTGCAACAGTGCCTCTACTTCCTTAGAAGTTTGCGAAGATTCGACGAATCATCTAAAGCCTTGACAAACTTCTATAGATGCATCGTGGAGAGTATACACTATACTCACTTTACACCGCACGTTGTTGCAGCAGTGCTGCCAGGATAATCAACGACACGACCCACCCAGCCAACACACTTTTCATCCCTCTTCCCTCCAGGAGAAGGCTCAGGAGCTTGAAGACTTGTACGGCCAGATTTAGGAACAGCTTCTTTCCGACTGTGATAAGATTGCTGAACAGATCCTGACCCGGATCTGGGCCATACCCTCCAAATATCTAGACCTGCCCCTCGGCTTTTTTGCACTACCTTACTTTCCAATTTTCTATTTTCTATTTATGATTTATAATTTAAAATTTTAACATTTACTAATTTTTACTATTTTTAATATTTAATATTTGTAATCCAGGGAGCAGGAAGCGATGAATGAAATATTGCTGTGATGATTGTACGTTCTAGTATCAATTGTTTGGCGACAATAAAGTATAACGTATAAAGTATACTAACTGGCTGCATCACAGCTGGGTGTGGAAACACCAGTGCCTTTGAATGGAAAAGCATACATAAGGTAGTAGGTACAGCCACGTAAATCCCTCTCTAACCCTGAGCACATCTGTAGGGAGCACTGTCACAGGAAAGCAGGATCCATCATTAAGGACACACACCACCCACCCAACCATCAAAGCCATGCTCTCTTCTCACTGCTGCCAACTGGGAGGAGGTATAGGAGCCTTAGGTTGCACACCAGCAGGTTCAGGAACAGTCATTACCACTCAGTCTTCAGGCTCCCGAACCAGAGCGGATAACTTTACTCACCTCAACACTGAACTGATTCCACAATATATAAACTCACTTTCAAGGACTCCACAACTCATGTTCTCAATATTATTTATTTCCTTTTTGCAGTTGCACAATTTATTGTCTTTTGCACATTGGTTGTTTGTCCGTCTTTGTGAGCAGTTTTTCATTGATTCTGTTGTGTTTCTTTGTATTTTCTGTGAATGCTCACAAGAAAATTATTATCAAGGTAATATAGGGTGAAATATATGCACTTTGACAATAAATTTACTTTGAACTTTGAACTTTTATCGTCAGAGAGTGCTGGTTGTTATTTGATGGTGGAGGAAATCACACCTGAGCCTCAGCTTTTCACACTCGATTACCAGCCTAACGTGTCTCAAGCAACACACATCAAAGTTGCTGGTGAACGCATCTGTAGAATTCCTTGTGCTAACGTGTCTCAAGATAGTTCTCTCCATTTAAGCTATAGGAGATAGTAATCCCTGTTTGCTTCCTATATCTGTTAATGTCCTTTTTAGAGAAACAAAGGAAATAACTTCTTAAAGATAGTTTTAAGTCTGCGGAAGGCAACCAAGTATAAGAATGTGATCAATTGACCTTGCTCCGGTTCCTGGAATTCACAGCTAGTTTAAGTCAAGGTAGTTACGGACTTTCATTGATTCTATTATGGTTATGATCCTGTTATGGATTTATTGAGTATGCCTACAAGAAAATGAATCTCAGCGTTGTATATGATGATATATACGTACTTTTATAATAAATTTACTTTGAACTTTGAACTTAAACAAAACCCATAACACCACTTCATCAGACCATAAATATTGCAGGCAAGTGTGACAGCAAAGCATGTATGCAGGTAAGGTTAAGAACTGAGCCAGCTTGAGGGTGCTGAAAGGAAAGTTTCAAGGTCAGGCTTAGAGGTGCAATGCCAAATACATTCAACATCATTTATGTAAATTATTGTAATATATCCTGCACATCCTTATTTTTCTATTGAATAACAAAAGAAGGTAGATATCAGAATAGATGCTGGAAAGTCTTTGTTCACAGATGCCATAAGGCCATGTTCTCATATGCCAAGGATTTAAATAGTGTTATTAAATGTTCGGCAACTGAATTTATCAGGATAGTTTCAAAATTATACTGGGTAATGTTGCTTCTAAGAGATCTCAGCCTATCAAACTCTAATCCCTTTGATCCAAGTTAAATAACCGGAACTCAGTCTCTCGTTGGTTGAATGTCCAAGTTGGTGTGGTCTTTCATTGATTCTATGATGGTTATAATTCTATTATGGATTTAGTAAATGTTCCCACAAGAAAATAAATCTCAGGGTTGTATATGGTGACATATATGTGCTTTGATAATAAATTTACTTTGAATTTTGAAAAGACACGTTCGGTCTGCCCGATGGTCCTTCCATGTTAGGAGCTGTCCACAAGCAAATTCTGCCAACTTGCACATTCTAAGGTACAGGAGTATGTGCTGAGGGATGCATTGAAGTTGTATGTGCACATACCACATTTTAGAGTCCTATTGTAGCTGGGCCCAGAGGGACTGGGTTTTGTGTAGCATCCTCTCAAATACCACACAGGTGCATTGTTTAAAGAGACTCGAGTGTCACATTACAAGAGAATCTATAAATAGTACAATGAATGTAAAGAAAGATGTATATCTACAGCATTGATTGTATATATAATGAATAAACTACATTTTTGAAATAAAAATATTAGCTCATTGCAACCACTCTACCGCCTGAAGTAACTCAATGCATTATAGACTGGAGAAAGTCTGGAAAACGTGCAGCTCCTTACATTACTGAACTGACAAAAAGTTCTGACTGCTTTTGATAAGGTACATTAGGGAGAACTAGTTCCACTGTGTACTCCAGGAATTACAGGGCGTAAAATTAAAACAATCACAAAAGGAAAGAAAAGAGGGATTTAGAGAATGCTGTAAGTTCGTTTAAAAATAAGTTGTGTTCTGGAAACTCCAACAGAGAGAGGAAAGATGACTGATTTCACAGCTAATCTGAAAAAAAACATCCACTTGGCAGAATAACATTCCTTCAATATTTATTGTGGAGCATTCTGTTCTGTCCACCTAGGCCATTCTCTCTTATTGATGCTGCCATCAAGACGGAGGATAGGAGCCCCCGTTGCAACAAACCTTGTTCAGGACCAGATATTTCTCAATTATCAGGCTCTTGAACCAGGGGGGTAATTTCCCTCACCCCAACTCTGAGTCAATTCACAACTTATAGACTCGTCTTTAGGGACTCTACAACTCATGTTCTCAATATTTATTTCTTACTTGCTTTTTCTCTTTCATATTTGCAGTTTGTTGACTTTTACACATTGCTTGTTTGATCCTCTCTATTGTGTGTGGTTTTTCATTGATTCTAATTGTGTTTCTTTCTATTTGCTATGAATGTTCACAAGAAAAAGAATCGAAGGGTAGTGCATGGTGACATATATGTACTTCAATAATAAATTTACTTTGAACTTTGAACTTTAAAAAACTTCGTATGTATATAGAACATAGAACATAGAATAGTACAGCACAGTACAGGCCCTTCGGCCCACAATGTTGTGCCGACCCTCAAACCCTGCCTCCCATATAAGCCCCCACCTTAGATTCCTCCATATACCTGTCTAGTAGTCTCTTAAACTTCACTAGTGTATCTGCCTCCACCACTGACTCAGG
Source organism: Mobula birostris (assembly GCF_030028105.1). Taxonomy (NCBI): domain Eukaryota; kingdom Metazoa; phylum Chordata; class Chondrichthyes; order Myliobatiformes; family Myliobatidae; genus Mobula; species Mobula birostris. The sequence goes on along the minus strand of NC_092385.1, from coordinate 13,853,619 downwards.
CAGTGCATTCCACACACCAACCACTCTCTGAGTAAAAAACCTTCCTCTAATATCCCCCTTGAACTTCCCACCCCTTACCTTAAAGCCATGTCCTCTTGTATTGAGCAGTGGTGCCCTGGGGAAGAGGCGCTGGCTATCCACTCTATCTATTTCTCTTATTATCTTGTACACCTCTATCATGTCTCCTCTCATTCTCCTTCTCTCCAAAGAGTAAAGCCCTAGCTCCCTTAATCTCTGATCATAATGCATACTTTCTAAACCAGGCAGCATCCTGGTAAGTCTCCTCTGTACCCTTTCCAATGCTTCCACATCCTCCCTATAGTGAGGTGATCAGAATTGGACACAGTACTCCAAGTGTGGCCTAACCAGAGTTTTATAGAGCTGCATCATTACATCGCGACTCTTAAACTCTATCTCTCGACTTACGAAAGCTAACACCCCATAAGCTTTCTTAACTACCCTATCCACCTGTGAGGCAACTTTCAGGGATCTGTGGACATGTACCCCGAGATCCCTCTGCTCCTCCACACTACCAAGTATCTTGCCATTTACTTTGTACTCTGCCTTGGAGTTTGTCCTTCCAAAGTGTACCACCTCACACTTCTCCGGGTTGAACTCCATCTGCCATTTCTCAGCCCACTTCTGCATCCTATCAATGTCTCTCTGCAATCTTTGACAATCCTCTACACTATCTACAACACCACCAACATTTGTGTTGTCTGCAAACTTGCCAACCCACCCTACCACCCCCACATCCAGGTCATTAATAAAAATCACGAAAAGTAGAAGTCCCAGAACAGATTCTTGTGGGACACCACTAGTCACAATCCTCCAATCTGAATGTATTCCCTCCACCACCACCCTTTGCCTTCTGCAGTCAAGCCAATTCTGAATCCACCTGGCCAAACTTCCCTGGATCCCATGCCTTCTAACTTTCTGAATACGCCTACCATGTGGAACCTTGTCAAATGCCTTACTAAAATCCATATAGATCACATCCACTGCACTATCCTCATCTATATGCCTGGTCACCTCCTCAAAGAACTCTATCAGGCTTGTTAGACACGATCTGCCCTTCACAAAGCCATGCTGACTGTCCCTGATCAGACCATGATTCTCTAAATGCCTATAGATCCTATCTCTAAGAATCTTTTCCAACAGCTTTCCCACCATAGACGTAAGGCTCACTGGTCTATAATTACCTGGACTATCCCTACTATCTTTTTTGAACAAGGGAACAACATTCGCCTCCCTCCAATCCTCTGGTACCATTCCCGTGGACAACGAGGACATAAAGATCCTAGCCAGAGGCTCAGCAATCTCTTTTCTCGCCTCGTGGAGCAGCCTGGGGAATATTCCGTCAGGCCACGGGGACTTAACTGTCCTAATATATTTTAACAACTCCAACACCTCCTCTCCCTTAATATCAACATGCTCCAGAACATCAACCTCACTCATATTGTCCTCACCATCATCAAGTTCCCTCTCATTGGTGAATACCGGAGAAGTATTCATTGAGGACCTCGCTCACTTCCACAGCCTCCAGGCACATCTTCCCACCTTTATCTCTAATCGGTCCTACCTCCACTAAAACAGATTATTATCTGAATGGTGGCCAATTAGGAAAAGGGCAGGTGCAACGAGACCTGGTGTCATTGTACACCAGTCATTGAAAGTTGGCATGCAGGTACAGCAGGCGGTGAAAAAGGCAAATGGTATGCTGGCATTCATAGCAAGAGGATTCGAGTACAGGAGCAGGGAGGTTCTACTGCAGTTGTTCAAGACCTTGGTGAGACCACACCTAGAGTATTGTGCGCAGTTTTGGTCCCCTAATCTGAGGAAACACATTCTTGCCATAGAGGGAGTACAAAGAAGGTTCACCAGATTGATTCCTGGGATGGCAGGACTTTCATATGATGAAAGACTGGATTGACTAGGCTTATACTATCTGGAATTTAGAAGATTGAGGGGGGATCTGATTGAAACGTATAAAATCCTAAAGGGATTGGACAGACTAGATGCAGGAAGATTGTTCCCGATGTTGGGGAAGTCCAGAACGAGGGGTCAAAGTTTGAGGATAAAGGGGAAGCCTTTTAGGACCGAAATGAGGAAAAACTTCTTCACACAGAGAGTGGTAAATCTGTGGAATTCTCTGCCACAGGAAACAGTTGAGGCCAGTTCACTGGCTATATTTAAGAGGGAGTTAGAAAAGGCCCTTGTGGCTAAAGGGATCGGGGGTATGGAGAGAAGGCTGGTATAGGGTTCTGAGTTGGATGATCAGCCATGATCGTAATGAATGGCGGTGCAGGCTCGAAGGGCCAAAAGGCCTACTCCTGCACCTATTTTCTATGTTTCTATGTTTCTATGTTTCCTGTCATCCTTTTTTTCTTCACATAATTGAAGAATGCCTTGGGGTTTTCATTTACCCTACTCGCCAAGGCCTTCTCATGCCCCCTTCTTGCTCTTCTCAGCCCCTTCTTAAGCCTCTTTCTTGCTTCCCTATATTCCTCAATAGACCCATCTGATCCTTGCTTCCTAAACCTCATGTATGCTGCCTTCTTCCACCTGACTAGATTTTCCACCTCACTTGTCACCCATGGTTCCTTCACCCTACCATTCTTTATCTTCCTCACCGGGACAAATTTATGCCTTACATCACGCAAGAGATCTCTAAACATCAACCACATGTCCATAGTACATTTCCCTGCAAAAACATCATCCCAATTCACACCCGCAAGTTCTAGCTTTATAGCCTCATAATTTGTCTTTCCCCAATTAAAAATTTTCCTGTCCTCTTTGATTCTATCCTTTTCCATGATAATTATGAAGGCCAGGGAGCGGTGGTCACTGTCCCCCAGATGCTCACCCACTGAGAGATCTGTGACCTGACCCGGTTCATTACCTAGAACTAGATCTAATATGGCATTCCCCCTGGTCGGCCTGTCCACATACTGTGACAGGAATCCATCCTGGACACACTTAACAAATTCTGCCCCATCTAAACCCTTGGAACTAATCAGGTACCAATCAATATTAGGGAAGTTAAAGTCACCCATGATAACAACCCTGTTATTTTTGCACCTTTCCAAAATCTGCCTCCCAATCTGCTCCTCTGTATCTCTGCTGCTACCAGGGGGCCTATAGAATACCCCCAGTAGAGTAACTGCTCCCTTCCTGTTCCTGACTTCCACCCATATTGACTCAAAAGAGGATCCTGCTACATTACCCACCCTTTCTGTAGTTGTAATAGTATCCCTGACCAGTAATGCCACCCCTCCTCCCCTTTTTCCTCCCTCTCTATCCCTTTTAAAGCACTGAAATCCAGGAATATTGAGAATCTATTCCTGCCCTGGTGCCAGCCAAGTCTCTGTAATGGCCACTACATCATAATTCCATGTATGTATCCAAGTTCTCAGTGATAAAGAATCAGCAGTGGAATTCATGTGCAAATAACCAGCTTCCCCTCGATGGACTCCACTCTTCTTGCCGCTTCAGTAAAGCAGCCAGCATAAGCAAAGACCCCACCCACCCATTCTCTATTTTCCCTTTTCCCGACAGGCAGGAGATGCAAAAGCCTGCAAACACATACCACCAGGCATAAGGACAACTTCTATCTACTGTTATGAAACTCTTGAATGGACCTCTTTTACAGTAAAATTACCTCACAGTCTACCCCATTATGATCTTGCACTTTATCATTTACGTGCACTGCACCTTTTAGAGAGCTTTTACACTTTATTCTACGTTGTTATTGTTTTACCTTGTTCTAGTTCAATGCACCGTATAATGATTTGATGTCTGAGTATAGTATGTGAGACAAGCTTTACGCCATACAATAATAAACCAAAAACCAATGTTCTCTGAACTTCGATCGAGTTCGAGATTGACCAGAAATGGAAGATAGCACGTCGTCTGTCCATGTAACAGGAAGGATATTGTGCCAGTGGAGTAAGTACTAGGAAAGGTTCTCTTAATGACTCCAGAACTAAACATCTGTAATTGCCAGAAAAGGGTTAGATGGAGACAGAGGAAACTGCTGCAAACTGAAGCAATTCACAAAGCGCTGAAGGAACTTCATGGGTCAGGCAGCATCTATGGAGTGAAATGGGCAATTGACATTTTGGATCAAGATCTTTCTGCTGGACTCATTAAGTCATCCAGGCTTAGGCTCCCCTTTTCACAGTTAAAGGCCTCCCAACCATTGAGCAAATCTACATGAAATGCTGTTGCAGGAAAGCAGCATCCATCATCAGGGACCCCCACCAGCCAGGACATGCTCTCTTCTTGCTGCTGCCATCAGGAAGAAGGTACAAGAGCCTCAGGACTTGCACCACCAGGTCTAGCAAACAGTTACTACCCTCAACCATCAGGCTCTTAAACAAACAACTTCATTTTCCCCATCATTAAAATGTTCCCATAATCAATTGACTCTCTTTCAGGGACTCTTCTTCTCATGTTCGCGATATTTATTGTTTATTTATTGACATAATTGTTTCTTCCTTTTGTATTTGCAAAGTTTGGTTTCTTCTGATCACTGGCTGAGTGTCCTAGTCGTTAGTTAATGTTCTATAAATTTGTTGAGTATGCTAACAAGAAAATAAATCTCAGGTTATATAAAGTGACATACATGTACCTTGAGAATAAAATTTACTTTGAACTTTTCTAGAAGAGACCGACAGATGGCCTGATTTACTTGTTTAAAAGGGGTTCAATATGGTGGATGTGCAGAAGGTATTCCCACATGTGAAAGAAATTCAAAACCAGGCAATAAATATTGTAATAAATTCCAAAGGAAGTTCTCAGATGAGAGAAGAGTAACATTCAAGATTTGAGGTAAATGGTATTAGTATTTTTAGCTAGAGGCAGGAGAAATACATGTGGCAGAGCGACACTTTTGGAGGGTAAAATAAAGTCATTGTCTTGTCTTCTTTGGTGATTCCTTAACGTCGAGCTGACCCTATTCACGGCTTTGATATTGTTCTCAAAGTAACAAAATCACAATTGGACACAAAATTCCAAAAAAAAAGACATTTGTAACCAACAATTAGCTGTCTTATTTTGTAGGTTATGGTTTTGTATATAAAACTCCAAATTTCATTATTTTTTGAGGCACCAGACGGAAAATGCTGGAGGAACTCAGCAGGTCAGGCAGCATCTATAGAAATGAATAAACAGTCAATGTTTCAGGCCAGGACCCTTCTTCAGGACTGAATAGGAAGGGGAAAGACTTCAGAATAAGAAGGTGGAGGAGGGGAAGGAGGGTAGTTAGAAGGTGATAGATAGTCAGGTTGGTGGAAAAGGTAAAGGACTGGAGAAGAAGAAATCTGGTGGGAGAGGAGAGTGGACCATGGGAGAAAGGGAAGAAGGATGGGCACTAGAGGAGATGATAGGCAGGTGAGGAGAAGAGGTAAGAGGCCAGAGTGAAGAATAGAAGAAGGAAGGGGGAGGGAAAAAGATTACTGGAATGAGAAATCGATATTCATGCCATCAGGTAGAAGGTTAGTTAGACAGAATATGAGATGTTGCACGTCCACCCTGAGAAAAGTCTCATCATAGCACATGAGGAGGCCACGGACCAACATGTCGGAATGGGAACAGGAATCAAAATGAATCAAAAATCAAAATCAAATGTTCCTTGCTGTCTTGAGGAAAATTACAGTGGATAAATCCCCGGGACCTGACAGGGTGTTCCCTCGGACCTTGAAGGAGACTAGTGTTGAAATTGCAGGGGCCCTGGCTGAAATATTTAAAATGTCGCTGTCTACAGGTGAGGTGCCGGAGGATTGGAGAGTGGCTCATGTTGATCCGTTGTTTAAAAAAGGATCGAAAAGTAATCCGGGAAATTATAGGCCAGTAAGTTTAATGTTGGTAGTAGGTAAGTTATTGGAGGGAGTACTAAGAGACAGAATCTACAAGCATTTGGATAGACTGGGACTTATTAGGGAGAGTCAACATGGCTTTGTGCGTGGTAGGTCATGTTTGACCAATCTATTGGAGTTTTTCGAGGAGGTTACCAGGAAAGTGGATGAAGGGAAGGCAGTGGATATTGTCTACATGGACTTCAGTAAGGCCTTTGACAAGGTCCCGCATGGGAGGTTAGTTAGGAAAATCATTCGCTAGGTATACATGGAGAGGTGGTAAATTGGATTAGACATTGGCTCGATGGAAGAAGCCAGAGAGTGGTGGTAGAGAATTGCTTCTCTGAGTGGAGGCCTGTGACTAGTGGTGTGCCACAGGGATCAGTGCTGGGTCCATTGTTATTTGTCATCTATATCAATGATCTGGATGATAATGTGGTAAATTGGATCAGCAAGTTTGCTGATGATACAAAGATTGGAGGTGTAGTAGACAGTGAGGAAGGTTTTCAGAGCCTGCAGAGGGACTTGGACCAGCTGGAAAAATGGGCTAAAAAATGGCAGATGGAGTTTAATACTGACAAGTGTGAGGTATTGCACGTTGGAAGGACAAACCAACATAGAACATACAGGGTTAATGATAAGGCCCTGAGGAGTGCAGTGGAACAGAGAGATCTGGGAATACAGATACAAAATTCCCTAAAAGTGGCGTCACAGGTAGATAGGGTCGTAAAGAGAGCTTTTGGTACATTGGCCTTTATTAATCAAAGTATTGAGTATAAGAGCTGGAATGTTATGATGAGGCTGTATAAGGCATTGGTGAGGCCGAATCTGGAGTATTGTGTTCAGTTTTGGTCACCAAATTACAGAAACGATATAAATAAGGTTGAAAGAGTGCAGAGAAGGTTTACAAGGATGTTGCCGGGACTTGAGAAACTCAGTTACAGAGAAAGGTTGAATAGGTTGGGACTTTATTCCCTGGAGCGTAGAAGAATGAGGGGAGATTTGATAGAGGTATATAAAATTATGATGGGTATAGATAGAGTGAATGCAAGCAGGCTTTTTCCACTGAGGCAAGGGGAGAAAAAAACCAGAGGACATGGGTTTAGGGTGAGGGGGGAAAAGTTTAAAGGGAACATTAGTGGGGGCTTCTTCACACAGAGAGTGGTGGGAGTGTAGAATGAGCTGCCAGACGAGGTGGTAAATGTGGGTTCTTTTTTAACATTTAGGAATAAATTAGACAGATACATGGATGAGAGGTGTATGGAGGGATATGGTCCGTGTGCAGGTCGGTGGGACTAGGCAGAAAATGGTTCGGCACAGCCAAGAAGGGCCAAAAGGCCTGTTTCTGTGCTGTAGTTTCTATGGTTTCTATGGTGTCTATGGTTTGGCCACTGGGAAGTTCCACTTCTGGCAGATGAAGCAGAGGTTCTCAATGAAGTTGTCCCCCAATTTATGTTGGGTCTCGCCAATGTAGAGGAAACTGGATCGGCAGCACTGGATACAGTAGAAAACCCCAGCAGATTCACAGGTGAAGTGTTGCCTCACCTGGAAGGACAGTTTGGGCCCTGGATGGAGGTGAGGGAGGAGGTGAATGGGTAGGTGTAGCATTTCAATCACTTGCAGGAATGTGTGGCAGGAGGGAGATTAGTGGGGAGGGTTGAATGGACAAGGGAATCATAGAGGGAGTAATCCCTGCGGAAAGTGGAGTGGAGCGAGTTAAAGATGTGTTTGGCGGTAGGATCCTGCTGAAGGTGGCGGTAGCTGTGGAGAATGATATGTTGGATGCGGAGGCTCATGGGGTGGTAGGTGAGGACAAGAGGAACTCTATCCTTGTTAAGGTGGTGGGAAGATGGGGTGTGTGCAGATGTCTGTGCAATGGAGGAGATGCAGGTGAAGGCAGCATCAATGGTGAAGGAAGGGAAACCACGTTCTTTGAAGAAGGGCAACATCTCAGATGTTCCCAGCCTCATCCTGGGAACAGATACAGTGGAGGCAAGAGACTAAAATAAAGGGAATCTATGGGTTTAAAAAAGATGTTGGTACACATTTTGTCTCCAGAGATGGAGACAGAGAGATCAAGAAAGGGAAGAGAGGTGTCAGAAATGTACCAAGAGTATAATAATTCATTACTTTTTGCTAGTTTTATTAGTACTCTCCCATATCTGTCCATTTTACTTAAGTTCTGCAGGTTCTCTTCTGCTGGATATATTCTTCTTAAACGTGGTTGACTTGGTTTTAAAATAGATAATGATCCAGCTGAATCAATGAAACAATTTAATATCAGGGAATGCATACAGTATACATCCTGAAATTCTTGCTCTTCACAGACATGCACAAAATAGAAATAAACCCCAACGAATGAATTACAGAAACATCAGAACCTCAAAGGCCCCTCCAACGCACAAGCAGCAACAAAGAAATTAGCCACCTCTCCCCCTCTCCCCACCACGCAAGCATTAGCAAAAGCCCCCAAAGAGACCATGATCCAGAGTCCATCAAAAACTACAGTGCAGCCCAACACTTTGCTATCTCAAACAGGCTCCTTCTCACTAACGAGGAAGAGGGAGATCCCTCCTGTGACAACGAGAACGGGAGACCAGCAGCTCGCTGTTCCGATGTTACAATCTTCCGCATCACTTCTCCGACATTGTTATGTGTCCAACTTTGTTACAATTGAGACATTGACCTACTCTGCTTGGGGAAAATTGAAATGAATGGTTACCCTGACAACAATAACACCAGCTGCATATTTCCAACATTTTCTATTTTTATTTCGCAATAAAAGGGTTTCCCAGTACTGTAGGGACAGTACTGAGCTGTAAGGTTTCCCTGACAATGATATTAAGCTTCCCTATTGAGACTATTCCTTGTGATCATGTGACTTATGATCAAGAAAGAAAGCACAAATATTATTGCATGCATTCTTGATATATAGCACATATGCCTCCTGTCCAGAATAAATTCTCTGCAAGTTTTCCAAAAACATTTTCATAGCTGCACCAATCTTACTTTTCCAAATGGTGTATTTAATAACTTAGCTTAAAGAAATTCACAGACCATGCTCTTTTCTCACTGCTGTCATCAGTTAGAATGTACAAGAACCTCAGGACTCACACCACTGGGTTCAAAAACAATGACTACCCCTCAACCATCAGGCTCTTGAACAAAAGAGGATAACTGCACTCATCAATTGACGTGTTCCCACAACCAATGATTTCACTTTAAGGACTTTTTATCTTGTTACTTCATGCTCTCGTTATTTACTGCAATTTATTTATATTTGCATTTGCACAGTTTGTTGTCTTCCATGTGCTTTGCTCTTTCATTGATCCTGTTTACATTTACTATTCTATAGATTTGCTGAGTATGCCTGCAGGAAAAATCGTCTCAGGGTTGTATGTGGTGACATGTATGTACTCTGGTAATAAATTTTCCTTTGAACTTTTCAACTTTGGCAAGGTCCTGAACAATCCAATCTTGTAGTGTACAGTCCAGAAACATGATAAAATTACAGCAACACATCAAATTCTTTGATTGAGTAATGAAATCATTGACTGGTTATTCCATTGTGCTTTTGGTTACAGGATCCATATTTATAATACACAAGAAGTTCTGAGGGTACTGGGTTAAAATGATTTCATAGAGCCAGAGAGCAAAACAGCATGGATAGATGTCCTTCAGAATAACCATGGTGCCCACCCAGCTAGTTCCAATTTCCTGGGTTTGGCCCATGTCTCTCTAAGCCCCATCCCACCATATGAATTCACAAGGCAGAGTAAAGCAGAATTTATAGCTGCGATAACTATCAAGTTGGGCATCAAGATGCCAATAGATTAACTAACATTCCATATAATCTAGGCTAACTTCCACCAGATCTCCAAGAGGACCACAAACTTATCATGCGGTTTAGAGGCCTGCTTGCTTCAATGGTCTGGAAAGCTATGTTGGCTGGAGTCAGGTCCTTGCATTTTGGCTCTTAGTAGGGTCACCCATGCCAAACAGGACAAAGGGTAAAGGCTAGACCAAGAGTGGTTCACAGCTTCTCCAGGGTCAGGGGTTCACCTCAGGGCTAACAACCCTGAATGGTCAAACAAAAATTGTTATTGAAACAGGAATGTTTAAACAGACAGAGATGGAGGACCTTCACTGCCGCCCTGAACGCCAATGGTGTAACAGGCAGTAAGTAGGTAGCTCCATTAGAAATAAAGACCTTTGCTTGCTGACCAATCATATTCATTTTTACTGTTTCTACCTCCAATTAACCCTGTGTATGGTTGGTAGGAAAGGACAGTTCCATGCATTCTACAAACGCTTCCCTCGCCTTCATGTTCTTGTCAAGCCTCCTAATGGATGCAGCTTATATTTCATTTTGCCTGGAAATCTGTTTGCAATCATAGTCCTTCATTTGGTATGTTACCCTCAGGTTCTGTCAGATGCGTAAGTCTAGGGAAGGCAGACCCTGGCCCCACCAAACGTGTGAGATTGAGGTGTAAGTTCACCCAAAACCTCTCTGTTTGTGTGGATACTGCGTAATTTGTTACCCCGTTACAAATCAATACCACAAAATAACAAACAGTACACCATATACAAGTAAACGATTTAGCTTTATAATTAATAATTTCACGAAAGGGATAGTAAAGGAAAAGCAAAAATAGGAAAGGGCCCATTTTAATGAAACAGTCTAATGTGCAAAAATTGGAGCTCACGGCTTCCCCCTTCGCCGATCGTCCATCGATTTCCCTGGGCTTCATCGACTCCCGGCCCCACTCCAAGTCCACTCCTAAGACCTCTCCTCTCCGTCGTCTTTCTTCTTCACCTCCCGCCGAACGAAAGACCCAGATCGCCCCGGTGTCAGGCACACAGAATGAAAGCACATTTCCGTCATTGGACGGCTCACATTCCAAAGCACCCGTTATCTCTAACCATCACCCAAACACTGCTTCTACAGAAAGACCATTACGTTAGCAGTGAGAACTTTCCCAGGGCGTTACAAGTAGAATCAAGGTCCATGGTGTGATTTCTCACACATTTCGTATGTGTATTTAATGTCCTTTTCTGACACTCATTCCTGTCACCAGTGTAATACCAGGGTTTTGTGTATGACCATTCATAGGAGATCCACAGGAGGACGACAACCTTGTCGTGGTTTGGAGGCATGTGTGCCTCAGTGGTTGGCAGGAGAGAAGGCTTTATGCATTGGCTCTTGGTAGGGTCACACATGCCAAATAGGTCAAAGGGTAAAGGCCAGACTAAGAGTGGTCCACCAGTCCTCCAGGTTCAAGGGCTAACAATGCTGACTGGTAAAACACAATTGTTATGGAGACAGCAATGAAGATTCCTTCTACATCTGAGTGTGATGGTATTCCTGAGTCTCCACCCAGGACTTGAATGACTGATGGTAGTGAAAACCGAGACGAAGCCACTAACATGATGAAGGATGCTCTAAACACCATCAGAGAAGAAGGACCTTCATTGCTGCCCAAAATGCCAGTGTGATAATGGGCAGCAACATTCAGAGGAGAACTGAACGCAGTTCAGGCCTGACTGATTAAAGAAAGGCGCTTCCCAGATCAGTTGCTCAAACCTCTATAAACAACAGCTGAAATGCGGAGAGCAGTTGATTGCATTGTTCTCTATTTAGTAAGGTGGCAGCCTTAAAACCACAGTCACCGTCAATACTACACAGTCATGTTAAGCTTTAAGAGAAAATTGCCTTCAGTATCTTAGTCGGTGCTTTCAGTCTCCTTTTTCGACTCTTCGCTGCGAACTTGGTTTATTGCTATGGGGCCTGGTCTGCTGCCAATGCATTTCATCAACAGATTGCTTACCTATGATAAGATACGTGTAGCAGCTACCACAGCCCCACCCATATGACTAACTACCGTGGTAAACATAATAACCCTAACCCTAAACCTAATGCAACACAGAATACAATGCTGATCAAAAACAGATACATGGCTCCAACAATATGAGTTCTTAATTTAATGCAAACTATAGACAAGTAAATAATATAATATAGTTTAATATAACTAACTAACATAATCTTCATTTACCCAATATCCTGCATTTGACCAATGGTAATAGAACATGTCCTATGTAGTCAATGAGATCTCCAGCTTCTATGATGGACAACCGTTCTGAATGTATTTATTTTTGGAAAGGCTATTCAGTTGCTAAAGAACATGCATTGAGTGCAGATTTATTCTGCCAAGTTCTTCTAGTTGTACTAACGTTATCTTCAGCCAGGACTGTCAGTGAGGGAAAAAATTCATAACTGTCCTGACTTGGTCTATTTCACTTTCAATGCTATTTTTCTTCCTCCAAGAGGACTACAACCTCATTGTGGTTTGGAGTTTTGCGTGCCTCAATGACCCAGAGAGCTATGTTGGCTGCAGATGGGGCTTTATGATGTGTTTCTTGGTAGGGTCTCCCATGCCAAGCAGGTCAAAGGGTAGAAGCCAGGCAAAGAGTGGTTCTCCAGTGCTCCAGGTAAGGGTGTTTTGCTCAGGGCTAATAACCCTAACAAGTGAAACAAAATTGTTACAGAAAGAGTAATGAAGAATCTTTCTGCATCTATGAGTGATGGTATTCCTGAGTCTCCACCTGGGACTTGTATGACTGTCAGAAGTGAAAACGGAGCTGCTGATGTGATGAAGGAAGCTCTGAATACTGCCAGAGATGGAGGACTTTCATTGTTGCCCTAAGCGCCAGCAGCATAATGGGCAGTAGCTCTGTTAATTTTTTTGTTCATTCTTAAGTGATGGGGCAAATGTGTAGCCATTGTGATAAGTTGCAGTGCGATAAAGTTGCAGTGAAATCAAAGCAAAAAGTATCAAATACTGGTCTTAAGGTGTTGTACTTAAATGCACGCAGCATAAGAAATAAAGTGGATGATCTTGTTGTACAGCTACAGATTGGCAGGTATGATATTGTGACCATCACTGAGACCTGGCTAAAGGATGCATGTCTCTGGGAGCTGAACGTCCAAGGATACACGGTGTATCAGAAGGATAGGAAGGTAGGCAGAGGGCGAGGCATGGCTTTATTGGTAAGAAATGATATTAAATCAGTAGAAAGAGGTGATATAGGATCAGAAGGTGCAGAATCTTTATGGGTTGAGCTAAGGAATAGCAGGGGTAAAAGGATCCTGATGGCAGTTATTTATAGGCCTCCAAACAGCTGCAGGGATGTGGACTACAAATTACAACTGGAAATAGAAAAGGCTTGTCAGAAGGGCAGTGTTATGATAATTGTGGGGGATTTTAACATGCGAGTAGATTGGAAAAATCAGGTCGGCACTGGATCTCAAGAGAGAGAATTTGTAGAATGTCTGCAAGATGGCTTTTTAGAACAGCTTGTTGTTGAGCCCACTAGGGGATCGGCTGTACTGGATTGGGTATTGTGTAATGAACCGGAGGTGATTGGAGAGATTGAGGTGAAGGAACCCTTAGGAGACAGTGATCATAACATGATTGAGTTCACTGTGAAATTAGAAAAAGAGAAGCCGAAATCTGATGTGTTGGTGTTTCAGTGGAGTAAAGGAAACTACAGTGGCATGAGAGAGGAACTGGTCAAAGTTGACTGGAAAGAGACACTGGCGGGAAAGACGGCAGAGCAGCAGTGGCTGGAGTTTATGCAAGAAATGAGGAATGTGCAAGACAGGTATATTCCAAAAAAGAAGAAATTTTCGAGTGGAAAAAGGATGCAACCGTGGTTGACAAGAGAAGTCAAAGCCAAAGTTAAAGCTAAGGAGAGGGCATACAAGGAAGCAAAAATTAGTGGGAAGACAGAGGATTGGGAAGTCCTTAAAACCTTACAAAAGGAAACCAAGAAGGTCATTAAGAGAGAAAAGATTAACTATGAAAGGAAACTAGCAAATAATATCAAAGAGGATACTAAAAGCTTTTTCAAGTATATAAAGAGTAAAAGACAGGTGAGAGTAGATATAGGACCGATAGAAAATGATACTGGAGAAATTGTAATGGGAGATGAGGAGATGGCAGAGGAACTGAACAAGTATTTTGCATCAGTCTTCACTGAGGAAGACAGCAGGACACCGGCCACTCAAGGGTGGCAGGGAAGAGAAGTGTGCGCAGTCACAATTACGACAGAGAAAGTACTCAGGAAGCTGAATAGGCTAAAGGTCGATAAATCTCCTGGACCAGATGGAATGCACCCTCGTGTTCTGAAGGAAGTAGCTGTGGAGATTGCGGAGGCATTAGCGATGATCTTTCAAAAGTCGATAGATTCTGGCATGGTTCCGGAAGACTGGAAGATTGCAAATGTCACTCCGCTATTTATGAAGGGGGCAAGGAAGCAAGAAAGAAATTATAGACCTGTTAGCTTGACGTCGGTGGTTGGGAGGTTGTTGGAGTCGATTGTCAAGGATGAGGTTACAGAGTACCTGGAGGCATATGACAAGATAGGCAGAACTCAGCATGGATTCCTTAAAGGAAAATCCTGCCTGACAAACCTATTACAATTTTTTGAGGAAATTACCAGTAGGCTAGACAAGGGAGATGCAGTGGATGTTGTATATTTGGATTTTCAGAAGGCCTTTGACAAGGTGCCACACATGAGGCTGCTTAACAAGATAAGAGCCCATGGAATTACAGGAAAGTTACATACGTGGATAGAGCGTTGGCTGATTGACAGGAAACAGAGAGTGGGAATAAAGGGATCCTATTCTGGTTGGCTGCCGGTTACCAGTGGTGTTCCACAGGGATCAGTGTTGGGGCCGCTTCTTTTTACATTGTACATCAACGATTTGGATTATGGAATAGATGGCTTTGTGGCTATGTTTGCTGACGATACGAAGATAGGTGGAGGGGCCGGTAGTGCTGAGGAAACGGAGAGTCTGCAGAGAGACTTGGATCGATTGGAAGAATGGGCAGAGAAGTGGCAAATGAAGTACAATGTTGGAAAGTGTATGGTTATGCACTTTGGAAGAAAAAATAAACGGGCAGACTATTATTTAAATGGGGAAAGAATTCAAAGTTCTGAGATGCAACGGGACTTGGGAGTCCTCGTACAGGATTCCCTTAAAGTTAACCTTCAGGTTGAGTCGGTAGTGAAGAAGGCGAATGCAATGTTGGCATTCATTTCTAGAGGAATAGAGTATAGGAGTAGGGATGTGATGTTGAGGCTTTATAAGGCACTGGTGAGACCTCACTTGGAGTACTGTGGGCAGTTTTGGTCTCCTTATTTAAGAAAGGATGTGCTGATGTTGGAGAGGGTACAGAGAAGATTCACTAGAATGATTTCGGGAATGAGAGGGTTAACATATGAGGAACGTTTGTCTGCTCTT
Organism: Mobula birostris; assembly: GCF_030028105.1. Lineage (NCBI taxonomy): Eukaryota > Metazoa > Chordata > Chondrichthyes > Myliobatiformes > Myliobatidae > Mobula > Mobula birostris. The sequence continues at coordinate 13,838,454 of NC_092385.1, read as the reverse complement.
GGACTGTATTCCTTGGAGTTTAGAAGAATGAGGGGAGACCTCATAGAAACATCTCGAATGTTAAAAGGCATGGACAGAGTGAATGTGGCAAAGTTGTTTCCCATGATGGGGGAGTCTAGTACGAGAGGGCATGACTTCAGGATTGAAGGGCGCCCTTTCAGAACAGAAATGCGAAAAAAATTTTTTAGTCAGAGGGTAGTGAATCTATGGAATTTGTTGCCACGGGCAGCAGTGGAGGCCAAGTCATTGGGTGTATTTAAGGCACAGATTGACAGGTATCTGAGTAGCCAGGGCATCAAAGGTTATGGTGAGAAGGCGGGGCAGTGGGACTAAATAGGATAAAATGGATCAGCTCATGATAAAATGGCGGAGCAGACTCGATGGGCCGAATGCCTACTTCTGCTCCTTTGTCTTATGGTCTTATGGTCTTAAATAAAATGACAAAAATGAAATGCTATTCATTCAGGCTATTATGTAGTTCTTTAAAGATCCAAATTCTGGTAGTCTAAGCATGGGGTGGTTCATCCTTTGGAAAATATGCATGTATATGAACACAGAACAGTAAAGTATTTCGCCTTCCACTGCCTTATCTTGCATCTCAACAACTGCAGTTGTGACCAATGTCGCAGTAAAGATTTTGGTAAAAATGCAGACAAAATCTTCACTAGAGCGAAGAATGGCCTTGTCAGAGAATCCAGGACACCTTCAAGGAGTGATGCTTCGAAAAGCCTGCATCCATCATTAAGAACCCCCATCAACCAGGACATTGCCTCTTCAAGATTGCTACCATCAGGAGGTACAGAAGCTTGAAGACACACATTCAACGATTCAGGAAAAGCTTCTTCTCCTCTGCCATCTGATTCCTGAATAGACATCAAACCTATGCACACTATATATTGAAAATTACTGCTACCACTGGATTAGATCAGGGACCTCGAGGTAAAGGAGCCATTAGGAGGTAGTGACCATAATATGAAAAGTTTTAATCTACAATTTGAGAGGGAGAAGGGAAACTCAGAAGTGTCAGTATTACAGTTGAACAAAGGTGCTATGGTGCTATGAGGGAGGAGCTGGCCAAAGTTCAATGGAACAATACCCTAGCAGGGATGACAGTGGAACAGCAATGGCAAGTGTTTCTGGGCATAATGCGGAAGGTGCAGGATCAATTCGTTCCAAAGACGAAGAAAGATCCTAAGGGGAGTAAGGGGAGGCCGTGGCTGACAAGGGAAGTAATGGACAGCATAAAAATAAAAGAGAAGAAGTATAACATAGCAAAGACGAGTGGGAAGCCGGAGGATTGGGAAACTTTTAAAGAGCAACAGAAGGTAACTAAAAAGGCAATACGCGGGAGAAAAAATGAGGTACGAGGGTAAGCTAGCCAAGAATATAAAGGAGGATAGTAAAAGCTTCTTTAGGTATGTGAAAAGGAAAAAAATAGTTAAGACCAAAATTGGGCCCTCCCTTGAAGACAGAAGCGGGTGAAGTTATTGTGGGGAACAAGGAAATGGCAAATGAGTTGAACAGGTACTTTGGATCTGTCTTCACTAGAGAAGACACAAACAATCTTCTAGATGTAATAGTGGCCAAAGGACCTAGGATAATGGATGAATTGAAGGAAATTTATATTAGGCAGGAAATGGTGTTGGATAGGCTGTTGGGTCTGAAGGCTGATAAGTCCCCGGGACCTGATGGTCTGCATCCCAGGGTACTTAAGGAGGTGGCTTTAGAAATCATGGACGCATTGGTAATCATTTTCCAATGTACTATAGATTCAGGATCAGTTCCTGTGGATTGGAGGGTGGCTAATGTTGTCAGAATCAAAGAAGGGAGGAAGAGAGAAGACAGGGAATTATAGACGGTTAGCCTGACGTCGGTGGTGGGAAAGATGGTGGAGTCAATTATAAAAGATGAAATTACGACTCATCTGGATAGCAGTAACAGGATCGTCCAAGTCAGCATGGATTTACGAAGGGGAAATCGTGCTTGACTAATCTTCTGGAATTCTTTGAGGATGTAACTTTGAAAATGGACAAAGGAGAGCCAGTGGATGTAGTGTACCCGGACTTTCAGAAAGCCTTTGATAAAGTCTCACATAGGAGATTAGTGGGCAAGATTAGGGCACATGGTATTGGGGGCAGAGTACTGACATGGATTGAAAATTGGCTGGCTGACAGAAAACAAAGAGTAGCGATTAACGGGTCCCTTTCGGAATGGCAGGCAGTGACCAGTGGGGTACCGCAGGGTTCAGTGCTGGGACCGCAGCTGTTTACAATATATATTAATGATTTAGATGAGGGAATTAAAAGTAACATTAGCAAATTTGCCGATGACACAAAGCTGGGTGGCAGTGTGAAATGTGAGGAGGATGTTATGAGAATGCAGGGTGACTTGGACAGGCTGGGTGAGTGGGCAGATGCATGGCAGATGCAGTTTGATGTGGATAAATGTGAGGTTATCCACTTTGGTGGTAAGAATGGGAAGGCAGATTATTATCTAAATGGAGTCAAGTTAGGAAAAGGGGAAGCACAACGAGATCTAGGTGTTCTTGTACATCAGTCACTAAAAGCAAGCATGCAAGTACAGCAGGCAGTGAAGAAAGCTAATGGCATGCTGGCCTTCATAACAAGGGGAATTGAGTATAGGAGCAAAGAGGTCCCTCTGCAGCTGTACAGGGCCCTGGTGAGACCGCACCTGAAGCACTGCGTGCAGTTTTGGTCTCCAAATTTGAGGAAGGACATTCTTGTTATTGAGGGAGTGCAGCGTAGGTTCACAAGGTTAATTCCCGGGATGGCGGGACTGTCATATGTCGAAAGATTGGAGCGACTGGGCTTGTATACTCTGGAATTTAGAAGGCTGAGAGGGGATCTTATTGAAACATATAAGATTATTAAGGGATTGGACACGCTGGAGGCAGGAAGCTTGTTCCCACTGATGGGTGAGTCCAGAACCAGAGGCCATGGTTTAAGAATTAGGTGTAGGCCATTTAGAACAGAGTTGAGGAAAAACTTTTTCACCCAGAAAGTGGTGGATATATGGAATGCTTTGCCCCAGAAGGCTGTGGAGGCCAAGTCTCTGGATGCTTTCAAGAAAGAGATGGATAGAGCTCTTAAAGATAGCGGAATCAAAGGTTATGGGGATAAGGCAGGAACTGGATACTGATTGTGGATGATCAGCCATGATCACAGTGAATGGCGGTGCTGGCTCCAAGGGCCGAATGGCCTACTCCTGCACCCATTGTCTATTGTCTATAACAACAAATCTATGACACTGTCTTTGATATTAAACCTGATTCTGATTCTGATTCTTGCTACTGGCATAGTAGTAAGACCTATGATCCTGTAACTGAGAAGGGGTATGAGAAGGGCTGTAGATAGCCTTATAGAAGTGATGTTGCATTTCTATCAAACTCATCAAATGAGCTGATGAAAACATGGGGTGAATAAAACTGGATGAGTACTGCATTGATGCAAAACAATGTTTGGCACAGAGTTGATGGGCTGAAGGTGCTTTTTCCATGCTTCATAACCTACAATGTCACGTTGGTAAAAAATAACATTGGTAAAATTGGTTTATTACTGTTACATGTACTGAGTTGCAGTGAAAAACATCATTTTGCATGCCGTCTGTACAGATCATTTCATTGGTACAGTGATAGTACTAGATTTACAGTGTGATTATGCTTTGCAAATATGTATGGTTGAGAACCATTGCCATTTTGAAATAATCAGAAGATTCTAATTGAACTTACAAAATAATATTTGATAAAATATAGATCAATATCCTGTGATTTAATTTAATCTTTCTAAAGTTGGCAAACCTCTATCCACAACCTCTTTACAGGAATTTAATTGTAACTTGTCTTAACCAAATGCAGTAAGAATCACAATTAGCCCATGGGAAACAAATTGCGAATATTTGCCTCAGGAGTGGACCAAGAGCATTTTTCATGTCTGGAATCAAATATTGGAAAGGGGTTAATTGTATAGGACAAGTCACGTAGTTACCAGATGATTGGAACCAAGATGTAAATTTTCACTGGTTAAAGGAGCACCTCATTAATTAAAAATATTTAAAACTCTTCTCTTCGCTTGTACTTGCAATGTTTGAATAAAAAACCAAATCATGCAATGTTTATCCAGGAACGATTTTTGTCCACTGTTCTCCATGAAACTAGGAAGTATTTTATTTTAGTAATTTCTCAGGCTGCTGAACAAAACTGCAGGTTACACTTGACATATTGAATGAGGTAGGAGAGAGGGCAAAATTCAATGCCTCTGTGGCTAAAAGCACTAAATGTCTTCCAATTCTTGATATAGCGCAAAATTATTACTTAATTTCACCAGATGGAATAGTCACTAATCAAGAATACAACACAAAATTATCTATAAATTATTGAAGTTAATTTTTTTGACGGCAAAGTCGCTCTGAATTCCCCATCTTAGCCATCCAGGCATTTCACAGAATATCTCAGTCACAGATGCATCTGTGATATCAAAGAGCTTAAGGTCCTCACAGTTTCTCAAGGATGCAATTTGAGCTTAGTGACTTACGGTTGTCGCTGATGCTCTTACAAAGCTGTTAGGTCATATAATCAACCTAGCCTTTGAACAAAGTACAGAGTAGAATTTCCCTTAAATTAATCCACTGGATAAAATTGGACCAAGCTGCTTCTTTGCAATTATCACAGAATTTCATTTTCAAGGTAACATTGTGCTGTACAATTACCTGTAATGTAACATTAATCATTGCTTAATTTTACCAGTCTACAGTTTTTATGCTTTCCAAGTTCCCTAATCAAATCTTTTCAGTCACTGATTCCTAGAAGCCTGGCTTGATTTCTTGGATCTTTAGAAGACATTTAGTGCTATTAGCCACAATGCTATTGAATTTTCCCCCTCTCCTACCTCACTCAGTATGTTGAATCTAACTTCCAGCTTTGTTCAGCTGCCTGAGAAATCACTGCAATAATACTTATAATTGAATACTCCTCGTGAAATGTCATTTTAAAAGACAGCAATTAGTTGGAAAGATAAAGGGTCAAAGTTAAAGCAGACATGTCGACAGTGGGCATTTTTCAGCTTCAGAAGTATTGATAATAAATGGCATTCATGTAGTTGCAGTCAAATCGTCCTGGCTTTTGTGTTACAAGAAGAATATTTGCCTGTCAAGTAACATAATAACAAAGTCAGTTTAAGCCACAAGAATGAAATTACGATGATGCTTTTTCCCCCATCAGATGTAAAATGTTTTTAACACTTAATTTGACAGCTACTTGATTCTGGCTGTCTGCTGTCAACACAATTGGTTTTATGTAAAAGGATAAGTTGCTACATCATACATTTACATGGAACAATTCTGAAATATCATCAGAATGCCCTAAGTTGTTGAGATGTTTGGTTTTGCACCCAACTTACTGCTAGAGCTATTTGCTTTCTGCCCTAACAAGCATGCAAAAAGTGGAACAGCAATCCAAGTCTGCAAATCCGAATCCACAAGGAAAATAGGGTGTCACGGTGGCATAATGGCTAACAGTTCCACCGACCCAGGTTCAATTCCTGCCGCAACCTGTATGGAGTTTGTATGTTCTCCCCGTGACCGCGTGGGTTTCCTCCGGGTGCTCCGGTATCCTCCCACAGCCCAAAGATGTACCAGTTGGTAGATGGTTGGTCGTTGTAAATTGTCCTGTGATTAGGCTAGGATTAAATCAGGGGTTGCTGGGTGGTGCGGCTCAAAGGGCCGGAAGAGTCTCAATAAATCAAAGGTGCAATGCCTGCAGGTCCACATCTGAATCCGGGTAAGAGTCCAAGTCAGAATCCGAGGGAAATTGAAGAATACAGACAGTCTTGGGATTAGAGGACTGTGTTTGGGCGTGGGTGGGCAAGAGGAAATGGGGGCTGCTTTTACTGCTGCTGTTTTGTTGCTTGTTGTGTTCTGTGTTGTTCTGCCAAGCATTGTGGGCATGTTATGTTGGTGCGGTATTGTGTGGTGACACTTGTAGGCTGCCTCCTGAGTATGTTGGTTGTGAATGCAAAATACACATTTTCACGGGTTGTACATGTGAAAAAAATAAACTTGTATAAACGTCATCAATGCCTGGGATTTGAGAGTTCACCTCTTGGCTGAAGAAGGATATGAGGCAGTGAATGTTCAGGTAAAACACGATGAATGGAAATGATGAGAAATTTCTTTACCCAGTGAGTGGTGAATCTGTGGAATTCATTGCCACAGGCAGCTGTGTCAGCCAAGTCATTAAGATTTATAGATTTTTGATTAGTCAGGGCATGAAGGAATACAAAGAGAATGCAGGAGATTGAGGCTGAGATGGATAATGGATCAGACATGATGAAATGACGGAGCAGACTCAATGGGCCAAATGGCCTAATTCTGCTCCTATATCTTATAGTCTTATGGTCTTACAAAGAGAGTGGGAGAGGGAGAGGGTGTGATACACTGTTCCATGTCAAAAGCCCAAACTGATATGAGGTTCTTGCTTAAATTACAACCCGGTGCATAATTCCAGTTCAAACACTCTTGTAGTCAGACCACATTCGGAATCATGTGTTCAACTTTGAGCATTCCACTTTTCAAAAGAAGTTCAGAAGATCTTCATTATAATTGAAAAACATATGCTGCAATGGTAACACTTTGACTTGTATCTGAAGCTCAGAGGTTGAAGGTCAACTCTCCAGAATATAATTTTGACCAACACGTGTGCTGCTCACCTGGAGACACAGTCTTTCAAATAACAAGAAACTTTGCTCTCACTCAGGTGGATGAAAAACACCTTGTGACATTTTCTGAGTAATAAGGAAACTCTCCATTTGTCCTAATTGACAACAGCAAGCTGGACCTCAGTAGATAATGTTGACATCTAAACATTTAAGTGACTGCAATCTAGCAATTGAGCTAATTTTGTTGACATATCTAAGCATCTGTTCTGGGGAGTAACTCATGGATCATTTCTCCAAAGTCATACCCAGAAATGAATCTGAGATCTCATTGATTTTAGGGTTGTCAATGGCTGTATGGTAAATAGGCATGTGATGTCAATCACTCACAAATCCCAGTATCCAACACAGACACATACATGAGTGTGCTCACACAAATATGCAGAGATGTGCACCCTTTTCATATACTGATAGAGTGTTTTGGTCAACTCTATTTTAATATTTTATATTTTTCAATCATTAGGTTTAAAAATTACAAGCAACACGCACAAAGTGCTGGAGGAACTCAGCAGGCCAAGTAGCATCTATGAAAAAGAATAAACAGTCGATGTTTTGGGCCAAGACTCTTCTTCGACAATGGAAAACTATATTTCAGTTAATAATGCCCTTCAAATGTCTGAGTATGTCAGAGAGACTTAAAACTATTCTATTAATCTCACAGCTTTTACAACTGGCAAAGGTCATGGCAGGGCTTTACCAGCTGTCAACTTTTCAAGTGCATTCTCAAGACAGAGCTTTACTCAGGACATTAAGATTCTGACCACAAACCTAGAGTCTGGGATTCTTTAACTCAACAAGAGAGCCCAATGACATCCAAACTTGGTTAGTACCAGCATGGGAGACCTCGAGCAGTGATTCCGGGCAAGTGGATCAAACTAGTGCAGGGACTCCTAACCTTTCTTTATGCCATGGAGCCCTACCATTAACCAAGGTGTCCATGAAATCCCAGACGGAAAATCCTGGGCTAGTGAGATATAGCCCAGTGACAACATCTCGAATCTTTTGAGAATGTGAAAATGCTGTAAAATTACAAAGTGTTTCGTTCTTATCCTTACCTGAAATCTCTTGAGTACGTCCTTGGAAACATCAAGAGGATATTACTTTATTTGTTTAATTGCGACATGAAATTATTGTGGTAGAATTTACACTCAGTGGCCACTTTATTAGGTATAGGAAGAAACTAATAAAGTGGCCCTGAGTGTATTTCTGTATGTTCATGGTTTTCTGCTGCTGTAGTTCACCTACTTTAATGTTTGACTTGTTGTGTGCTCAGACTTGCTCTTCAGCATGCCATGGTTGTGATGCATGGTTAGCTGAGTTATTGTCACCTTCCTGTCAGTTTGAACCAATCTAACCATTCTCCTCTGTCCTCTGTTATTAACAAATTTTCGCACTCAGAACTGCAGCTCACTGGATTTTTTTTTACACCATTTTCTGTAAACTCTAAAGACTGTAGAGTGTTTAAATCCCAGGAGATCAGCAGTTTCTGAGATACCCAAACCACCCCATCTGGCACCAAATATCATTCCACAGTCAAAGTCACTTAGATCATTTTTCTTCCCCAATCTGATGTTTGATCTGAACAAAAACTGAGCCTCCTGACCATGTCTGCACTGAGTTGCTGCCACATATTTAGCTGATTAGATATTTGCATTATTGAGCAGAAGTTAAGGTGTACCTAATAAAGTGGCCACTGTGTGCAGGTTTACCTTGATAGCAAAATTATAATGTATTGCACTAGCATTTTACTTAATATTGTATTATATGTATAATATTGTATTTACTTAATACTAACTGCAAATTGAAGTGAAACTTGTCTTAATTTAGGAAAGTGAGAGACCAAGTGTTATTAAAAGAGAGATATACGTAACAACATTATAAACACTAGATGCTGGAAATCCAGAGCACCACACAAAATGCTGGAAGAACTATGGAGGTGAATTATCAATTGACATTTCTGGCTTAAACTCTTCAGCAGGACTGGAAAGGAAAGGAGAAGAAGCTAGAATAAGAAGGTACGGGGGAAGAAAAAGGGGTAAAAGCTGGCAAGTGATAGCTGAAGCCGGGTGAAGAGGAAGGGAGGTGAATGGGGGACGGTGAATGAAGTGAGAAGCTGGGAGGTGATAGGTAGAAGAGGTAAAGGACTGAAGAAGAAGTAATCTGACAGGAGAGATGGGTAGACCATGGGAGAAAGGGAAGGAGAAGAGGCATCAGGAGGTAGTAAATAGGTTGTATTGATCTACTTGCATTCAAAAGTAGTCATCTTTAGTAAACTCACTGCTGGCGTTTAGGGCAGAAATGAATGCCCTCCATTTCTGGTAATGTGTAGGGATTCCTTCATCATTTCAGCAGCTTCCTCACAATTTTCACAACTGTCAGTCATGGAAGTTCCAGGTCGACACCCAGGAATACCGTCACATTCAGATGTAGGAGGATTCTTCATTTCTGTTTCAATAACAATTTTGTTTTACCAGTCAGAGTTTTTAGCCCTGAGTTGAACCCCCTGAATCTGGAAGACCGGTGGACCACTCTTAGTCTGGCCTCTACCCTTTGACGTCCTTGGCATGTCTGACCCTACCAAGAACCAAAGCATAAAGCCCTGACTCTAGCCTACATAGCCCCCTGGGTGATTGAGGCACACAAGCCTCCAATCCATGACAAGGTTTTGGTCCAACAAAAACCATAAACACTGGAAATACTCAGCAGCTGAACGTAGGGAAATAAAGAGTCAATGTTTCAAGTCAGAGAACCTTCACTCTGGCAAATATCTTTACATTTGTAGTAGATGGATGAATTGCCCAATAATATCAAACTGCGTAAATCCTAGCTCAAATTGATTTTTGGATATGTACCGATTATAATGAATTGTGTAAGATTAAAAATAAGCTTCTGTTTGGTTCTGTTAAGATTATGTCAAAAGCTCATTATACACAACTGCTTAGGTGAGATCGTATTATAAAAAACTAGCTAAATCATAAGCTGATATTTCAATTAATTGCACATCCTTCTTACTGACTGTATGTATCTAAAGCAAACTTCCAGGAAATACTGTATGTATGTGCTACCAAAGTAAGCTGTGAGTGTTTCAAGGGTTAACAATTATCCCAAGCTACAAACCATCTTGCCTTAATTTCTGCCAGATAAATATATTGAGAAATAAACTTTAATAGTGCTAATTCTTTGCATTTACGCTATCCCATCAGTAATTATTCCAAACTTACAACCAATAATGTGCATACAACTTCAAGAATATTGAAGAAACAAACAAAAAACGAAAACATAGAAACATAGAAAACCTACAGCACAATACAGGCCCTTTGGCCCACAAAGTTGTGCCAAACATGTCCCTATCTTAGAAATTACTAGACTTCCCCATAGCCCTCTATTTTTCTAAGCTCCATGTACCTATCTAAAAGTCTCTTAAAAGAACCTATCATATCTGCCTCCACCACTGTTGCCAGCAGCCTATTCCACATATCACCACCCTCTGAGTAAAAAACTTACTACTCCCCAGCACCTTAAACCTGTGTCCTCTTGTGGCAACCATTTCAGCCCTGGGAAAAAGCCTCTGACTATCTACATGATCAATGCTTCTCATCATCTGTTAGGTCACCTCTCATGTGCCCGTCGTTCCAAGACAAGTGAGGTGGAATTTCATACTGGTACATGATTGGCAGATTAGTGTGAAGGTGTACAACATTCCCTCTAGTTTTTTTTCTTACAGCTATGTGGACCAACCATGGATCTGAAAAGGAAATTTTTACATGGACTGAAAACTGCACGGCACTTGAAATGTTTTGTTTTGTAAAATGCATATTAAACAAACACAAACCACAACTCACAACACAAGTAAACAACACCAGACAGTCAAATCAACTGACAGGCACAATAGCAAAAGTAAGATCTTTATACTAGATAGTGTTGGCATTCAGCAGGCCGGCAGTTTATTGGCAACTTCCATTCTCTGCTTATTGTTACAATTTGTAACTGTGTTGTAACCTGAAACACTGACAATATAAGTAGGGTGAAACTCTAAAATGTTTCATAGTAAAGGTTGTGGTATGCTTATTATTTAGAAAATGTATTGATTCTATTCATTAACACATGTTAATAATTTAAGTTGCTGCTGGTGACCCTCAGCGACTTCTGGCTGGTGGATAACGAAACAGGAAAAGCAACTAAATACTTTGTTAACCACACTTTTTTTCTGGCACATGATCTTTGCAAGTAATAGTCTATAACTTTCCTTTGGACTTGGAGGAAATTCGATGTGACAGAACCAAGGCAAGGTGAGGCGGCAGGCCGTCGCTGAGACCATGGAAGAGCATGAAAGGTCATGCAAAGGCCTGAAGCAAAGCCACTGAGTGCAGGCCACAGGGCACGTTGACGCTACTGCATACAATGTTCGGGCAGAGATTTACAGGTAGAATCGAGATAGCAAAGTCCAGCATATCCAAGTGGCAGGACCCGTTGTTTGGACGGAGATTTAAGGAGTGAATCAAGGCGGTGAAGTCCTGCGTTTCCGAGCAGCAGAAACTTTTGTTCAGATGGGGATTTAAGGATCGAATCAAGGCAGTGAAATCCTGTGTTTCCGAGCAGCAGAACCTGTTGTTCAGATGGAGATATAAGTGCCGGGCCAGAATAAAAAGGTCAGAGTGTTGAGGCCCGAGGCGAGGTATAGGGTGGTGAGATCAACCAGATATTTATAGGTTGTGGAAAACCATACGTTCACACCACTCCTTCATATGAAAATTGAGGGTTTAATTCATGCTCTTATCATTTGCGTGCACCCGGCTTAATATACTTAAGAATGCAGCAGATTTTGAATTTTAGATTATGAGAACACTCAGCCCTCTTTTATTGTCATTTAGAAGTGCACACATGCATTAAGAAATGATACAGTGTTTCTCCAGAGTGATATCACAGAAAACAGGACAAACCAAAGACTAACACTGACAGAACCACATAATTATAACATATAATTACAGCAGTGCAAAGCAATACCATAATTTGATGAAGAACAAACCATGGGCACGGTAAATAAAGTCTCAAAAGTCCCCGAGTCGATCAACTCCCGAGTCCCCGATAGCGGCGGCCAAAGGGAGAAACTCCCTGCCATAAACCTCCAGGCACCGTCAACTTTCCGATGCCTTGGAAGCAGCCGACCACAGCCGACACTGAGTCCATCCGTCTGAAAACTTCGAGCTTCTGACCAGCCTCCTAAGTGCCATCCTCTGCCAAGCTCCTTCGACCTCGTCCTGGTTGCTGAAACACGCAAAGCCGAGGATTTCGGGGCCTTCTGCTCCGGAGATTCCGGTTACCACACAGTAGCAGCGGCAGCGAAGCGGGCATTTCAGAAGTTTTCCAGATGTTCCTCCGTACTCTCACGTCTGTCTCCGTCAAATCAGAATTGTGCACGGTCCCCTACTTGACAAATAACAGATATCATTCACCGAAGTGGCCGCATGTGCTGCCGTCGCGCCGCCATCTTCTCCTCCTTAGAATTTATAATGTGATTAATGGATAGGTAAGGCATATAAGTCAACAACACAACTTTGACTCAACATGGCCCTGCCAACTATTGTTCCCATTTAAAGACTCAAGTGATTCTGCATTTTCTGGAAATTACACACTAAATGCTAGAGGAAGTCTGCAAGACAGTCAGCGCCTATGGAGGAAAATGAAATTTTGACATTAATTCAGCACTGATGAAGGGTCTCAAACCAAATTGTCAACTGTTTATTTCCCTCCATAGATGCTGCCTGACTTGATAAATTCCTCCAGCATTTTGTGTGTGTGCTCAGGATTCCTACTTATACTTAACCCACAATCCAGTACCGTGCTGGTAGTTGGTTGTCCCTTATTTATTCAAGTGTTCATCTAGATACTTCTTAAGTGTTATGAGAGTCTCCGTCCTCACCACCCACTCAGGCAGTGTGTACAAGATTCCAAATATCCTCAGATCTCTTACCTCTGGCCTCTACTTTTAGACAACTCTACAAAGTGGAAAAGTTTCCTACTATCCAGCCTCTCATGATTTTATGTATTTATTTTTTTGAGATACTGCACAGCGTAGACTTTTCCAGTCCTTCGAGCCATGCCACCCATCAACCCTGATGTAACCACAGCTTAATCACAGGACAATTTACAATGACCAAATAACCTACCAACCGGTACGTCTTTGGACTGTGGGAGGAAACTAGAGCATCCGGATAAAACCCATGTGGTCACAGGAAAATCATACAACCCAGTGGCTGGAATTGAACCCGGGTCACTGGTACTTTAAAACGTTGTGCTAACCACCCAGCACATGATAGAGTGACCTGATACAAAAACAAACCTAATCAATGAGGAAATTCTATTGCATACAAGCAATGAAATGTCAAAATCACAACACTTCCTACAGTCTATTTTGGTTGCAAGTATGCAGTATTTCCTTTGGAATTCATAACTCAATAAGTGGATGCCTACCATTTCTTATTGCACAGGATTGAAGTAAGCTGCAGAGAGTTGTAAAATTAGTCAGCTCCATCATGGGCACTAGCTTCTGTAGTATACAAGACATTTTCAGGGAGTGGTGCCTCAGGAAGTTGCTCTGCATTATCAAGGGCCCCCATCATCCAGAAAATGCCTTCTCTCATTGCTACATTGAGGAAGAAAGTTCAGAAGCCTAAAGACACACACTCAGTGATTCAGGAACAGCTTCTTCCCCTCTGCCATCCAATACCTAAATGGACATTGAACCCGTGAACGATACCTCACTTTTAAAATTATTTCTGTTTGTGCACTATTTTTAATTTAAGTTTTTAATGTACACATATATATGCTTCTTGTAATTCATTTATTTATTTTTTCTGTATTTATCATGTATTGCATTGTACTGCTGCCCTGAAGTTAAATTTCACGACATATCATCATCATCATCAGGTGCCATGCCAAGTTTGAGCTTTGACTGCCATGGCCCACACACTCCTGTTTTGGGTCAAGTGGATCAATTCATTGGTATTCATTTCCAGTTCTCTGGCTGCTGTCTCCATCATCATTTGTCTTTGTCTTCCTCTTGCTTTCTTCCCTTCAATCTTTCCCATAATTACCGTGCATTCCAACTCCTCTTTCCTAATCACATGTCCAATGAAGTTACGTTGCCTTTTCATGATCTCATACATTATTTCTCTTTTTGTGTTTGTTCTGTTCATGATATCCTCATTAGATACTTGTTTCATCCATGATATTCTTTGCATTCTCTTCAAAAACCACATCTCTGCTGCTACAATTCGTTTCCTCATGTTAATAGATATTGTCCAACATTCTGAGCCATATATAACTGGATAAACGTAACATTTCAGTACTCTGAAGCGGATTGTCATGCCTAGTTTAGTATTGGTCAGTATACTCTTCATTCTCGTAAAGGTGTCTTTTGCCATCCCTATTCTTATTTTGATGTCTAAATCGCACCTGCCATCTGATGTCACCCAGCTTCCTAAGTAGTAAAAGTTCTGTACTTGTTTTATGTCTTCCCCATTTATTCTCAGCCTGCAGATAGGATTCTCCTTCTTTTTGGATATCACCATACATTCTGTCCTTTTCCAATTGATAGATAGACCCATTTTTGCACTTTCTTCAACAACTTAATCAATTAAGTTAATTAATTGATGAAAACAATTATTAATTGTTTTAATAATTATTAATTATTAATAAATAATTAAACATCAAAATCACAGTGAAAACATCAATAATTTCAGTTATGCAGATGACACTGTGTTAATTGCGAGGAAGAACTACAAAACTTAATTGATATAATTGTTGAAGGAAGTGTGAAAATGGGTCTATCTATCATGACATATGCTGGCGATATTAAACCTGATTCTGATCACCAATTACACAATACGCTGCTATACGTTGAGCCTGGTTGATCTTGTTTTCATTCCTTCTTCAGCTATTTTTATTTGTTTTTACTGTGCAAAGGGAACTGAAGGGTTCTCATCGCTGATTCCGCAGTAACTCCTGATCTCAGTTTATGGGAATTCTTGTTCAAGAGAAGGTTCAAGAGAGTCACCTTTTGCACTAGATCTACAGTAACTCGAAAATCAAGGATCAAGTTATATAGCCAGCATCAGAATTGCTCTTCAGAACCATTGACATACAGCATTAAGCCCAGCACACGCCCATGTGCACTGCCAAACATTATACTCCCCAACTTTACTGATGCATTCAGTCTGTCCTGTTCTGTTGTGATTCTCTAACATTAGTCCTCTTGTATCCAATACCAGGTTCAACTGATGCATGATCCACCATCTAAATGATATGTATGGGAATGAAGGGATTTATTTGAATGTTTTTAATTAGTTGAGCATTTTGCATTAAGACCATAAAGTAAGATATAAGACAGAAATAGGCCATTCAGCCCATGAACCTACTCTGCCATTCAGTCATGTCTGACTGCTTTTCAACCCCATTCTCTTGCCTTCTCCCCATTAACTTTAACCATTTACTAACCAAGAACCTCTCAATCTTTGCCTTAAATACACCCACTGACGTGGCCTCCATTGCCCTCTATGGCCAACAAATACCACAGCTTCACTCTGGTTAAATCTCAGCTTTAAATAGAAACATAGAGAACCTACAGCACAATACAGGCCCTTTGGCCCACAAAGCTGTGCCAAACACGTCCTTACCTGAGAAATTACCTAGGACTACCCATAGCCCTCTAATTTTCTGAGCTCCATGTACCTGTCCAGGGGTCTCTTAAAAGACCCTATCGTATCCGCCTCCACCACTGTCGCCAGCAGCCCATTCCATGCACTCACCACTCTCTGAGTAAAAAACTTATCCCTAACATCTCCTCTGTACCTACTTCTCAGCACCTTAAAACTGTGCCCTCTCGTGCTAGCCATTCCAGCCCTGAGAAAAAGCCTTTCACTATCCGCACGATCAATGCCTCTCATCATTTATAAACCTCTATCAGGTCACCTCTCATCCTTCGTCGCTCCAAGGATAAAAGGTTGAGTTCACTCAACCTGTTCTCATAAGGCATGCTCCCCAATCCAGGCAACATCCTTGCAAATCTCCTCTGCACCCTTTCTATGGTTTCCACATCCTTCCTATAATGAGGCAACCAGAACTGAGCACAGTACTCCAAGTGGGGTCTGACCAGGGTCCTAATTTGCTGCAACATTACCTCTTGGCTCCTAAATTCAATCCCACGATTGATGAAGGCCAATGCACCGTATGCTTACTTAACCACAGAGTCAACCTGCGAAGCAGCTTTGAGCGTCCTATGGGCTCGGACCCCAAGATTCCTCCGATCCACCACACTGCCAAGAGTCTTACCATTAAAACTATATTCTGTCATCATTTTTGACCTACCAAAATGAACCGCTTCACACTTATCTGGGCTGAACTCCTTCTGCCACTTCTCAGCCCAGTTTTGAATCCTATCAATGTCCCGCTGTAAACCTCTGACAGCCCTCCACACTATCCACAACACCCCCAACCTTTGTGTCATCAGCAAATTTACTAACCAATCCCTCCATCCAGGTCATTCATAAAAATCACAAAGAGCAGGGATCCCAGAACAGATCCCTAAGGCACACCACTGGTCACCAACCTCCATGCAGAATATGACCCGTCTACAACCACACTTTGTCTTCTATGGGCAAGCCAGTTCTGGATCAACAAAGCAATGCCCCCTTGGATCCCATGCCTCCTTACTTTCTCAGTAAAGCCTTGCATGGTGTACCTTGTTAAATGCCATGCTGAAATCCATATACACTACATCTACTGCTCTACCTTCATCAATGTGCTTAGTCACATCCTTAAAAAATTCAATCAGGCTCATAAGGCATGACCTGCCTTTGACAAAGCCATACTGACTATCCCTAATCATATTATGCCTCTCCAAATGTTCATAAATCCTGCCTCTCAGGATTATCTCCATCAACTTACCAACCACTGAAGTAAGACTCACTGGTCTATAATTTCCTGGGCTATCTCTACTCCCTTTCTTGAATAATGGAACAACATCCGCAACCCTCCAATCTTCTGGAATCTCTCCCGTCCCCATTGATGATGCAAAGATCATCGCCAGAAGCTCAGCAATCTTCTCCCTCACCTCCTGCAGACGTCCCTTTATTCTAAGTTTGTGCCCTCAGATCCTGGACTCACATATTAATATAACCATGCTGAATCCTTCCACTCTATCCAGGTCTTTCAGTATCTAGTAGTGAACATTTACTGTTCTAATTTTTAAAAAATAGTTTTTATTATTTACCCCATTTTTTGATTTTGAATGCTAGGGTTATTTCGAAGTTGTTTAGGAGCTTCGAGGCTTGGGAGCTTTGCTAGCTGTCAAAGGTTTCAAGATAGCTTTGTAGATGAGGTGCGCTCATAGCAACACCTGAAACCTGGCTGCCAATGAAATCCCACAAATGGATGCTTGAAGCCAGTAAGATTGGTCCTTAGACCAATCCTAAATACAGGAATGATTATGGACAGACTGGGGGAGGGTGTTAGGGAGAGAGCAACCATTTTGGGCATTCTGCAAGTCTCGGCCCATTTAATGTGAAAAATATACAGCATTTCTTAACATAGAAGTCTATTGCTGACACTAGGTCAGAATGTATGTTGCCTCGTTCCTTTATTATAAAACTAATATGAATGAAGGCTTCAAGAAAGTTATGTTTAGTCAGGGGTACCATTTGTTTGAAATAATACAGATTGGAATATCATTTCACAAAGTCTTACTTCTGAGTCACCTAAGTACTCTATACTTAGTGTCTTGATGCAACACTAAATGCAGCCATTAACCGAGGATAAAACAAATTTAAACAAATTTGCACATTGAATGAATTAATGAATGATGCCTGGCATAGCTTCTCAACATGACTAATACTGCTGCAAGCAGCCAAGAAAGAATATACATTAATCATGTTACGAATTATTTTCCGAATTAATCAGTCCATGTTTTTCTTTTAACAACATGATCTATATAGTGTGAAGATTTCCATTGCTATGCAGAGCTCTGTCCTATAAAGTGCTAAAGTTGCTAAGATCACAAGAAAAAGAGTAGCAGTTGCCATGGTAACATGATTCACCTCTTACATCACTCCGGAAGCCATGGGTCTCACCCGTTCATCTCATTGAAGTTTTAATTAATAAGATCTATTAAGATCTAGAAAGCAAATTTTACCAATAAAACAATGTCATTTAAAATGTCAAAGGGCATACAAATGAAGATGGATGTAAAGAAATTGTTACCCTTATACAAGAACTTATGCTTTGAATACATATTTCAGTTATCATATATGCGATATTATTTGTGATACCAAGACTTAAATAGATGCAATAAGGCTACTAGAGAAATTAAGCAAAGTATCACCTTAAGGAAGTACAATTTTCTGTCCCGCTCATAACCCAATTTACATTTTTATGAGTATGCCAGCCAAGCTTGAGAAGTCTGAGCCAGCCTTAACCCGATTCTTGTCATTTCAAGGAATAGTCACGATTGACTAATTCTGCATTGTGCCAGATGCCATGATGTCACCAGGCTGCTATTTCTGTTGATAGCAGTTTGGAGTATGCTCTAGATTTGGCTTTGTTGGGTTTTGAAACAAGTTCTGGTACGAAATTGGCACTGCGCATAGACAGTGTCTGAAGGAGGCACTTCGCTTAGAAGAGAGCCATAAGTTAAAAATATTCTGAAAATTTTCTTTTTCGTTTGCTTTTGTTTTGTTTTCCCAACATGACTCATGCATGGGTAGCTTTGAGATTTACTTCATCTGTTCGGTGTTTACTGTACATTATGTTTGTCTAAGTCTATCATGTGCATTTTGTGTATGTTTATATATGTCCTTGTGCATTTTATGTAGGTTTGCATATGTCTTTGTGCATTTTGTGTATGTTCGTATATGTCCTTGGGCATTTGTATATGTGCACACTTGTGCATGTTCATGTTAGGAAGGATGTGGAAGCTTTAGAGAGGGCGCAGAGGAGGTTTACCAGAATGCTCCCTGGATCAGAGAACAAGTCTTTTGTGGAAGGGTTGGAAGTGAAGGAGGATGAGAGGCAACTTGGTAGATGTGTATAAGACTAGAAGAGACATAGACAGAGTTGATAGCTAGTCAGCCAATGCCTTTTTCCTAGAGAAGCATGGCTAATACCAAAGGACCTCATTTAAAGTGAGTGGAGGAAAGTTCAGGGGAGATGTCATAGGTAGGTTCTTCGCAAAAGAGTGGTGGTGCCTGGAATGCACTGCCGGGGATGGTGGCTAAGGCTGATACATTAGGGCCATTTAGATAGGCACATGGACAAAAAACCATTGAGAGTTATGGTGTAAGTAGGAGGGAAGGGGTGGATTGATCATGAAGTAGGTTAAAAGGTCAGTGCAAAATTGTGGTCTGCAGGGCCTATACTATGCTGTGTCTGTTCATCTATGTATGCGTGAGTGTCCCTCTGTCAGAATGGATCCACTTGGCTTCCCTTTCAATTATTCTTCTTTTCTGAGAGAGCAGCTGGCCCCAGGTCCTGTGCTCAGTACATTGTGCTTGCAAGAAGTCACCACAATGGGACTCTTAAGGCCGAGCCGAAGCAGCAGCACGTATGAGCATCAGTGCATTCTGCCAGTGGAGAGGCCTCCCGGAGACAGAATTACCTTGGCTCCAAAGACTCCAGTTGAAAGGCATTGAACGAGAACAGATGTATCAAAATATGAATAATAAGTTATGAAGTGCAAGAGAATTCCCACAAACTATTCCCACTGTTCCACAGTTTTTTTTTATTGGTGCACCATAGAAAGCATCCTATCTGGATGCATAATGACTTGGTATAGCAACTGCTCTGCACGTGACCACAAGAACAGTCAGGGAGCTGTGGACTCATCGCAGCAACCAGCCTGACTGACTCTGACTCTGACTCTGACTCTGACTCATTCCATCTATACTTCTCGCTGGCTTAGTAAAACAGCTGGTATATTCACCCCAACCACTCTAGACATTTTCTCTTCTCCCCCCTTCCATCTGGGAGAAGATACAAAGGCCTGAACGCACATATCACCAGGGTTTCAATTCTGCTGTTACCACACTCTTGAACGGACTTCTTGTATGATAAGATGGACTCTTGGCCTCACAATCTATCTATCTCACCGTGATCTTGTACTTTATCGTTTACCTGCACTGCACTTTTTCAGCAGTTTTTACGCTTAATTCCGCATGGTTATTATTTTACCTTTTTCTACCTCAATGCAGAGTGTAATAATTTGATATGTATAAATAGTATGCAAGACAAGTGTTCCTCAGGGCACAAAGTTCATGTAGAAACTTGCATTCAATACAGACAAATGCTGAAGGACAGCTGGAACTGCTGGTGTAACATCTGTAACTTCTAGTATTGTTAATCTAGGCAGAATAACAGTTCAGCATGGACTAAATGGGCCAAAGGGCCTGTTTCTGTGCTGTAGTGCTTTATGACTCTACAACTCTATTCGGGTTCTCCAATGGTCACCTTGCTGAAATTGTAAGGCC
Source organism: Mobula birostris (assembly GCF_030028105.1). Classification (NCBI taxonomy): domain Eukaryota; kingdom Metazoa; phylum Chordata; class Chondrichthyes; order Myliobatiformes; family Myliobatidae; genus Mobula; species Mobula birostris. The sequence goes on along the minus strand of NC_092385.1, from coordinate 13,818,209 downwards.
AATCACATTTCCCAAAGTGAAGCTGTATCAGTGTTAATTCCCTCAGAGCAGAGAAAGGTTTTGCAGAGTGCTGTGGTCGTGTACCTTAAGAGGACTGAGATCCACAGAACTTTCTCCTGGACTCCCACATTCACATCTTCTCTGGTGCAGATGGCTGTTGTCTGGGTCCATGATCACTGACGATTTTCAGAATTCAGTCCTCAGTCATTTAACTTTTTTAAAGTGATCATCAGCCTTGCATTTGACTGGAAAATCCATCAGCATTAATTCTGATTTTATGATCACCTGGAGACCATTAGCTCAGAGTCACTAGGTGTAGATAGAAAGCAGGTGAAGATCTTTGTTTTCCCAGCAATTATTTTGGATTCTTTCCCAGACAATGAAATTAGCTTCAGGACACAATCATATGGGCCAAAGAAGCATTTTGGGGAATTGGTGAAGGTTGAAGAGTGTTGGCTAGATACTGATATAAATTTCAACAGGACTTCCAATATGTTCAAGATCATATTTTTTCCAACAAAATGATTTGTAACCAAGGCAACTCTTAATCTCCTTGCCAATATCAGCAAGGGACTCAACCCCAGTTGTAGTACCTTAAAGGGAAGATGCATTAGGTCAACTGCAGTGAGGTTTCAGCTGAATATCTTTCAACTACTAAGTGGGTGCTACCACAATGTAAGCATTTTATTCCTTACCTTTTGGAGAAAAAAGGAGAGGTGTTACTGAAATCATTCTCCAGTATTTGCTTCTTGTCAGGAACCTACACAAGAGCAACCGCCAAGTGGGTCATATGCCCACGTATCATTTCCCACTAAGCTCTCTTTGGATGCTCATCTGGTGTTGGGACCACATAGAAATATGCGATAGATTACCTAATATCAGGTAATCCATCAGCTTCTGCCTTCTGTCACTCAGGTTCCTTAGTTTGTCTGGTTCAACAGAATGATGAATTCAGGCTTCTTTATGTATCAAAAACAAACCTAATGGAATGTTTTGGTGACCATTGTGGGCTTAAGATTCCTCAAAGTTCCATAGGTTGGAGAAAGTTGGATTGTTTTCTCCATAGTGTCAGAAACCAGGGGGTGGACGGTGACAAGATACAGAGAACATAGAACAGTACTGCACAAGGAACAGGCCCTTTGGCACACAACGTTGTGCTAAGCTAATTAAATTAGTAATCAAATGCCCAATTAAACTGATCTGCCTACATAATGTCCATATCCTTCCATTTCCTGCACATTCATGTACCTGTCTAAGAACCTTCTGAACACCTTTATCATGATAGAAGTATTTAAATCAACAAGAGGTATATATAGGGAAGAAAATCAGGACAAAAGTGTCAAATACTAGAGAGCATAGTGTTAAACTGAGAGAGGGTACGTTTAAAGGCGATTGATGTATCCACATTTTTAACACAGAGCGGTAGTGCCTGGAATGCTCTGCCAGGGAATGTTGGAAACAGAAACAGAAAGAACATTTAAGAGGCACTGAGCAGACACAGAGCAGGCAGGGAACTGAAGGATAGAGACCACGTGCAGTTTAAATTGTCATCGTAGTCAGCACAGGCATGCTGTACTCTGCCCACAATTGATGGACCAGCGATTGTATGTCAATTGCAGACGTCATCACACTATCATGTGATAAGCACGTGCCTCGCTTAAAGTAAAACACGGTTAGACCCATTTTCCTGGACTCCCATCTCTTCCTTTGAATTAGTCTAATGTTTTGAAGGTACAAAACATAACAAAGGGAAGGAGTACAAGCTGGCAGGAGATGGGTGCAGAACAGCAGAGAGCACAGAGGAGCTTGAAGTGAGAGAAGGCCTCACCGAATTCCCACTGAAAAGAAGACTTAAACTTCTCCAGTGTAGGCATACCTTGAAGACACTTCACAGTGGAGCAGCAACTCATGAACACAAGAGATTCGGCAGATTCTGCTCTGATGTGGCAAAATACCTGAAGAAATTTCTTTTGAGAGCTTATTAATTATACAGTTTTCCAGGCTTTCAGGAAGGCTTAAAATAATTGGACCTTTTGGTTGCAAGGCATGTTTATAAAAGTTTCTGAATGTAATTTTTTTCTGATTTACTGACCACAATATCCTAAAATAATTAACAAACCATTGGTTAACTTTAAAATTCGCTGCTTAGGTTTTAAAATTGGATAGGCCTCAAGCAGCGGGTTGAGAGTATGTGTTAAATTCCCATTTTTTTGTGATAAACATATCTTCAGCTGTATTACTCAAACTGGAAAAATTTCCACTTTATAATGCAGTGTGGACTATAAGTACAAAGTACCATTACTTGAAGAAAGTTGTACTTAAATTTTTGCCTAATGCTGCTGGTTCACATGTCCATGTTTAGAAATACATAAATTTGTTTAAAAAAAGAACCGGAAATCTGGATAAATGAACCCTTAGATAAAATGCTCTGAATTTTCAACACAATTTTTTTCTACCCTTGTTGCCTTCACCCAAATCAAAAGCTCTGAAAGCCGATGAGTTCTCAAAGTTTAGAGACAACCTAGTGGCTAAGTTACTGAACCAGCTTCTGGAAGCTGGGTCGTTGATACAGAATTGAGAGAGTGTAAACCTTTATGACAGTGCAAGAGGTATGTTCAGGAGATTAAATAAAACTGAACATTTTAAAAATTGGCATTTCAGGATGCATATCTTCAGCAGAGCCCTCGTTCCTTAAACAAATTTTGGAGATTTGGAGGTCCACAAGGATGATTCCCGGAATGTAAGGGTTATCATGTGAGGAACATTTGATGGCTCTGGACCTGTACTCGTTGGAATTTAGAAGGATGAGGGAGGATCTCACTGAAACTTTTCAAATGTCGAAAGGCCTAGACAGAGTAGGTGTGGAAAATATGTTTCCATGGTAGGAGAGTCTAAGGCAAGAGGGCATAGTCTCAGGATAGAGGGGCATCAATTTCTTTAGCCAGAGGGTGGTGAATTTGTGGAATTTGTTGCCACATGCAGCTGTGAAGGCCAAGTTGTTGGGTGTATTTAAGGCAGAGATTGATAGGTTCTTGATTAGTCACAGCAATTTGCTTATCAATCAAGGCAGTTTATGGAAAATTATAATGAGACACTCATCCATCAACTATCAGGCTGCTGAACCAACCTGGATAACATCACTCACTTCAACACTGTGCTGATTCCACAACCAATGGACTCACTTTCAAGGACTCTTCGACTCATGTTCTTAGTTTTTTTATCTGTCTATCTTTCTATCTACTTACTTATTCATCTATTTATCTATCTATTTATTATTTATGTGTTTGCACATCGGTTGTTTGTCAGTTTTTGAGTGTAGTTTTTCATTGGTTTTTTATTGTATTTCATTGCTCTACTGTGAAAGTTTGCCAAAAAAATGAATCTCAGGATAGTGTATGGTGGCATATACAATACATATTTTGATAATAAATTTATTTTGAACTTTGAACTTTGATGAAAGGTTATCACCCTGAAACATTGGCTCTGTTTTTTTTCTCTCCATGCCTGGTGTGGTGGCTGTCTACAGCATTTTCCCTCTTCTGTTTTAAGCTCGCTGATAACGCTACTGCTGGGAACGATTTTATGTACATAGTTATGTGCAACGATCCATCGTTCATGGCATTTTATTGGAGAATTATCCTGCTTTTATTGGGTGAAGCTGACATGGTTTGCTTCCTCTTCTCTTTAAATAGACTATTTACAAAGGAAATTGACTTTATTTGCTGAACAATACAAGTAGAGTCAAACGCCCTGCAATCAGGCATTCTGCCCCACCTCATTTTGATGGGCTGACACAATGTTGGCAATAAGTACTGTGATTCTCAGAATGCCATGATGCACATCAATAGGCAATGGGGCAGTGTTCTCAATTCAATGGGCCGTTCTTGCCAGTTAACTCATTTTCCAATCAATATGACTTGTAACACTGGTGTGTGATCACTACATTTGTCAGTGACTCAGGATTTGGCAAACTGAAATGAAAGGAAGAGCTTTGAAATAAAAACCAGGCTGATAGCAGGTGAAGTAAGAGATAGCCACCAGCATGACAGGTCATAATGATTGCTCAAATGATCTCTTATCAGGGGAAATAAACATCTCTATAATTGCCATTAACTAAGTCAGCTGACAGAACTTGTGCAGTTATTATTTCAGTGATCAGCAAATTAGATCATAACGCTGACAAGCTTTATTGTCTTTGTGCATGGTAGAACCAGTTAGTGATGTGATAAGTGGGTGGAATAAACAACATTCAATCTGGTCCAAAATCAGAAAATGCTTGAAACTCATATCAGGTCAGACAACAAAGTAAAAGAATAACAGGGGCTATATTAAATGGACAGTTCGTTCGTTCGTTATGTGCCATGTTTTATGACCTGGTCGATCATGGTCTCTCCATAACCATGATTGTTCTTGGCAACAGAAGATGTTTTCCATTCCCTTCTTCTGGGCAGTGTCGCTACAAGATGGGTGACCTCAGCCATTATCAATAGTCTTCAGAGATTGTCTGCCTGGTGTCAGTGGTCGCATAACCAGGACTTGTGATATGCACCAGCTGCCCGTATGGCTACCCACCACCTCCTCCTATGGCTTCAGATGACCCTGATCGGAGGGCTGAGCAGGTGCTGCACTTTGCCCAGGGAAAACCTGCAGTCTAGCGAAGGGAAGGAGCACCTTACACCTACTTTGGTACAGATGTATCTCCACCATGCCAGCCTTACAGTGAGGGCAAGTTCATGGTTAAAATGATAATCCATAAATTGTACTTCTCGACCTGCTGCTCCTTTTCAAGCTCTGGATTATTGTTCAAAGGCACGGAGGATTATGAAGTTTCAGTACCTGTCGACACAAACAGACTCTAAAGCAGGGATTCCCAACCATTTTATGTCATGGATCCTTACTGTTAACTGAGGGGTTCATTGACCCCAGGCTGGGAACCACTGGTCTAGAGTAAGTGTTCTCATTGAGTTCTTCACCACCATCTAGGCTGAATGTAGATTGTGCAGATTTACACACAGAGGGTTGGTTTTGAAGAGATGATAGTGCTAAGAAGTTTTTTTTTAATAACATACTGCCTCTGGATCTTACTATCAAAAGTGTGGCAACCCAGGGAGCAGTTTCTCACATGACCATATCCTGAAAATTTTGTCAGTTTTGAAGCATAGTTATTGTTAACAATCAACATGGATTGTTGATTGTTGATGGAGGAATGCCCATTTCAACCCACGTACCATTTTTAATAGCTCAGTGGGTCATTATAAATTCCAACAACTGGACATCATAAATCAACTTTTACAAGCATGAGGCTTTATTCCTTTAGGATTTCATTTTGTTTGAGTTCATTTCTTTTTAATTTGAACTGTGTGTTCCTGTATGTTTCCTCTTTCTTTTTCTCTTTTCTTCATTCAATCATTCTCTCACTTTTATTGTTTCAATTTCTGCCCATTGACAGAGACTACAAGACTGTGCAAACATCTTAGGCACACATACAGTAGTATGAAAAAGTCTGGCCACCCCTGGTCAAAATTTCTGTTACTGTGAATAGCTATGCAAGTAAAAGATAAACTAATTTCCAAAGGGCATAAAGTTAAAGATGACACACTTCTTTAATATTTTAAGCAAGGAAACTTTTTTATTTCCATCTTTTACAGTTTCAAAGTAATAAAAAAGGAAAAGGACCTGAAGCAAAAGTTTGGGTACCCTGCATGGCAGTACTTAGTAACACCCCCCTTTGGCAAGTACTGTATCACAGCTTGTAAACGCTTTTTGTAGCCAGCTAAGAGTCTTTCAATTCTTGTTTGGGGGATTTTCGCCCATTCTTCCTTGCAAAAGGCTTCTAGTTCTGTGAGATTCTTGGGTCGTCTTGCATACACTGCTCTTTTGAGGTCTAACCACAGATTCTCAATGATGTTTAGGTCAGGGGACTGTGAAGGTCATGGCAAAACCTACAGCTTGCGCCTCTTGAGGTAGTCCACTGTGGATTTTGAGGTGTGTTTGGGATCATTATCCTGTTGTAGAAGCCATCCTCTTTTCATCTTCGTTTTTTTTACAGACGGTGTGATTTTTGCTTCCAGAATTTGCTGGTATTTAATTGAATTCACTCTTCCCTCTACCAGTGAAATGTTCCCCGTGCCACTGGCTGCAACACAACCCCAAAGCATGATCGATCCACCCCCGTGCTTAACAGTTGGAGAGGGGTTCTTTTCATGAAATTCTGCACCCTTTTTTCTCCAAACATACTGTGGTAAACCATATATATATGTTGTAACTGGGTTAACTGTCTGGACACGCCCCTCTGCTGACTGCCCCTGTGGCTCCTCCCACAGAGTCCTGTATAAAGGTGTTTGGCCTTGCCCCTCCCCCTCAGTCCAGGGGCAGACACTCACCGTGGAGGTCGTGGAGGTCGTATTGTACAGCGAATAAAAGCCTTTCAGTATTTTACCAAACCTCAGTCTTTTGGAGTTATTGAAGGTGCTTCACATACCTTTGTTTATTGCGGCCAAAAAGTTCTATTCATGAGGTTCAAAGGAACATCTAAACACGCCTGATGCAATTTGGAAACAAGTCGTGTGGACTGATGAAGTTAAAATAGAACTTTTGGGCCGCAATGAGCAAAGGTATGTTTGGAGAAAAAAGGGTGCAGAATTTCATGAAAAGAACACCTCTCCAACTGTTAAGCACGGGGGTGGATCGATCATGCTTTGGGTTTGTGTTGCAGCCAGTGGCACGGGGAACATTTACTGGTAGAGGGAAGAATGAATTCAATTCAATACCAGCAAATTCTGTAAGCAGACATCACACCATCTGTTTAAAAAAAGCTGAAGATGAAAAGAGGATGGCTTCTACAACAGGATAATGATCCTAAACAAACCTCAAAATCCACAATGGACTACCTCAAGAGGCGCAAGCTGAAGGTTTTTCCATGGTCCTGACAGTCCCCTGACCTAAACATCATCGAGAATCTGTGGATAGACCTCAAAAGAGCAGTGCATGCAAGACGACCCAAGAATCTCACAGAACTAGAAGCCTTTTGCAAGGAAGAATGGGCAAAAATCCCCCAAACAAGAATTGAAAGACTCTTAGCTGGCTACAAAAAGTGTTTACAAGCTGTGATACTGGCCAAAGGGGGTTTTACTAAGTACTGACCATGCAGGGTGCCCAAACTTTTGCTTCAGGCCCTTTTCCTTTTTTGTTATTTTGAAACTGTAAAAGATGGAAATAAAAAAGTTTTTTTGCTTAAAATATTAAAGAAGTGTGTCATCTTTAACTTTATGCCTTTTGGAAATTAGTTTATCTTTTACCTGCATAGCTATTCACAGTAACAGAAATTTTGACCAGGGGTGGCAGACTTCTGCATGCCACTGTATATAGCTAGGGTGTCTATGACTTTTGCTCAGTACTATAATATTTTATGCATTACACTGTACTGCTGCTGCTGCAAAAAAACAAATTTCATGACATATGTGAGTGATGATAAACCTGATTCTGATATGGGTCTCTATTGTGGACTGAGACTGGGAATGAGGCAGGGAGAGGGGAATCATGGTTGGTAAAAGGAGAAGGGAGAGCATAGGGAGCAGGAAGCACCAGAGAGACATTCTGTGATGATCAGTAAACCAATTGTTTGGAATCAAATGACCCTGACTGGCGTCTCAAGGTTGAAATTGTCCACACCCATGCCACCCCCAACTCCCGGCACTCCTCTGCCACCTGTCCCACACCCCTTCCTTGATACTCCACCCTCACCATTCCCAACACCCTTTGCTCCCACCAGATTTACAAACTTGCTCTCCGCTCCTTGTTGACAAATAAAGCACTGTGCAAAAGTCTTAGGCACCCTAGCTCTACATATGTGCCCAAGTCTTTTGCACAGTAATGCACCTTATTCCAACTTACATTTCGTGGTTCAAACTACTTGGTTCCCTGTCAATCCTTCAATCAGACCGGCAAAACAGAAGTTGCTTGTCCTGTTCACATTGGTCCCTGATGATCCAAAGTTCAAAGTAAAATTATTATCAGAGTACATACATGTCACCACATACGTCCCCAAGATTCTTTTTCCTGCGGGCGTACTTAGCAAATCTATAGAACAGTAACCGTAAACAGGATCAATGAACAACAAACTGTGCAAATGCAGATATGAATAAAGGCAATGAATAACGAGAGCATGAAATAACAAGATAAAGAGTCCTTGAAGTAAGACCATCCATTGTGGAACACCAGAAATAGAATGAGTGGAGTTATCCCCTCTTGTTCAAGAGCTTGATTATTGAGGGGTAGTAACTGTTCCTTGTATCTTCTGCCCTGGTGGCAGCAGCGAGAAAAGAGCATGGCCTGGGAGATGAGGATCTTTGATGATGGACGCTGCTTTTCTACAGCAACGTTTCACGTAGATGTGCTCAGTGGTTGCGAGGGCTTTACCTGTGACGTGCTGGGCTGAATCCACTACATTTTGTCAGGTTTTCTACTCAAAGAAATTGGTGTTCCCATACCAGGCTGTAATGCAGCCAGTCAACACACTTTCTACCACACAACTATAGAAGTTTCCCAATGTTTTTCATCCACTTGGGCATGAAGCAATTGGGGTCTCATATTTTCAACAATGTCTAATGTAAACACGCAAAAGATATTGAATGAATAAGGATGGTAATAGTTACTTGTGACAACTTTTCAAGTGGGCGACACTTCCGAAAACTGTGAGCTAGTTTAGGACTTGTGAAATTAAAAACAGTTAAATGTCTGAAGTACTTAACAGGTCAGGCAGCATCTGTGAAAAGAGGGACAAAGTTAACCTTTCAGGTCAAAGAATTTTCATCAGAATTGGGAAAGCAAGAAAACGGATTGGCTGTATGTTACAGAGTGGCAGGGATGATGGGATTAACCAGTGTTTGTGATGGGGGGATATCTTCAATCTGATAAGTTAACACTGTCTGATTCCTCAGATGCTGCCTGACATGTTCAGCTCTTTCTCCCACTCCACCCATATTTCCATCATCTACCATTTCATCAGCTGACTTTCAAGTTTAGAGTTTGAGCAGATTTGTGGCTGGAAGTGGGAAGTCCCAAACTTACCGGCAGATTCTTGCCAGAAAATTGGTCACCACCATCCTCCTCTGCAGAGGCAAACCACCAATTTGCCAGAACTCCCGAGCACTCAAGATGGGGAAATCTGCCTGCACTTTTTCTTCGAACCTGGCAAACTTGCCGCAAGCCCACACATGTGATGGCAGTGGAGTAAAATCAACTGAAAGGTAAATTACATTTTCACAAATTATTTTCATCTATAATAATATTTTAAATCATTTAAAAAGTTATTATATCTTATGTTTTAATCCAACTTATCTTAGATAGTGGTTAACACTAGCCTAGTGGTCAGCACAACGCTTTACAGTACCGGCGACCCAGGTTCAGTTCCCACTGCTGCTGTAAGGAGTTTGTACATTCTCCCCATGACCGCAAGGGTTTCCTCTGGGTGCTCCTGTTTTCTCCCAGAGTCCAAAGATGTACCAGTTGGTAGGTTAATTGGGCATTGTAAATTGTCCCATGATTAGGTTAGGATTAAGTCTGGGGTTTGCTAGGTGGTGTAGCTCAAAGGGCTGGAAGGACCTGTTTCATGCCGTATATCTAAATAAATTAAAAAAAAAATTAATTCCTCCTAATTTCATCGTAATTGATTATTTTACTTTGAATAGTGTTGAAAAGATTAAGAAACATTGAAAAAGCCTAACAGGTTTGACAGCAGGCAGATTGGATTTGCTGTCAGCCAAAAAATGTGCTCAACGATTTTATGACCCATGCACTTCAACTGATTAAATTGGCACTAACTAATTAGGGCCCCAGAAAGCAAGTTCTCCTTTGTGGATAGGTAGACGGTAAGTGCAGAGAGAATGGACATCTCAATGGCAGGTGAAGGCTGCAAGGTACTCTCAGCAAAACATCAGCTGTTAATTTGGTTTTCTTTCTCCACAGATATTGCCTAATTTCCTGAGCAATTCCTGTTAATATTTAAGATTTCCAACTTCCGCAGTAGGTTGCTTTGATCTGCTGTGACACATTGCTGCAGGCTGGGTGTGAATGCAGCTAATTGCAACATAGGACGGAAACTGACAGCAGCTTTGGATGGGCTTTCAATCAGTGAGTAAATAAGATATGGTTTTATCAATCATAATGAAGGCAAAATGATGAATATTTTCAGTTTTCATCTGAACAGGCACATTACCTTCCTTTGAACTCAATGCTAAGTTAAACAATTACAGTTAATGAGCAATTTCAGTCTTTTTCTTTCACATTTCCAGTGTGTTGATTACATTTATATAATTTGGAATATTCAATTACACTCTATTCTATATAATGTTTGTATTTTCTTATAATTTTTAATTTTGTCTCATAATTTTATGACTATATTGATTTATCTTTACAATCTATGTAAAGCACTTTGAGCCTGCATCTTAATGTATGAAAGATATTATATAAAGTTATTATTATATATTTCTCTTCTGTTAATTTCAAACAATTATTCATCTTCTATTTACAGTAACTGCAGAGTTATCTTTCTTCATTAATCCCTTAAACAACCTCTTTCAACGAACGTATTTAACATTTACAACATTTAAAAGATCTATTTTTATGTTCTCTGTGACCCTCTCTGTTTTCTATCCATCTTAAAACTACAGTCAATCTAACTTTACCTAGTCCTTGATGAATGGACATTGACCTGAGGTATTTACTCCTTTCCTGTCTTCACGGGTTTTGCCTGACCATCCAGGCAATGCTCTCTTCTCGCTGACGCCATCAGGCAGGAGATACAAGAGCCTTAATTCCCACACTATTAGGTTCAAAAACAGTTATTACCCTTCAGCCATCAAGCTCCTGAATCAGCACAAATAACCTCAACACTGAACTGATTCCATAACCTACAGCTTCACTTTCAAGGACTCCACAACTCATTTCTCAATACTCATGTATGCATGCATTTATTTGTTTATTTATTTATTTATTCTTTTATTGATTGATTTATTTATTTCATCAGCTCCATCTTGGGCACTAGACTTGTAGTCTCCAAGACACCTTGAAGGAGCAATGCCTTAGGCTACGTCCACACTACGCTGGATAATTTTGAAAACGAAGCTTTTCCTTTTGGTTTTGACTCTCCATCCACATTGAAACAGTGTTTTCATCCCCCGAAAACGGAGCTTTTCTGAAACACTCTCCAGAGTGTGTAAATTTGAAAACGATTGATGCGCGTTGTAGTGTGGACAGGGTAAACGGAGATATTTTAAAATGCTGTCATGACAACACCACAACAACAATCCTTTTTCTGCTTTTACTTGGTACAGTGCAAGCACTGCTGGATGGCTGTTACAACGTGCAGTCGGTGTGAACACCATGAGAGTTAAATTGTAAAGTGAGCTTTTTTGACTAGATCCCCTAAATTGATTTGATTAAGTCTATCTTTAAAAATATTAATGTCAGAAATAATACGCAGGTCTGGCGGCAGAAGATTCCACTCTCTTGTTGATCTTGGGTAGAGGATGGCTTCGTGCGTGTGTTGTTTACTTTATTGTCTACGTTAATAGCTTGTTTGGAGTTAAACATCTCCATGTTCTCCACTGCTTCGCTGACTTTGTAGTCATTTGTAACTCGCAGAAACAGCTCGACTTCATTGTCTGTCTAAACGAAGAAGTCTGGTCTGCTTTTTCCAGCTGGGGTTTTCTTTATACTCCTTGAAGCCATTGTCGAAACCTTTCTTTCGCTGTTGTTGTTGGTATTCTAGTTTTTGACCACTGGAAATAGCACAACGCCGCCGCAGAAACGTAAACATTATACCGTTTCCTCTTCGCTGGTTTTCTGTAGACGTGTCTGCGCATGCCCAGTAGGAGTAGATTCGCCCCAATATCCATTTTAATGTGGACGGAGATATTTTGAAAAACGCCTAGTGTGCATGCCGGTCGTTTTTACTCGAAATTGGTGTTTTCAAAATTATCTGGTCTAGTGTGGACGTAGCCTTAGAAATGTGGCACCTTTCGTTAAAGACCGACATCAGCCAGGACATGCCCTCTTCTCATTGTTACCATCAGGAAGGAGGTACTGAAGCCTGAGGGCACACACTCAACAATTCAGGAACAGCTTCTTCCCCTCTAAATGAGCATTGAGCACTTGAACACTACCTCACTACTTTTTTATTTCTGTTTTTTTTGGACTACTTACCTTAACTTAACCATTTAATAGGCATACATATACTTAATATAACTCAGTTTTTTCCTCTATATTTATTTATCATGTATTTCGTTGTACTGCTGCCGTAAAGTTAACAAATTTCACAGCATAGGCCAGTGCTATTATACCTGATTCTGATTTACTTGTTTGTTTATTTTTTTTATTTGCAGTTTGTCTTCTTTTGCACAGAGGTTGTTTGGCAGTCATTATCTGTGTGTAGTTTTTCATTGATTCTATCGTATTTCTTTGTTCTACTGTGAATGCCTGCAAGAAAATTGATCTCAAGGCAGTGTATGGTGATAGATACATACTTTAACAATAAATTTAGTTTGAACTTTCGCCAACTGAATACGTCCATGTTTTCTGCTTTGTTTCGGATTTCCAGCATCCGCAGCTTCGCCTACGGATTTCTTTCTTTTACGTTGTCCGAGTGTGCTGCCCCGAACCCTGATCACTCTTATCAGCCCGAGTGTTTATGGGGTCAACATGATCCAGCTCTGCAGCATCGGTATAAAATGGTTGGGTCTCAAACTATCAGCTTAACCAAGACAGAACTTGATTTTAGGATATCTTTGCATTTTGACATCTAATGTACTCTAAGCTTAACATCAACAATGACTGAATGGATCAATTGTGTGTGTGGCTCTGATTAGCTTTATCACAAAGATAAATTGAAGCTCATCATGACATACCCTTGAATAGGCTAGCACCTTCCATCAAGACGCATTTTGAAGACTCACCTCCACCCTCACGTCTCCACTCAGGGCTCCAACACTTCACCTATGAAAGATCTGGGGTTGTCTATTGTCTCCGTTGCCCCCAATGCGGCCTTCTCTACATTGGTGAGACTCGTCTTAAGTTGGGGGACCGTTTCACCGAGCACCTCCATACCATATGCCACAAGCAGGACTTCCTGGTGGCCAAGCAGTTTCATTCCTATTCCCATTCCTGTTCTGACATGTCAGTCCCTGGCCTCCTCTTGTGCCAAGATGAGGCTACTGTCAAGGTGGAGGAGTAAGGCCTAATATTCCGTCTGGGTAGCCTTCAACCCAATAGCATGAATATCGGTTTCACCTTCTGGTAAATAAATTTCCCTCCTTCCCCCTTCTTCTATTCCACAATCTGACCTTTTACCTCTTCTCACCTGACTTTTATGACTTCCCCCCTGGATCTCCTCCTCCTTCCCTTTCTTCTATGGTCCATTTTCCTCTTCTATCAGATTCCTTCTTCTCCAGCTTGGCCTTTCCCACCCACCTGGCTTCACCTATCACCTTCAAGCTAGCCTCCTTCCCCTCATTCCCCCCCCTCCACCTTTTCATTCTGGCTTCTTCCCCCTTCCTTCTCTGTCCTGAAGGAAGCTCTCAGCCTGAAACGTTGACTGTTTACCCATTTCCATCGATGCTGCCTGACTGGCTGAGTTCCTCCAGCATTTTGTGTGCGTTGCTCTGGATTTCCAGTATCTGTAAACTTCCTCATGTTTATGTTTTGAAGACTTGAGTGACATTGGTTTACAATGTGTGCTGATGCTTTGCTATGTCTTTGGAAGTTACCGACAACACTGTTAGGTGGTCAGGAATTCCTTCTCTGGCTGTGCTACAGTTCAGTGTCATGAAGATTGTCTTCCACAGTGATATCTTGGAGCCAGCTAGGAAAAACCAGTTCACAAAATGACCACTCACATAGGTGCAGTGCAGGGAATGCATCGCTATTCATCGTCACTGTTTACAGACAGTTACCATACTAATTTGTCAGTTCTGACACAAACTGGAAGGACTGGTTATCTGAAATTAGGATGAATCTCAAGGTTGTATAAGGTATACATCGTCATCATCACCATTATGTGCCATGTCATATGACGTGGGTGATCATGGTCTTATGACCATGATTGTTCTTGGCAAATGTCTCTACAGAAGTGGTTTGCCATTGCCTTCTTTTGGGCAGTGTCTTTACAAGATGGGTGAGCTCAGCCATTATCAATACTCTTCAGAGATTGTCTGTCTGGCATTATAATTGTTACTAATTGCATTTTTCTAAAAATTCAGTACAAGAGTACATTCACACACGTCTGGTGTCTCCGTCTGCATATTCAGACGAAGACGTAACGCAAAGATTTTTACTCCTTGTATGTGAAGGACATAAGGAATAAAGTCAATTCAATTCAATGGCATTAAATTTAAAAGGAAAATTGGGTGCATAGCTCACAATTGGTTGTCGAGTGAAGTGAAGGAAAAAATCTCTTGGGAAGTCTTGGCTACTTAAGTGTAATGACAGGTGAAGACTTAACTCCGGATTTCTGCTGTAACTGTTTTACAAAGCCACAACATCTCTCATAGCTTGTACCAAATTATTTCATCCAAAACCAAGCAAAGAAACCTATGCTCTAAAAAATATACAGTAATTGAATGGGTTTGCCCTTAGCTTTGCTCATGATACATCATTAAATAAATTGGAAAGTACCAACAGCAATATCCCGCTGTTTATTTTTACACTTCTGGGACTTTGTGCCTTGTTACTGTGAGTTCCAGCCACTCTCTGGCTTCCCATTTACACCAGTGATGTGATTTATTATTATTTTTCTGAGTCATTTCCTTTGGTTAATATTCAAGCAACAGTTTCTGGTGAGTTGGAACTTAACTTAGCTGAGTTGACAAAACCTCTTTGTTTCCAATTGGTGAGTAACTGTTAAAACATTTTTTCCATCTGTGACCTCAGAGTACTGCAGGGTTAATTTCTTCAACCTTCCTTTTTTGCAGGAGCCGCTTCAAAATGAGACTTCAGCTGAGAAAAAAAAGTTTGAAAGTTCCTTGACAGGGAACTCAACGAAAAGCTGTGCCAAGTATGAAGGAGAGCATGTGAGGTTACATATCTGGTGTGTAACTTAATACAGTATCAGTCAGCTGGAGCTGCAGTCACAGCTCCGAGTTCAGTTAGCAATTTGCTTCTGTGCCTGCTACGTTAAGAAAATGGTTGGAGTGGAGATATTTTACTTGATGTTGGGTAAGCTGGCAGGCACAAGCAAAAGAATTCAGCACATCTACTGTGTTGGAAAATTGTAAAAAGACGCAATATGTTGGAGTTGTTACAGTTTTCAGAAGCTCTGCAAATAATGTCATAGTTGATGTGGCATTTCATACGGGCTCCTTATTTAAGAAAGGATGTGCTGACGTTGGAGAGGGTTCAGAGAGGATTCACTAGAATGGCTCCGGGAATGAGAGGGTTAACATATGAGGAACGTTTGATCGCTCTTGGACTGTATTCCTTGGAGTTTAGAAGAATGAGGGGGGACCTCATAGAAACATTTTGAATGTTGAAAGGCATGGACAGAGTGGATGTGGCAAAGTTGTTTCCCATGGTGTGGGAGTGGGAGTCTACTACGAGAGGGCGTGACTTAAGGATTGAAGGGCGCCCATTCAGAACAGAGATGCGAAGAAATTTTTTCAGCCAGAGGGTGGTGAATCTGTGGATTTTGTTGCCTTGGGCAGCAGTGGAGGTTAAGTCATTGGGTGTATTTAAGGCAGAGATTGATAGGTATCTGAGTAGCCAGAGCATCAAAGGTTATGATGAGAAGGAGGGGGAGTGGGACTAAATAGGAGAATGGATCAGCTTATGATAGAATGGCGGAGCAGACTCGATGGGCCAAATGGCTGACTTCTGCTCCTCTGTCTTATGGTCTTATGGTACGTATTGTGTTGAACCAGCACAACATCGGCTTCTCCACAAAACTAAAGATGTCCGAAGCTGTTGTCCTCAGCAGTCTCCTGTATGGAAGCGAAACTTATACCTCAAAATGCTGGGGGGATTCCATATGCCATAGTCTGACATCAGTACTTGGCATCTGTTGGCAGGATGGAGTCGTGAACCTAGGGCTCCTCGATAGGGCAGTGACCATCAGTTTTGAGGTCATGATTGTAAAAGTACAGCTTCAGCATGTCACACGCATGAAGAATTTCTGAATTCCCAAACAGCTACTATATGGTGAGTGTTTCCTGGCCAAGAGGAATTGAGGCAGGCCCTGTAAGAGGTTCAAGTACTGAAATGAAAGCTAATATCACACATGCCGGGCTTCTACCAAAATGGCTGGAACAGAGTGCACAAGACCGGAGTGGCTGGTGAGCCTCGGTTAGAACTGCTCACAACCACCTGGAAGAGAGACGCCGAGCAGTACTAATCGTTGCCAGACAAAGGTGGGAAGGCAATCACAATGACTTCACTCCCAGACCCAGCACAGTTTTCATGTCCTTATTGTGGACATTTGCCTCACTCACAACTTGGACTCAGCGGCCACCACACAACAGAACTGCACAAATCTAACCGTCACCGTCGGATACGATGGGACAACCAATCATTCTTGTTCAGACTGCTAGGCCTTGCCATCCACGAACTCGCACTGGAGAGCTCAGAATCAGAATCAGGCTTATTATCAGGCAGGTGACGTGAACTTTGTTAACTGAGCAGCAGCAGTTCAATGCAATACATAATCTAGCAGAGAGAAAATAATAAACAAAATAAATATAATAATAATAAACAAGTAAATCAATTACGTATATTGAACAGATATTTTAAAATGTGCAAAAACAGAAATACTGTATATTTAAAAAAAAGTGAGGTAGTATCCATGGGTTTAATGTCCATTTAGGAATCGGATGGCAGAGGGGAAGAAGCTGTTCCTGAATTTCTGAGTGTGTGCCTTCAGGCTTCTGTATCTCCTACCTGATGGTAACAGTGAGAAAAGGGCATGCCCTGGGTGCTGGAGGTCCTTAATAATGGACGCTGCCTTTCTGAGACACCGCTCCCTAAAGATGGCCTGGGTACTTTGTAGGCTAGTACCCAAGATGGAGCTGACTAGATTGACAACCCTCTGCAGCTTCTTTCAGTCCTGTGCAGTTGCCCCCCGCCCCCCCCCCCCCCACCAGACAGTGATGCAGCCTGTCAGAATGCTCTCCATGGTACAACTATAGATGTTTTGAGTGTACTTGTTGACATGCCAAATCTCTTCAAACTCCTAATAAAGTATAACCACTGTCTTGCCTTCTTTATAACCACATCGGTATGTTGGGACCAGGTTAGATCCTCAGAGATCTTGACACCCAGGGACTTGAAGCTGCTCGCTCTCTCCACTTCTGATCCCTCTATGAGGATTGGTATGTGTTCCTTCATCTTACCCTTCCTGAAGTCCACAATCAGCTCTTTCGTCTTACTGACATTGACTGCCAGGTTGTTGCTGCGGCACCATTCCACTAGTTGGCATATCTCACTCCTGTACGCCCTCTCATCACCCAATGATCGAACGTATCCAGTCAGTAAGTGACCGTGATTGATGCAAGTAATCAAAGTTGTGTATGAACAAGGCACCTACGAACATACGTACATACAAATACATGAATCAGTTCCGCCATTTCAGAGGACCTCGGATGATCTGACTGAGATCTGAACTTCACATTTCATCCACCCTTTCAGCCCTTTGCTTGCCAAGAATCTATCTTTGTGGCCTTAAATATATTCCTACACTTTGCTTCCATGATCCATTAATAATGAGAGTTAATAAGAACATGGAGCAGGAGTAGGCCCGTCGAGCCTGCTCTGCCATTCAATAAGATCGTGCTGATCTGGCCATGGACTCATCTCCAATTACCTCCCTTTTCCCTGTAACCCTTAATTTGCCTAAGTTCCTCAGACTCTCAACCTTCCTAAACAAAGAAATCCTCTCATCCCTGACTTAAACATGCAAGCCCTTATTTTTAAATAGAGACCACTAATTCTAGATTCCCCATAAATGAAACATTCTCCTGTCAAAATCTTATGGTACCTTAAATGCTTCATTCAAGTTACACTTGTTTAAGTTCCAGCAGAATAAAGTTTGATCTGTCCAAACTTTCCTCATAAAGTTTTCTGCTCACCAAGACATTAGTCAAGTAAATCTTTTCTAGACCTTTCCATAACTGGGCAGATCAAAAATTCACACAGTACTCCATATGTGGTCTCACATTGCCCTAAGTAACTGAAGAATCATCTCCCCCGGTTTGTCTTTAAACCACCTCCCTATGAACAACAACATACCGTTAACTCTTTCCCAATATACTAATATATTCCTAATATGTACTGAGAATGTTAATCGACCCTTGTAAATTGTGCTGTTATTAGGTTTTCGTTCATCAAGTTTGTCGGGGGCATACAATCTGTAAAACAAAGTTTAATACATCTGCTGGTTCCCCCTTCACTCACAGCATGTGTCACATCATCAAAAAACAATAGTTGGTCAACTCCAATTTCCCTTTCACAAACCAACATAGACTTTGTGTGGTTAACTTGGATTTTTCTGATCAGAAAACCCAAAGGTCCAACCAGGTGAACTGAGAAAAAGGCAAACATTCAACCAGTGTTGCTCTACCAAGCGGAATTATCAGTGGAACTAAATCAAAATTCTCCCAGGTGATTGGATGCCGCTTCACCGCAAAATCATTGGAAGGTGGAATTTTTAGGTTTTGGTTCATCAAGTTCGTCGGGGGTAGCTGGGATGGTGTGGCTCGAAGGGCAAGAAGGGCTAAATAAAAATACCTCATACTTGCTGCACACTAGCCAAATGTAAGTCATACCCAAGGACACCAGATCCCTTGAATCTCAGAACTCTGCAATCTCTCTCCATTTAAAATATAGACTTTCTAAAAAAAATCTGAGCAAAACAGACAGCTTTATATTTTCCCACAATGTATCCATTTGCCAGATGATTTTTTTTCCCCACTCCTCTTAAGTTGTCCAAGCAACACACGCAAAATGCTAGAGGAATTCAGCAGGCCAGACAGCATCTATGGAAAAGTGTAAACTGTCAACGTTTCAGGCCGAGACCCTTCATCAGAACTGATCCGCTCTGATAAAGGGTTTCGGCCCGAAACATTTCCTGGCCTGCTGAGTTCCTCCAGCACTTTGAGTGTGTTGCTTGGATTTCCAGCATCCCCAAATTTTCTCCTGTTCTCCCTTAAACTATTTATATCATTTTGTAGCCTGCTTATCACCTCTTACCTTTCTACCTCTCTTTATGTAATCAACAAGTTTAAGCAGCCATCACTTTGTTACCTTCATCCAGATCATAATATAAACCTTGTAAAAATATTGACTCCAACACTGATCCCTGTAGTACAGTAGTCAATACATTTTGCTAACCAGAATCTATTTATAGCAATGCTGAAGGATCTCAGCAGGTCAGACAGCATCCACGGAAATGAATACATAGTCAATGTTTCAGGCCGAGATCTTTCTTCAGGACTGGAAAGAAGGGGGAAGATGCGAGAATAAAAAGGTGAGGGGAGGGGAAGGAGGATAGCGAGAAGGTGAAGTCAGATGGGTAGGAAAAGTAAAGGGCTGGAGAGGAAGGAATCTGATAGGAGAGGAGAGTGGACCATTGGAGAAAGTGAAGGAGGGGGAATCCAGGGAAGGTAATGGGCAGATGAGAAGAGTTAAGAGGCTAGAGTGGGAACAGAAGAAGAGGGGAGGAGGAAAATTTCTTATTCCTGTAAAGAGAAACCAATATTCATGTTATCAGTTTGAGACTACCCAGACAGAATATAAAATGTTGCACCTCCACCCTGAGACAGGCCTCATCTTGGCACAAGAGGAGGTCATGGACCAACATATCAAAACGGCATATCTATTTTCTGTTTCCTGTCATTCATCCAATCTTTGATCCACGTCAATATGTTGCCACCCACACCATAAGCTTTTATCTTCAGCAATAACCCTTGTTGTGGTATCTTATACAATCTGCAAAACAAAGTTTAATACATCTGCTGGTTCCCCCTTCACTCACAGCATGTGTCACGTCATCAAAAAACAATAGTTGGTCAACTCCAATTTCCCTTTCACAAACCAACATAGATCTTGTGTGGTTAACTTGGATTTTTCTGATCAGAAAACCCAAAGGTCCAACCAGGTGAACTGAGAAAAAGCAAACATTCAACCAGTGTGGCTCTACCAAGCCAGATTATAAGTGGAACTAAATCAAAATTCTCCCAGGTGATTGGATGCCACTTTACCGCAAAATCTTTAGAAGGTGGTATTTTTAATTTTGCCCCAAATTGATAGCTTGGATGATTTTTTTTGCTGTATTAGAGTCACAGAGCATCTATGCCTTTAAGATAATTCTTCATAGGCTCATGCATCTTCAGAGACACATTTGAAAGCTGGAATAAGGACAGTGAAGTATCAATTCCTGGGACACTTCTCAAATTTATTTAGAGATACAGCATGGCACAGGGCCTTTAGTCCCATGAGCCTGCATTGCCCAATTACATCCATCTCGTCAATTAAACTACTAACCTGTGCATCTTTGGAGAGTGGGAGGAAATTGGAGCACATGGAGGATAGAATGGATGGAACAAACTCCTTACAGACAGCAGCAGGAAATTGAACATTTTATTTCTAAATCCAGCTCTATTCTACCAGTATGTCTGTATTTAATAAAATTCATACTTACCACAATGTAACAAAAAGAGCTTTTCTATTCATTGCCACTGCATAAAATAAATATTTGAGCACAGAGGGAAAATAACATTCTACAAAGGTATTACTCTCTGAGATCATTCAAACTAAAGCTGATCTTTGGACCATGGAATTTGTTCCTGTGATCATGAACCATGCTATTCATACATGCAACTACATCTAATATCTAAATCACACCTAAGAATTCTTTAATCCAACCTCAAAATCTGATGAAGTATATAGTACTTATGAATAAGTAATAAATTAATTGCACTATCTTCTGGAAGAGTGCAAAAGTTAAGGACTTCACAACCAAGGTCCTTTGTGGCCAATAAATTGTAGTCACTCTCATAGGAAATACAAAAACCATTTTGCGTACCACATCAACTCCTAGTAGCCGCTTTCGCATTGATGTTCACCAATTGAAGCAAAAAGGATAAAGGTACCAGAAAACATCCTTTATTGAAGATGATCAAATCTCATTAGTGGTGGCTGATGCAATAATGTATCAAAGGTCGTACCACATAGTACAATTAGCTCCCAAGGTGCATGTAGAGTCATATTTATTACAGTGCAACTTATATATAATGACTACATCACATTTTTGGATATGTGAATTCATTATCAGTTCCCCAAATGAAAATTAGGTCAATGTTAGTTCCACTTATAACAAGGGAGATGTTAAAGTTGGATCCATACTTCTGTGATATATAGAAGTTGCACCATTTAATAATGTACAAATAATCTACTTTAGTCAACTTAATTGAGAGATGAATTACCTCTGACACCAGGAGTTTCTTATAGGTTCTCACAGACCTCGGTGAACAAACTCTCACCCCTCGGTGTAAATGCACCCACTGTGTAATCAGGTGTTGGACTTCCAAACCAACAGATTTCACATAGTCAGGATGCACACACCTGCTCCTCCCACCCCATCGTCCTCAACACAGGTGCCCCCCAGGGCTGTGTGCTGAGCCCAGAGCTGTACACTCTGCTCCCACATAATTGCACGGCCAAACACCCAAGTAGTCACATTGTCAAGCTTACTGATGACATGACAGTGGTGGGGCTCACCGCCAACAATGATGAGACGGCCCACAGAGAGAAGGTGCAAGAGCTCAAGGCCTGATGCCAGACAAACAACCTCTTCCTCAACATCACCAAAAGAAAGGAGATGGTTATTGACTTCAGGAGAACTCGGACCACTCATACCCCTTTACATTGGAAGCACACCAGTGTAAACTGTAAGATGTTTCTTTCTCCTATTGCACCTCTTGCACAGCCTCTCACAGTCCCGGAACTCATTCTACACGATCAGGAAAGCTCGTTAGTGCTTTTACTTTCTGAGGAGGCTGAAGAGAGCTGGACAATGCATATCTATACTCACGTCATTCTACAGATGTGCAGTAGAGAACATCTGTATCACTACATGATTCAGAAACTGCACTGCACAGACAGGAAGGTTCTACAATGGGAGGTCAAAACTGCTCTACACATCACTGGCACTTGCCTACCCACCAACAGGGACATATATACAGAGAGGTGTCAGAAAAGGGCTAGTAACATTATGAAGAATCCCACCCACCCTGCTCATGACTACTTGTCCCTCTCCCATGAGGGAGGAGGCTATGTAGCATCCCCACCAGGACTACCAGACTCAAAAACATTTACTTCCCCAAGTAATAAAGCTGATCAACACTTTCACCCACTAACCCACCCCTACACACCCCAACCACTACTACTTTATCACTTCCTGTTAGTCACCTTCACTGTTTCCTCTGATTTGCGAGGCTACACAGCCATGCAGTAACTGAAATGCTACTGCGCACGTAGCCTTTGTTCCATACAACTAGAATAAAGACAGACGAGAAAAATTTTATGAAATGAGAAAGATTTTCTTTATTGTACTGTTTTTCATTATAACCTTCAATTAATAAAATAAAATCAAAATTATGTGATTTTTCAATTTACATTCTCAATATTCATAGCATGCTTATTAAAAAATAAAACATTCAATGTGCCACGCAGTTTCCAGGACATGTAAAAATTTCCTGCTCAAAGTTGGTCCAGCATAGCTGTAAAAAAAAATTAGACGGAACGTTAGTATGTTGAGACACTCCTGTGGACATACAATCAATCTATATACAGTATATAAGCTATCTTATGTACTTATAGTTATTGTGTTTTTATTATTATTGTGTCATTTATCTTATTGTGGTTTTTTTGTCTGTATCAGATCTGGAGTAACAATTATTCCATTCTCCTTTACACCTGTGTACTGTAAATGACATTAAACAATCTTGAATAAACTTGTCCATTATACATAGGGTGGGTGAGGTGGAGATATGTCTCTACCAAAGGAGGTACAAAGCCCTTGTTCCTTCTGCTAACCTGCAAGTCACCCTTAGGCAAGGTGTAACACCTGCTTAGACCCCCCCCCCCCGATCAGGGTGACGTGAAGCCGTGGGAGCAGGTGGCAGAAGGTCATACAAGCAACTGGTGCAGATCACAAGTCCTGGTTATGCAACCATCGATACCGGGCAGACAATCTCTGAAGAGTAATGATGATAATGGCTGGGGTCACCCGTCTTGTAAAGCCTCTGCCCCAGAAAAATGCAATGGCAAACCACTTCTGTAGAAAAATTGCCAAGAACAATCATGGTCATGACCATCACGAACACGAAAATCTTCAGATACTGGAAATTCAAAACGACACACACAAAATGCTGGAGGAACTCAGCAGGCCAGGCAGCATCTATGGAAAAGAGCAAACAGTCAATATTTCAGGCTGAGACCCTTCATCGGGACTGGTGAAGGGTCTCGGCTAGAAATATTAACTGTCTACTCTTTTCCATAGATGCTGTTTGGCCTGCTGAGTTCCTCCAGCATTTTGAGTGTGTTCCTCCTGCACTTCGTGTGTGTTGCTAGGGTCACGACCATGATTGCCCATGTCATATGATGTGGTACATGATGATGATGATGATTATGATTATATCTACCTGAATAAGTTAACATAAACTTTGTTTAATCTGAGAGTGATCTGCCCTTATATCTGCAATGTGGTAGCAACCTTAATTTTTGTTCTCCCCTTCCTGGAGTACGACTTGGCTGAAGAAAGAGAGCACGAGGAGCCACAGATGACAATGAAATTGAAGCAATCCAAGCACAATGTGTCTGAAATTTAAAAACTCCAGGTCATCAAGCACTGGAGTGATGAAAGGTCAGAATGCAAGATCATGCCTGACTGGTGCCAAGCCTTTACAGGTTAAAAATACATTATAATTGTTTATAATTCTCAGCCCAAAACGTCGACTGCATTTTTTTCCATAGATGCTGCCTGGCCTGCTGAGTTCCTCCAGCATTTTGTGTGTGTTGCTTGGATTTCCAACATCTTCGCCAGAGAAGGCAGGATCTCCCAGTGGCCACACATTTTAATTCCACATCCCATTCCCATTCTGACGTGCCTATCCACGGCCTCTTCTACTATGAAGATGAAGCCACACTCAGGTTGGAGGAACAACACCTTATATTCCGTCTGGGTAGTCTCCAACCTGATGGCATGAACATTGACTTCTCAAACTTCTGCCAATGCCCCACCTCCCCCTCGTACCCCATCTGTTATTTATTTATATACTCACACTCTTTTTCTCTCTCTCCTTTTTCTGCCTCTGTCCTTCTCACTATACCCCTTGCCCAAGCTCTGGGGTTTTTTCCTCTCCCCCTTTTCTTTCTTCCTAGCCTCCTGTCCCATGATCCTCTCAAATCCCTTTTGCCCATCACCTGTCCAGCTCTTGGCTCCATCCCTCCCCCTCCTGTCTTCTCCTATCATTTTGGATCTCCCCCTCCCCCTCCCACTTTCAAATCTCTTACTAGCTCTTCTTTCAGTTAGTCCTGACGAAGGGTCTCGGCCCGAAACGTCGACTGTACCTCTTCCTAGAGATGCTGCCTGGCCTGCTGCGTTCACCAGCAACTTTTACGTGTGTTGCTATCTCCAGATTTTCTCTTGTTTATAAATGCATGGTTCTACATGCTAAATAAATGAATACAACCTTCGGTAAGAATTGTGTTTTTGGTAATACCAGGTTCCACTGAAGCTGAATGACTTGTAGTATTCTTACTTGCCTTCTAGAAATTAATATGAGTTTTTGAATTTTTCATTTCTGTATTTACCACCAATGGAACTGAAAGCGGAAACGTTAGTGATTTTCAGAAGTTAAGTATAAATAATGAATTATCCTCAGCTGTTAATTTAGTGTCCTACTTACTGGTCTCTGCTCTTCTACCTGAATGAGTGCAACAAGATTTTCCCCAGGCCAGAGGAAACAGCTGTATAAGTGAGTCACATCATGCAGGTTTGCAGAGAGTTATCTTGTGGACTTACAAATAGCAATGTGTGATGACTAATGGTTACACTGAGTGGCCACACTTCTGCACTTCTAGCTAACACAGCAGTTATGGTTATGACTGCACAGAGTATGAGTAGTTACATATTAACTCCATGAAGGAACTATGGAAGTTCTCTCACAGCGCAGTGACCCAAAGAGCCTTACATAAAGAGCACTCCAGAGCTTCCTGAAGAGATCTGAGCATGCAAGGAAGCTGTGTTAATTTGTGATTGATGCTCGGTTCTTTTCTATCATAGGAACCTAAACAGACCCTTTTGACCTACTGAGTTGGTGCCGAGCATCAACCATCCATTTATACTAATTCTATATTCAGTCAAAATGAGTGGCAACACTTGCGGACTGCCCCCAGCACATCCTTAGGTTGTGTTGGTTATCCATTGTATCTCAGGTTTGCATATAATGACTTACATGTGCTTTGAAAATAAAGTTTACTTTAAAACATTGAGTTTGTGGTTTGAACGCAAAATGCACTAATATGGTCATAAACTCATAAGGCCCTTTGGCCCAATTTATCCATGCTGACTTTATTGAACAGCAAGCTGGACTCATCTGCACACCTTTGGCTCCTAGCCTTCTAAATCTCTCCTATCAACATACTTCCCTAGATTGCATTGAAATGCTGCTAATGTGCCTGCTGCAGCCACTATTTATGGCAGCTCATTCCAAATACGTACCACCCTTTGTGGGAATAAATTGTCCAATACATTCCTTTTAAATCTCTCATCTTTGATCTTAAAGATCTCCCTCCTTGTTTTTACCATTGCCTCCTTGGGGGGTGGGGGCTGATATTAAGACAAACGACACATTTCACTGTATGTTTCGGTGTATGTGATATATAACTGAATCTGAATCCCAGTCTGGAGGATCTGAGTTATAAGGAAAGATTGAATAGATTAGGACTTTATTCCTTGGAACGTAGAAGATTGAGGGGAGATTTGATAGAGGTATACGAAACTATGAGAAGTATAGATAGAGTAAATGCAAGCAGGCTTTTTCCACTAAGGTTGGGTGGGACTATAACTAGAGGACATGAGTTAAGGGTGCAAGATGAAAAGTTTAAGGGGAACATGAGGGGAAACTTCTTCACCCAGAGGGCCGTGAGAATGTGGAACCAGCTGCCAGTGTAAGTGGTGCATGAGAACTCGATTTCAATGTTTAAGAGAAATTTGGATAGGTACATGGATGGTTGGGTTATGGAGGGCTATGGTCCTGGTGTAGGTCGATGGGAGTAGGTAGTTTAAGTGGTTTGACATGGACTAGATGGGCCGAAGGGCCTGTTTCTGTGCTGTACTTTTTCTCTGTGTCATGGTCCAGATCGGGGTCCCTTTAAATTTAGCTTGTTTATGTTACAATCCGGACCGTTGATTCCCTGTTTTCCCGTGTCCCTCGACTTTGGTGATTAGAGGCATTTAACACTCGGCTGAACCAGTACTTTATAATCTCCGGCTTTCAGCCGTTCGGCGTGGGAGAGTCTGCAAAGTCATCAAAGGTACGGTGTGCCAATGTCATCTGGCCAGAGCAAGTCTAGTTTCTGCCGAAGCGAGTGCCGGTAATTCGCCCTTCCTCACCGGAGCAACTTTGTCCAGCTACCTCGCCGAAGCGAGCCTGCAAAGTTTCCTCATCAAGGTGGGTCCATCAGTTAATCTGCCGGAGAGAATCAGGAGCCGCTGTCTACTGTTCCTGGGCCGAGTCTAGAGCTCGCCACTACCCGGAGGCTCCAAGTCAAGTCCTGGCTCCGGGGGCATTCAAGTACCAAGTCAAGTCCTGGTCCTGGCGGTTTCCCAGTTCCGAGTTAAGTCCTGGCCCTGGCAGTCTGTGATTCCTGTCCTACCCTCTTGTCTGAATCCCCTCTCTGCCCCTCTTGCCTCTAGCCCTCATCTGCAGCCCCTACCTGCACTTTGGTCTAGTTCTATCGCCAGAGCTAGATGGATACTGTTTGGTGTTCATTCGTGTCAGTCTTGTCTTGTCTTGTACTCGCCTCCATGGGGTAAGTCAGGCCGTCTTGCCGCTGCCCCGCGGGGGGTCATGTCTTGTCTTGTCCTCGCCTCCGTGGGGTAAGTCAGGCCGTCTTGCCGTTGCCCCGCTGGGGTTCATGAGTCCCGGCCCTATGTCCTGTACCCCAGGAGGGGTCCCGGCTCTCTGTTCTGTGTGCGAGTCCCGGCCCTATGTCCTGTACCCAAGGAGGGGTCCCTGCTCTCTGTTCTGTGTGTGAGTCCCGGCCCTATGTCCAGTACCCAAGGAGGGGTCCCGACTCTGTGTTCTGTGTATGTGTCCATGGTTCCATGTACCTGCTCTCCCGAGACCGAGGCTCTGTTTTCTATGTTCCTCCTCTCCTTAGCCCATGTCATGTCCATGCCTGGTTCTGGGGTCCAAGCCCGAGGCAAGACCCAGGTACTGGGTCCTTGCCCATTATCGGGCTCGGAGTCCATACCCTAGCCTCTTCATGTCTCCTCTAGTTCTGGGAGCCGATTCCGAGTCCTAGCCCAGACCCTTGCTCCCATGCCCCCGCCACTGTGACACTCTGACTCTATGACTCTATGAATCTGAAATTAGTTTTATTTATTTTTCAATAATGTATTTATATTTACATATGTTCTGGTTCTGAAAGACTGACTCTGAAAATGCAAATTAGAAATCTCGTAAGTTAGCCATTTGCTTATATCTCTATGATAAATAGATTAGGTGTATGTAAATCCATTTAAACCTGCATCATATTACCTCTTTTCCCGTTAAGAGTTTTATTTAATGTGCTGGCTTCAGTCTAGCCTGGTTTAGTGAGTGAAAGAGACCAATCATACAACGAATATCTTTCAGCAAAACTTTTTTTTTGCTACAAATTGCTAGCTTCCTTTTACAAACAGAAATATTTTATGCAAAGCAATTCCAATCAAAACATAGTAACAAAACAATCACTTTTAATCGACAGATTATTAACCTGTGTAAATTTTTACATGAACGATAAAGCATTATTTTCTACAGTTGCTGTTTAGTTTTGCTTCTTCATTAAATACTTCAATCTATGATTAATTGCAGAGCTAAAGGAACAGTCAAAAATCATGCTCCCAGACTTTATCAATGCTGCTCTTGAAGCCCTTAGCCTAGTTCTGCAATTTTAAAATTAAGTGCCAAAGTGTATTGCATGGAATGACAACAAGACCAGGGAGTCTGGGAAAAAAAAGATGAAGTAAATGTGGTCAAGGTTATTGGCCAGGATTAAATTTGGCCTTTGAAATATATAATGTAAAGAGTACAGAATTACAGTGTTGATGTGCTGGAAAAGACTTCATTGGCATGCAATGATGGACATGCTGAGACAACCTTAAGTACTTTAATATTATCAAATAAAATTTTGGCACACAATAAAACAATGAAAGTATAACAAGATGACAAAACCTGGGCAAAAAAAATGTAGTTCTGACAGAGAGATCGGGGAAGAGATGTTAAGAGATTTAGGGAATGAATTCTGGAACTTAAGGTTTTGATAGCTGAAGATATCTCGGTCAAAGGAGGAGAAATTCTTTCAGTTCAATGTAATGTATTTGTGCTCATGATGTGGTTTCTTCAGGTTTTGGTGAAATAATGGCAGATTGGAGATCATTTCTCAGAATGATACATTCAGTCTCAGCTTCTGATTGTCCACCTCCTTAATTCTCCACTGCACTATGAGCTCTCTGTCTTTGGTCTCCTGCACTTTTCCAATAATGTTCAAAGAAATGAAACTCATCTTCCAACTAGTTCCGTTAGTACAATAGTTCAAAGTACATTTATTATCAAATATTGCATGGCGGGTGGAGAAACATCTCTACAAAAGGAGGTATGAGGCGTTCCTCCACTGCAATAGCCAGCAGATCACCCTTGGGCAGGGTGAAGCACCTGCTTAGCACCCTGATCAGGGTAACGTGAAGCTATGGGAGCAGGTGGTGACCAGACGTGTGAGCTATTGATATATATCATATAGTCCTGGTTATGCGACCACTGATGCTAGGCAATCTATGAAAAGAATTGATAATGGTTGGATGCCACTCTTGTAAAGACACTGCCCAGAAGAAAGTAATGGCAAATTTGTCAAGAACAATCACAGTCAAATACAATGATTGCCCACATCATAAGACACGGCATATAATGAATACCCGGGGGCAATCATCAGTGATGAAGAATCGAGACCAGAAGTCCTGGCAAGAACCACACAGACAATCTGCACTATCCAAACTCAAGACAATATGGAGGGACAGCAACATCACCATGAAGTACAAGATCAGACTCCTGTGTGCATCTGTATTCTCCATCTTCCTGTATGCATGTGAGACATGGACCCTCACAGCAGAGCTACAGAGGAAGATACAGGCATTGGAAATGAGATGCTATCGCAACATCTTGGGCATCTCATACTTGGACCACATCACAAATGAGCAGGTTCGCAAGACCATCCAGCACCACATTGGCCCCCAAGAAGACCTTCTCACAATGGTGAAGAAAAGAAAGCTGAGATGGTACAGCCACGGAACAAGATCCAGTGGCCTTGCAAAGACCGTTCTACAAGGAACTGTGGAGGGGAAAAGGAGAGGCAGACAGAGGAAAAGGTAGATGGACAACATTAAAGAATGGACAGAGAAAACATTTCTGGTGACCCAGGCTCTGGCACACGACCGCGACAGATGGAACAGACCGGTGCAAAGCTTGTCATGACAGCGCCCTGATGACTCCACCAGGAGTTAAGGGCGCAAGGCAAGGCATAATGATGATGATGATGTATGCCATATACAGCCTTGAGTTTCATCTTAGTTTTGGATAACCAGCCCTTCCTGGTTGTATCAGAACTAACAAGTTAGTATAATACTCTCTGTAAACATTCAGGTAACGTGCCTTTCCACAGGTACTGCCTCCCTGTTGGGTACTTCCAGCTTTGGTGCAACTAACTTGGGAATGATCGAAATTCCAAAACCAGAGGAATTCTATAAGGATTGCAGAGAATGGAGATGGGGGGATCATACATAACTAGATTTAAAAACACTGATCACTGATATAGACAACAAACAACACCAATCCCTGTGGCACTCCACTAGTCACAGGCCTCCAGTCAGAGGGGCAACCATCTACAACCACTCTCTGGCTTTTCCCACAAACCAGTGTTAATCCAATGTACCACCTCATCATGAATGCTAAGTGACTGAATCTTCTTGACCGACCTCCCATACAGGAACTTGTCAAGTGCCTTGCTGAGGTCCATTAGACAACATCCAGTGCCTTGCCTTCATCAGCTTTCCTGGTAACTTCCTCAAAAAACACTACGAGATTGGTTAGACACAACTTATCACACACAAAGCCATGTTAACTATCCTTAATCAGTCCATGTCTATCTTAATACGTTATATATCCAGTTATCTTAGAATACCTTCCAATAACTTTCCCACTACTGATGTCAGGCTCGTCGGCCTATAATTTCACGACTTACTTTTAGATCTTTTCTTAAAAAGTGGAACAACATTAGCTATCCTCCAACTCTCTGGTACCTCTCCTGTTGCTGAGGATGATTTAAATTATCTCTACTGAGGCCCTTGCAATTCCCACACTTGCCTCCCATTGGGTCTGAGGGAACACCTTGTCAGGCCCTAATTTGCCTCAAGACTGCAAACACCTCTTCGTCTGTAATCTGTAGGGTCTATGAAGTTGATGCTGCTTTACCTCACTTCTATAGACTCTGTGTCTGTCTCCTATGTAAATACAGATGCAAAAAAAAAAATCATTTAAGATTTCCCCAATCTCTTTTGGCTC
The DNA here is from genome assembly GCF_030028105.1 of Mobula birostris. Lineage (NCBI taxonomy): Eukaryota > Metazoa > Chordata > Chondrichthyes > Myliobatiformes > Myliobatidae > Mobula > Mobula birostris. Next base: position 13,787,346 of record NC_092385.1, on the reverse strand, counting down.
CACGCATGGATTACCATTCTGATCTTCCAGAATTTTGTCCCCTGCAATCGATTTTCTCTAACATATCTGTCGAAATCCTTAGGATTCTCCTTTATCTTGTCTGCGAGGGCAATGTCATGTCTTCTTTTAGCCTTCCTGATTTCTTTCTTAAGTGTTCTCTTGCATTTCTTATACTCCATAAGCACCTCATTTGTTTCTACCAGCCTATACCTGCTAAGCACCTCCTTCTTTCTCTTAACCAGGGCCTCAATATATCTTGAAAACTAAAGTTCCCTAAAGCTGATATATTCTCTTTTTATTTTGAGAGGCACATACAAGCTTTGTACTCTCAAAATCTCACTTTATTAATCTCAGTCAAGAACCAATGTAAGTCAGCAGGTGCAATGACTATGACTTTGGGCTGTATCATTTGGCTGTAAGGAGTCTGTACATTGTGCCGTGGAATGCATGGGTTTTCCTCGGGTGCTCTGGTTTCCTCCCACAGACCGAAGATGTACAAGGCAGGTGAATTGCTCATTGTAAATTGTCCTGTAATTAGGTTAGTGTTGATCAGATTTATCTGGGTGGGGGTGGGGGGTTGCTGGGGCAGCATGACTCGAAAGGGTCATAAGGGTCTACTCTGTCCTGTATCACTAAAGGAATGAATCTGTGTTACACTAAAGGGCTGAGGCTTCTCGTTTGAAAGATGATTCACACAGGGCATTCAGCACATTGTCTTGCCACACCTAATGCACACCAATCACAATGCAAGAATTCCACATGGAGGAACACGGATTTTAACTGTCATTATTGGTGAAAGAATTGAATTTTAGCAATTCTAAATGAATATCTAAATGAACCATGGATGTTTTGAACCTGCTTTAACACTGAACTAAATCATAATGAATACATTAATGTCTCATGCCAGTGCCAAGTTATGGTTGAAAAAAAAATCATAGAACATAGAACAGTACAGCACAGGAACAGGCCATTCGGCCCTTGATGTTGTTTAAGTCAAAAACACCCAACCACCAGTCCCTCCTACCTATACCATCTCCATATCCCTCCATCTTCATTACATCCATGTGCCTATCCAAACGTCTCTTAAAAGCCTGTAATGTATTTGCCTCTACCATCATACCACACTGCACATTCCAGGCATCCACCACTCTCTGAGTAAAAACCTACCCCTCACATCCCCCTTGAACCTACCCCCGCTCATCTTCAATGCATACCCTCTGGTATTCGACATTTCAACCCTGGAAAACAAACACTTTCTGTCCACTCTATCTATGCCTCTCATAATCTTTTAAACCTCAGTCCGAACTCCCCTCAGCCCCTGGTGTTCCAGAGAAGACAAGCCAAGTTTATCCAGCCTCTCGTGATGACACATACCCTCTGAACTAAATAGCATCCTGGTAAATCTCCTCTGTGCCCTCTCCAAAGCCTCAACATCCTTCCTATAGTGGGGCGATCAGAACTGTACGCAATACTCCAGATGTGGCCTAAGCGGAGTTTTATGAACTTGCAACATGACCTCTTGACTTTTGAACTCAGTGTGTTGATAAATAAAAAGCAAGCATTCCATAAGCATTCTTGACCACCTTATTTACCTGTGACTTCCATGGATCTATGAACTTGGATCCCAAAATCGCTCTGCTCAGCAGCACTGGCAAGGATCTTGCCCTTATCATGTAGAAACTAAAGCTTCCAAACTGCCGTGTCAATCCTCCAAGCACACTTGACCTTCTAATTGGATTTCAGAAGTTTATTCTGACCTGTGTCTCCGATCAAGTCCAGGTTAATGGAAGTAGTCTCCTTTGGGCAGCTGCATCACAGAAGTGATATGTAAATACCAATTCTAGAGGCAGAGAAAGGACAATAATTTTGCAAGGCACCTTATCACATCTACACCTATGTTATGCTTAGTTTGTTCCAAAGCCAAGATTAGAAACTTGTTGCGAATGCCATGACCCTAAATCTGTCAGTGCATTGTGAAACACTCTGCACTCTACCACAATTTCACCGCACTTCAATATTCTTTTGTTTTGCAATGGTGTTGCTTATATCTTGTATGCTATTAAATTAATCAACGTAGAATAAGGTTCCACAAAGCTGTAATCTCATTCAGGTCTCTACGGACCACGATACCACTGTCACAAAAGGCCCAACATCAGATTACAGTCTTGTTCTAATGTGTTAAGAAGGGTGTTTTGTTATATCATGTTTTTTTCAGCCTTGTTATTCCAACTAATAAGGATGTGAACCAGTTTTGAATCGGCAGCTGGTGACTTTTATTTAGCTTTTTGTATTTCTCACATTGATGGATAAAAATACTACTTCTTGACAGAGGCAATAATAGTCTTTGAGGTGTTTACTGGGTTTCAGTGGCAAACTACTTGAGAGTATTAAATGCTGGGAGGTTTAGGAAATGAGGTGGTGCCTGTGACATTACTGTGGATTTACAGAAATATAATCCCCAGTTCATTCAGGATTATTTAAAAATATAGATATTGTTAGAAAAAAATGATCACAAGGTTATGATCAAATTGAAGATGTAACAATATGTTCAATTACAGCCATCATCTAAGTGTTATTATTTCAGAGGACCAGTCCTGCCCCCGGCAATTACAAATAAAGCACAACAATGTCTCTATTTCCTTAGGAGTTTACAGAGGCTCTGTATGACATCTAAAACTTTGACAAACTACTCTAGATGTGTATTGACTGGCTGTATCACAGCCAGGTATGGAAACACCAAAGTCCTTGCTGGGAAAACCCTACAAAAAGTAGTAGATATGGTCCAGTCCATCAACGGTAAAGCCCACTCAGCCACAGAGCACATCTAAACGAAAGACTGTTGCAGGAAAGCAACTCCCAACATCAGGGACCCCCACCACCCAGGTAACGCACGCTTCTCGCTGCTGCCATGAGGAAGAAGGTACAGGAACCTCGGGACTCTCACCACCAGATTTAGGAACAATTACTACCCCTCAACCATCAGGCTCTTGAACCAAATGAATGACCAACCAGATTTCATTTAATAATAAATAATAAAAATGTATTATTATTATTTCCTCTTTTTGTATTTGCAGTTTGTTGTCTTCTGCACTCTGGTTGAACACCCTAGTTGGGCAGTCTTTCACTGATTCTGTTATAATTATTATTCCATAGATTTATTGAGTATGCCTACAAGAAAACAAATCTCAGGTTTGTATATGGTGACATATATGTACTTTGATAATAAGTTTACTTTGAACTTTGAAATTTGATCTGCACCCAAATATTAGATTAAAACAACATTACTCAATGTTATCTGAAACTTCTTTATTATATTCTGAAAATCTTCTGCTATTTAATTCGATATTGGATCCACTTATATTGCAGACATTATATTGCTGATGCCATTCACGATATAGACTAAATGACTCAAGACAGCATTACCGCAAATTTGTCAGGGCTACCTGGAAATTTATAGGTGTGCCTGTTACTTATTGTGTACTGTTGAATTTTTGATAATTTAAGAGATACAGAATTCATCAATCAAACCGATGTATTTGGCAAATCTGGATTAGGAAAGGCTGTTTTCTGGCAAAGGTGTACTTGGCAAGTGGGAGGCCTTCAAAAGTGAGATTTTGAGAATACAAAGCTGTATGTGCCTCCCAAAATAAAAAAAAGAATATATCAGCTTTAGTGAACTTTAGTTTTCAAGATATATTGAGGCCCTGGTTAAGAGAAAAGAAGGAGGTGCATAGCAGGTATAGGCTGGTAGAAACAAATGAGGTGCTTATGGAGTATAAGAAATGCAAGAGAACACTTAAGAAAGAAATTAGGGAGGCTAAAAGGAGACATGACGTTGCCCTCGCAGACAAGATAAAGGAGAATCCTAAGGATTTCGACAGATGTGTTAAGAAAAAAATGATTGCAGGGGACAAAATTGGTCTTCTAGAAGATCAGAATGGTAATCCAAGCGTGGAGCCAAAAGAGATTGGGGAAATCTTAAATGATTTTTTTTGCATCTCTGTTTACATAGGAGACAGACACAGCATCTATAGAAGTGAGGTAAAGCAGCATCAACTTCATAGACCCTATACAGATTACAGAGGAAGAGGTGTTTGCGGTCTTGAGGAAAATTAGGGCCTGACAAGTGGGACCCAGTGGGAGGCAAGTATAGGAACTGCAAGGACCTCAGTAAGGATATTTTAAATCATCCTCAGCAACAGGAGAGGTACCAGAGAGTTGGAGGATAGCTAATGTTGTTCCACCTTTTAAGAAAAGATCTAAATATAAGCCATGAAATTATAGGCTGACGAGCCTAACATCAGTAGTGGGAAAGTTATTGGAAGGTATTCTAAGAGAACTAGATATATAACGTATTTAGATAGACATGGACTGATTAAGGATAGTTAGCATGGCTTTGTGTGTGATAAGCTGTGTGTAACCAATCTCATAGTGTTTTTTGAGGAAGTTACCAGGAAAGCTGATGAAGGCAAGGCACTGGATGTTGCCTACATGGACCTTAGCAAGGCACTTGACAAGTTTCTGTATGGGAGGTTGGTCAAGAAGATTCAGTCACTTAGCATTCATGATGAGGTGGTACATTGGATTAACACTGGTTTGTGGGAAAAGCCAGAGAGTGGTTGTAGATGGTTGCCCCTCTGACTGGAGGCCTGTGACTAGTGGAGTGCCACAGGGATTGGTGTTGTTTGTCATTTATATCAGTGATCTCAATGATAAAATGACACTAAGGTTTGAGGTATGGTGGACAGCAAGGAAGACTATCAGAGCTTCCAGCAGGATTTGGACTAGCTGGAAAATGGGCTGAAAAAAGGGCTGAAAAATGACAGATGGAACTTAGGATATTCTGTAATGATCAATTGATTGGAATTAAATGACCTTGCCTGGTGTCTCAGGGCTGGATGTGCCTGCACCAATGCTAGTCCCCGCCCCTGGTGCTCCTTCTCTACCACCTGTCCCACACCCCTCCCGCGGCATACCACCTTCACCATTCCCAGCATCCTTTACTCCTCCCAGACTTACATACTTGCTCTCCGCTCCTCGTTGACAGGTAGAGTACTGTACTAAAGTCTTAGGAACTATAGCTATATATATATATATGTGCATAAGACTTTTGCAATGTACTCTATGTTGTGTGGGTGCAAAGTGGTCCAGAGGGACTTTGTTTTGTTTGGTTGTATATCTGTACAGTCAGAGAACAATAAAATTGAAATACTGGCTATTCAATATCTATAGAAAATAAATAACTCTTGGCAATATCTCTGATGCCCTGGAAAGGAAAGCCCCATTTTAGGAACAGATCTGATGGAGGCAAAGTTACTAAGAAAGGGGAATAACATGTTTGCAGGAGATAGGGTGGGAAAGGGTACAGTCAAGATTACTGCAGGAATCGGTAGGTTTACAAAAGAAGTCGATTGATAGTCTGTCTCCAGAGACTATCCAGAGATTGAGAAGCTGGGGGTGGGGGGATGTGTCAGAAATGGATCAAGTGAATTTAAGAGCAAGGTGGAAGTTAGAGGCAAAGTTGGTAAAATTGACGAGCTCAGCATAGGTGCAAGAAGCAGCACCACTGCAGTTGTTAATGTAGCTTGGGAAGAGTTGGAGAGCATTACCGGGGTAGGATTGCAACATAGATTGTTCTATGTAGCCAATGAAGAGGCAGGCAGAGCTGGGGCCCATGCAGGTGCCCATGGCTATCCCTTAAGTCTGGAGAAAGTGGGAAGAGCTAAAGGAAAAATAGTTGACGGTGAGGACCAGTTCTGCCAGACGGAGGAGGGTCGAAGTGAAGGATGCAGCTTTCCTTTCCAGGACAACAAAGATGTCTTCCTCCTTCAAAGAATGTGGCTTACCTTCCTCCACTATTGATGTTTCCCTCACCTGCATTTCCTCCATTTTCCAAACATCCACACACACCCCATCTTTCTGCTGCCTTGACGGTGATACAGTTCCTCTTGACCTACCAGCCCATGAGCCTCCACATCCAACACATCTTCCACCATCTCCAAAGGCGTCCCATCACAAAGCAGACCGTCTCCTTTCTCTGTGATTCTCCTGTCTATTCCACACTAATCTCCCTCCTGGCTCTTCCCCTGCAAGTAGGTAAAGTGCTGCCTGCCTGCTCACTTCCTCCCTCACCTCCGTTCAAGGCTCCAAAACTGCAGATCTGCTGGGGTCATCTATTGTATCTGGTGCTCCCAATGTGGTCTCCTCTACCTTGGTGAGACCGTCTTAAATTAAGGGACCACATCATTGAGCACCTCTGCTCATTCCACTGAAAGCTGAAGTTTCCAATGGCCAGACATTTTAATTCCAATTCCCATTCTGACATGTCAGCCGATGGCATCTTCTTCTGCCAAGATGAGGCCATACTCAGGGTGGAGGAGCAATACCTTATATTCCATCTGGGTAGCCTCCAACCTGATAGTACGAATATCGATTTCTCCTTCCAGTAAAAAAATTTCCCTCCCCTCTGCTCTTCTTCTATTCCCCACTCTGGCCTCTTACCTCTTCTCACCTGCCTATCACCTCCTCCTGGTGCTCCTCCTTCTTCCCTTTCTCCTATGGCCGACACTCCTCTCCTATCAGATTCTTTCTTCTCTGGCCCTTTACCTTTCCTACCCACCTAGCTTCACCCATCGCCTTCTAGCTAGCCCTCTTCCCCTCTGCACACCTTGTTAATCTGGCACCATCCCCTTTCCTTTCCAATCCCGAAGAAGAGGTCTCAACCCAAAATGTCAATTGTTTTATCCGTTTTCATAGATGCTGCCTGACCTGCTGAGTTCCTCCAGCACTTTGTGTGTGTTGTTTTGGATTTTGAGCATCAAAAGACTTTCTCGTGTCCATAAGGAATCTCCTATGAGTATAAAAACGTTCATACTAATCACTTGTTTTTCTGATGGAGTTTATGCTCCTGCCCATTTTCATGTAAATTCCCTGGATATATTCAGGCCCAGCCACACACTTTTGAGCTCAAATCAGAGCAGTTTTAAAATTCTTAACATTATTCTCAAATCCTGCTATGACCTTGTCTCTTCGATCTCTGTAGTTTTCCTTCCAGCTTTACAACCCGCTACAAAATGTGCATTCCCCCAATATTGCTTTTTTTTAGGACACCAGTTTTAATCTCCCTTCTATTTGGAAAGGTGTCTTTAGCAGGCTGTAGTGTTCTTTCCAAAAACCCTTCCTTTGATATACCCTTTAAACATCTCAAAATTGGCCTCTTTCATCCTTTTTGAGGTCCTGTCCTCCTTTCTCCGGATGGTTTTAATGCTGCATTGAAGTAGCTGCAATATTTAGCACATTAACAGTGCAATATAAAATGCCAACACAAGAAAAGCTGCAGATGCTGTAAAATTTGAGCAACACACACAACGTGCTGGAGGGACGTCCGTTTGGAACAGAGATGAGGAGAGATTTGTTTTGCCATCAAGCAGTGAAACTGCTGAATTCATTGTCATGGATGGCTGTGGAGGCCAAAGCATTGGGCATATTTAAAGCAGAGGTTGATTCTTGAATAGTCAAAGATCAAAGGTTATGGGGAGAAGGCAGGAGAATGGGGTTGAGAGGGTTAATCCATCAGTCATGATGGGATAGAGGAGCAGACTTGATGGGCCAAATGGCTTAATTTTGCTCCTAAGTCTTATGGTCTTATGAAACTCAGGAAGTCAGGCAGCATTTATAGCGTGAAATAAATAGTCGATGTTTCAGGCCCTGATGAAGAGTCCAGGCCCAAAACATCGACTGTTTATTTCTCCCCAAACATGTTTTCTGACTTGCTGAGTTCCTCCACCATTTTGTGTGCGTTTCTCAATAAAAATGCCAGTGGTCATTAAAGTTAACCTGTTATTTTTCCTCTCCGTTTTTCAATTTTGGCTTATTGTAAAAGGTCTGCTTACCGTTTCCTTTTAAATGGCTCAGATGGTTCAATTTAATATCAGAGAATAGATACAGTACACAACCTGAAATTCTTACTCGTCGCAGACATCCGCGAAACAAGGAACCCAAGAGAATGAATGATAGCAACATCAGAACCCCAAAGCACCCTACCCCTCACATGAGCAAGCAGCAGCAGAAGCATTCATGGATCACTGACAAAAGTCACTTGGTAGCGTGCTTGAAGTATGAAGGTATAACATTTTGAATCTATTAATATCTGCACAAGTCCTATACTAATAGCATCACGATGACATCTGCAAAAATTATTCATACAAAAACTGTCATCAAGCATTGCTGTCCATTAATATTCAAACTGAACAGGGTATAGTGATAGCACATTATTTATCATAGACCTTGGCCAGTACTTGAGTCAATAGCACTATAATTGTGCAATAACCTGTTACTGTGTAACTTATCACCGGATGTGCCAAGTCTTATCATCTGTGGAGCTTGTCCTTTTGCACAATTTTCCATTTCAGAGTTTATTGAGACATACTAAAGGTTTATCAGGGAATGGCTCTATATCAGTGTCTGCTGACCTTGGACATCTTAACTAGCTGCCTTTTTTTACCCCCCCATGTCTCTGAAAAAAAATCTGAGGAAGGTTTTAAAAAATGGTTCATACTTATTCTATGTATGTGTAATTTTACATTTATAATGTTGATCTTGGGTACAAGGAGTATCACCAAGATATGTCTCAGATTTCCAGTAATACACTGACAAAGCAGCCTTAAGAGTTAGGTTGGATAATGCATAAAATGAATGAAGTAGAACTTTAGTGAATTTCCAGCATACCAGAAGGAGGGAGAAAAAATATTTTTGTACAATAGAGTAAACTATCAACAATAAAATAAATTACTGATGGGGAAACATGCTTTTAAATTCTATATACTCAGTGGTGACTTGTACCTCATTAAATTGACCACTGAATGAATGTATGTTCATGGTTTTCTTCAACTGTAGCCCATCCTCTTCAAAGTTCAATGTGCTGTGCGTTCAGAGATACTGTTCTGCACACCACTGCTGTAATATATGGTTATTTAGTTATTGTTGTCTTCCTGTCAGCTTGAACCAGACTGGCCATTCTCCAACCTCTCTCATTAACAAGGTATTTTTGCACACAGAACTGCCGTTCGCTGGATCTATATTTTTCGCACCATGATTTGTAAACAGTGAGTCTCAGCCTGGAGTCCACAACCCCCTTGTTTAATGGGTATTGGCCTATGGCATATAAAATGTTGGGAACCCCTGCTCTAGAGACTGTCCCGCGTGAAAATCTCAGAAGATCAGCAGTTTCCGAGACACTCAAACCACCCTTCTGGCCCCAACAATCATTCCATGGTCAAAGTCACTTAGATCACATTTCTTCCCTCTTCTGATGGTTGACCTGAAAAGCACTCACCTGTGAATCTGCTGGGGTTGTCTATTGCATCCATCGCTCCTGATGCAGCCTCCTCTGTATTAGTGAAACCTATTGTAAATTGGGGGATCGCTTTGTCGAGCACCTCCGCACCATCCGCCACAAGCGGGACTTCCCGGCGGGAAAACATTTTAATTCTGATTCCCGTTCCTGTTCTGATCTGCCGATGCACGGCCTCTCGTGCCAGGATGAGGCCAACCTCGGTGGAGAAACAACATCTTATATTCCGTCTGGGTACCCTCCAAACTGATGGCATGAATATCAATTTCTCCTTCTGGTAATCAAACTTCCCCACCACCCATCTTCCTCTATTTCCCACTTGAAACTTCTACTTCTGCTCACCTGCCTACTATTTTCCCCCAGGACCCTCCTCCTTCCCTTTTCCTGTGGTCCACTCTCCTCTCCTATCAGATTCCTTCTTCTTCTTTGACTTTTCCCACCCACCTGGCTTCACCTATCATTATCCAGCTAGCTTCCTTCTCCTCTGCCCCCACCTTTCTATTCTGGCATCTTCCCCCTTCCTTCCCAGTCCTGAAGAAGGGTCTCACCCAGAAACGTTGACTGTTTATACTTTTCCATAGATGCTGCCTAACCTGCTGGGTTCCTCCAGCATTTTAGAAACATAGAAAACATACAGCACAATACAGGCCCTTCAGCTCACAAAGCTGTGCCGAACATGTCCCTACCTTAGAACTACCCAGGCCTTACATATAGCCCTCTATTCTTCTAAGTTCCATGTAGTCATCCAGGAGTCTCTTAAAAGACCCTATCGTTTCCGCCTCCACCAGCGGCCCATTCCACGCACTCACCACTCTCTGCGTAAAAAAACTTACCCCTGACATCTCCTCTGTACTTACTTCCAAGCACCTTAAAACTATGTCTTCTCATGCTAGCCAGTTCATCCCTGGGGAAAAGCCTCTGACTATCCACATGATCAATGCCTCTCATTATCTTGTACACTTCTATCAAGTCGCCTCTCATCCTCTGTTGCTCCAAGGAGAAAAAGCCGATTTCACTCAACCTATTCTCATAAGGCATGCTCCCCAATCCAGGCAACATCCTTGTAAATCTCCTCTGCAGCCTTTCTATGGTTTCCACATCCTTCCTATAGTGAGGTGACCAGACCTGAGCACAGTACTCCAAGTGGGGTGCGACCAGGGTCCTATACAGTATAACTGCAACATTACCTCTCGGCTCTTAAACTCAATTCCACGATTGGTGAAGGCCAGTGCACCGTATGTGTGTGTCTTTGTGTGTCTTCCTTTGAATGCTTTTATGCCTTGAGTTGCTGCCACATGATTGGCTGATTAGATATTTGCAATAACGAGCAGGTGTACTGGTGCACCTAATAAAGTGGCCCCTGGGCATAAACTGGAAGGTAAATCGAATTAAATTTCATGACTACAGATGTTAAAGTAAAACTAAAAACCTAATATAAATGGTTATTCTATTTTCTGTAAAGAAAGGCTAGCTGCAAATAAATCATGTTCAGTCATAAGTTGGCTTTCCTTCCGGAAGATTTGAGAAACTCTGCCAGGCATCTCCTGCCAACTCCGAGAGGAAGAGACATTGGAAGGTGTTTTGTGTTCAACATGGAGCAGACTAGAAGCAAATAAATGGCCGACTGTTGGTTTTATACCTCAGCCTGACCACAGCTCCCTGTAGAGTTCCTTGAATCAATTCTGAATAAATACCCCTTTTATAACTTATTCCAATAGTGTGTTCAAAGAGTGCTTAAGGAATCCTGAAAATATTATGTCCCAAAACAAAGGAGACTGCTGAAAAAATGATATATGTTTAAAAAGATAAGACAGTGAACTGCTAACCTGGCAACAGGTACAGAAAGCAAAGTGGGAGATCAAACTGGAGGTAAACATCACAGCCATGTAACCTTTGACCAGTCAAATAAATTTTTTGAAATCTCCTTAAATGTACAAACCAGGCTGTTGATTGGTAACTAGAGAAAAAATATAAACCGTGTAACTAAAGATCAGGCAGTCGAACATCAGCCAGAGTCTACACATTGAATCAGAATCAGGTTTATTATCATTGACGGATGTCAAGAAATTTGTTGTTTGTGACAATACATAAAAATTTCTATCAATTACAATAAGATTACATTAAAAATAAATAGTGCAAAAAGAACAAAGTAGTGCGGTTCATGGGTTCATGGACAATTCAGAAATCTGATGATGGAGGGGAAGTGGCTATTCCTAAAACAGTAAGTGTGGGTCTTCAGGCTCCTGTACCTTCTCATTAATGGGAGAAATGAGAAAAGGGCATGCCCTGGGTGGTGGGAGTACTTCATGATTGATGCCCCCTTCTTGAGGCATCACCTTTTGAAGATGTCCTTGATATTGGGCAAGCTAGTGCCCATGACAAAGCTGGCTGAGTGGACAAACCTCCACAACTATCTCCGATCCTATGCGTTGGCCCCTCCATACTGGCTCGTGATGCAGCCAATCAGAATGCTCTCCATGGTACATCTGCAGAAATTTGCCAGAGTCTTTGGTGACAAATCTTCTCAAACTCAAAATGAAATATAGTTGCTTTATAGCATGCCTTCTTCATGACTGCATCAATATCTTGGGCCCAGGGAAGATCTTCAGATATTCTGACATCGAGGAACTTGAAGCTACTCACCCTTTCCATTGATGGCACCTCAGAGAGGACTGGTGTGTGCTCTCTTCATTTCCCTTTCCTGAAGTCCACAGTCAATTCCTTGGTCTTACTGATGTTGAGTGCAGGGTAGCTGATGTGACACCAGTCAACCAACCAAACTATCTCACTCCTGTACACCTCCTCATCACCATCTGATGTGCTGCCAACAACAGTTGTGTCATCAGTGAGCTTTTCGATGGTGTTTGAGCTGTGCTTAGTCACACAGTTATGAGTGTAGAGAGTAGAGCAGTGGGATAAGCATGCATCCTTGAGGTGTGCTTGTGTTGGTTGTCAGCGAGGAGGAGACATCAACCACCTACAGAATGCACCTCAGAGCAGCGAGGAGTGTAATGAGAGACCAAGTGCTGGAGTATCCGAGCCTAAAATCGAGACGAGATACAAGGCTGAAACAAGGACAGCATTCTAAACTAGACACTAGATGAGTCACATCCGGTAGGCCCTACAGGAGCCTCCTCTCCCGCACCAGCGGGCACAGGAAGAGCTTCTTCCCTGAGGCTGACACTGCTGAACCTCACATCACAGCGTTAAGCAGTATTGAATCCGTATTATACTGTCTCAGTACTTTTATATTTGTGTGCTGTAGCACTTTTTATTCGCAGTTATTTTGTAAATAACACTATTCTTTGCATTTCTGGTCAGATGCTAAATGCATTTCATTGGCTTCAGGTGCTCCTTAAATATTAAAATCCTGGCACCAAAACAATGCCTCGACAAACCTCTGTAGATGTGTAATGTAGAGGCAATGCTGTGCTTCCCCCATCTTTTGGTAGTCAAAGTGATCAACAGAGCATCTATTAATGAACGTTGGCCAGCACAGTTCGTTAATGGTAAATAATGTTCAATAAGTACCCTCCTCAGTTGCTATCACCAAAATATTGCAGTAACCAAACATTGTGCTTCTCACAAAGTTTCAATTCGTCAATATCAATGGGACTGGATTTAGGAAGGAGATGACCTGCACAGCCATTGCTGTGATGTCTGTGCTAAATATCAGATTTTTTAAATTATATTTTATTTTATTTTATTGAGATACAGTATGCTGTAGGCCCTTTGAACTACACTACCCAGCAACCCCCCATTTAATGCTAGGCCAATCACGGGACAATTTACAATGACGAATTAACTTCCCAACCAGTACGACTTTGGACTGTGGGAGGAAGCCCACGTGATCACAGGGAGAATGTTCAAGCTCCTTACAGGCAGCTGTGGGAAAGCTGAACCCATTAACCCATCAGCACTTCCTCAGTAATTTCCCTCTATTTTTGCACTACTTATTTTTTTTCACTTCTTATTGTAATTTATGGTTTTCATGATTATGTACTGCAATGTACTGCTGCCACAAAACAACAAATTTCGTGACATACACCAGTGATATTAAACCAAATACTGATTTTGATTCAACCTGAAAGAATTAGTAAAGGAACGTAGACAGGGTAAGTGAATGTGTAAGGAAGTGAAAAGTAAATTCTAATGTGGAGAGGAAAGTCATTTTTATTGAAGGGAAGAGTAGGATAACTTCTAAACGGAGATAAACTATTAGAGGGCTTTGTGTTTCATTTCACTTGAAATGTATAAAATGTACAACTCAGGTACAACTAGCAGATAGAAAGGTAGACAGGCAAGAATATTGGAGTTGAGACCATGGATGTCTTACTGCAGACATGTAACTTCACATACACAGTACCTGAAATATTGAGTGGAGTTTTTGGTCTTTGAAACTGAGGAAGGATATAATTGCGTTGGAGAGTTAAAATAAAGGTTCACTTGTATGATCTGTGACATGAGATGGTTGCTATGTCAACAGAAACTGTAGATGGGCCAATGAACTTTGCAGTTTCAAAGAATGGGAGATGAAAGAAAAATGTATGATCCTGCAAGGGCTTGACAGGGTAGGTGCTGAAATCTACTGCAAATAATCTCAAAATAACCAGCTGCCTATCTTGGGACTGGATTGGGAAGAAATTTCTACCCACAGAAATCAGTAAATTTTTTGGTATTCTCTGCTTTGACAAGTCTGTGGCTGATCAGGCATTTGATGTTTTCAAGGATGAAAGCATAAGACTTTTTTAAGAGAATGGATGGATATGGGGATGGAGAGATAGTGGAGCTGTGTCTGAGATAAGACCTGAATCACGGAGCAGTCCTGGGGGTCGTCTTTCCTCCACCCATTCCTCCTCCTAATCACTGATTGCAACTGCATGAAGAATCAAAACAAATGATATTTTGTTCATAACTTTTTAAAAAAGGCATTTAATATGGTGCCTCACCCGATTAGCTGGAAGAGTCAATGTAACAGTAGATCTGTATTGTTAGCTAACCAACAGTAAGAGTAGACTGATGAACTGATGAAAATCAAAAACTGCAGTCTGCAAATCTATAATAAGAACCGAAAATGCTGGAATACACAGCAGATCATCGAATTATACAGACTGTTCAACACAAGTCACCAATACACTCACTGAGCTCTATATGAAAACATTGCCCCTCAGATCCCTTTCAAATCTTTACCCTTTCACCTTAAGCCTATGTCCTCTAGTTTTGGATGCACCTACTCAGGGGCCATCCACCTTACCTTTGCCCCTCATGATTTTGTATACCTGTAAAGCCACCACTCACCCTCCTATGCTCCAAGGAAAAAAGTCCCAGTCTATCCAACCTATCTTTATAACTCAAGTCCTCAAGTTCCAGTAGCATCCTCATGAATCTTTTCTGCACTCTTTCCAACTTAATGGCATCTTTTCTATAGCTGGGCAACCAGAACAGTGCAAAATTCTCCAAGTGCAATCTCACCAATAATTCATACATGTGCAACATGATGTCCCAACTCAACTACTCAGTGCTCTGACTGATGAAGACAACCATGCCAAATGCCTTCATCGCCACCTGATATACATATTGTTGCTTTCAGGGAACCTAGGCACTTGTACCCCTAGGTTTCCCTGTTCTACAGCACAATCCAGGGCCTACCATTTACTGTGTAGGTCCTGTCCCGGTTTAGTTTACCAAAATGCAAAACCTTGAACTTGACCAATTTAAATTCCATCTGCCATTGCTCAGCTCACTTCCACAGTTCATCCAGATCACATTCTGTTCTTTGATAATCTGTCAACTGCAGTAATTTTGGTGTCATCCACATATGTACTAATCATGTTAATGTTGTCATTGAAATTATTAATATACAGTTGATGATAAAAAACAGTTGACATGCTGCACCAAGGTCTATAGCAAACTAGTGATCACAAGCCTCCAATCTGAATAACAACCCTCCACTACCACCCTCAGTGTTCTTTCATCAAGCCAACTCTGCATCCAATTGGCTGGCCCACCTTGGATCTCCAGTAATCTAACCTTCCAGACTACTCATCCTTGTGGAAACTAGTCGAAGGCTTTGCTAAAGTTTATGTGCCCTGCTCTCACCAATCTTGTTCCTTACCTTTTCAAAAATGCATTCAAATTTATGAGACATGATTTCCCATGCACAAAGTCATGTTGACTATTGCTAATCAGTTCTTGCTGGTTAAATGCTGGTGGGTCCTGTTACTCAGTATCCTTTCCTTTAACTCGCAGTGGTAGGTTGTTAGATTCAGCAGTCTGTAGTGCCCAGCTCTTTGCAGCCCTTCTTAAATAAAGGCAAAACATTTGCCATCCTCCAGTCTTCCAGTACCTCATTAATTACTAAATATGATTAAAATATCTCTGCTGTATCCCTTGCAATGTAATCTCTAGCTTCCCACGATGTCCTACAAATCACCAGATCATGCCTTAAAAATTTATCCACCTTAATATGCCTTAAGACTGCCAATACCTCCTCTGTTTTAATATGGATATGTTTTAATATATCACTCTTTCTTTCCCTTAATTTCTAAGCTTCCATGACGTGATAAGTATATCAAAGATAGCGTGCAACAGAGATTATAGAAAGGACAGACAGGAGATGAGGCTTAATCACAGCCAGTGGCATGAGTTACAGGGCAATAGAGGCATGGTGCAGTTAAAACGGAAAGCAACAAATACTGGACTGAAAGTGTTATATTTGAATGCACGTAGCATAGGGAATATCTTGACTACAGGTTGCCAACTACAGATTGGCAAATGTGACATTGTAGCCATCTCTGAAACTTGGCTAAAGGATGGTTGCCATTTGGAGCTGAACGTCCAAGGATATACGGTGTATCGGAAAGATAGATTAGTAGGCAAAAGGGGTGGTGTGGCTCTCTGCATAAGAAATAATATTAAATCAGTAGAAAGAGATGATATAGGATTGGAAGGTGTAGAGTCTCTATGGGTTGGGTTAAGAAATGGCAAGAGTAAAAGGACCCTAATGGCAGTTGTATAAGGCCTCCAAACAGTAGCCGGGATGTGGATTATAAATTACAGCAGGAGATAGAAAAGGTGTGTCAGAAAGACAATGTCATGGTAATCGTTGAGGATTTTAACATGAAAGTGGATTGGGAAAACCAGGTCAATATTGGACCTCAAGAGAGAGAATTTGTAGAATGTCTAAGGGATGGCTTTTTAGAACAGCTTGTTGTTGAGCTCACTAGGGGATCAGCTGTGCTGGATTGGGTGTTGTGCAATGATCCAGATGTGATAACAGAGCTTAAGGTTAAGGAACCGTTAGGGAACAGTGATCACAACATGATCGTGTTTGCATTGAAATTTGAGAGGGGAGAAATAAAATCCAATATGTCTGAATTTCAGTGGAATAAAGGAAATTACAATGGCATGAGAGGGGAACTGGCCGAAGTTGACTGGAAGGGGACATTTGCAGGAAGGACAGCAGAGCAGCAATGACTGAAGTTTCTGTGAAAAATGAGGGAAGTGCAAGACTGATATATTCCAAATAAGAAGAAATTTTCAAGGGAAGAAAGACACTACCGTGGCTGACAAGTGAAGTCAGAGCCAAAGTAAAAGCAAAAGAGAGGGCTTACAAGGAAGCCAGATCTAGTGGAAAGATAGAAGATTGGGGAGCTTTTAAAAACTTGCAGAAGGAAACTAAGAAGGTCATTAGGAAGGAAAAGATGAATTATGAGAGTAAGCTGGTGACTAATATCAAATAAGATACTAAAAGCTTTTTTAAGTATATGAAGGGTAAAAAAGAGTCAAGGGTAGTATAGAACCAATACAAAATGACACGGAAGATATTGTAATGAGAGATGCAGAGATGGCAGAGGAACTGAATGCGTATTTTACATCAGTCTTCACAGTGGAAGACATCTGCAGTATACCGAACATTTTGGAGTGTCAGGGAAGTGAAGTTTGTGCAGTGAAAATTATGATTGAGAAGTTGCTCAGGAAGCTTAATGGTCTGAGGGTGGATAAATCTCCTGGACCTGATGGAACATACCCTTGGGTTCAGAAGGAAGTAGTTGGAGAGATTGCGGAGGCATTAACGATGATCTTTCAGGAATTGATAGATCCTGGCATTGTACTGGATGACTGGAAAATTGCAACTCTTACTCCACTATTTAAGAAGGGTGGGAGGCAGCAGAAAGGAAACTATAGACCTGTTAGCCTGACATCAGTGGTTGGAAAGTTGTTGGAATTGATTGTTAGGGATGAGATTACGCAGTTACCTGGAGGCACATGACAAGATAGGCCAAAGCCAGCACGGTTTCCTGAAAGGAAAATACTGCCTGACAAACCTACTGCAATTCTTTGAGGAAATTACAAGCAGGGTAGACAAAGGAGATCAGTAGACGTGGTGTACTTGGATTTTCAGAAGGCCTTTGACAAGGTGCCGCACATGAGGCTACTTAGCAAGATAAGAGCCCATGGAATTACAGGGGAGTTACTCGCATGGGTGGAGCGTTGGCTGGTGAGAAGAAGACAGGGAGTGGGAGTAAAGGGATCCTATTCTGGCTGGCCGTCGGCTACCAGTGGAGTTCCACAGGGGTCAGT
Organism: Mobula birostris; assembly: GCF_030028105.1. NCBI lineage: Eukaryota > Metazoa > Chordata > Chondrichthyes > Myliobatiformes > Myliobatidae > Mobula > Mobula birostris. The sequence goes on along the minus strand of NC_092385.1, from coordinate 13,769,411 downwards.
GTTGGGACCACTGCTTTTTACAATGTATGACAATGATTTGGACTATAGTATTAATGGATTTGTGGCTAAATTTGTCGATGATACAAAAACAGGTGGAGGAACCGGTAGCGTTGAGGGAACAAAGAGCCTGCAGAGAGACTTGGATAGTTTAGGGAAATGGGCAAAGAAGTGAAAAATGAAATACAATGTTGGAAAGTGTATGGTCATGCACTTTGATGGAAGAAATAAACACGCAGACTATTACTTAGATGGGGAGAGAATTCAAAATGCAGAGATGCAAAGGGACTTGGGAGTCCTTGTGCAGGATACCGTAAAGGTTAACCTCCAGGTTGAGTCAGTTGTGAAGAAGGCGAATACAATGTTGGCATTCATTTCTATAGGTATAGAATATAAGAGCAGAGATGTGATGTTCAGGTTCTAAAAGGCACTCATGAGACTACACTTGGAGTATTATGTGCAGTTTTGGGCTCCTTATTTAAGAAAAGATATACTGACATTGGAGAGGGTTCAGAGAAGATTCACAAGAATGATTCCAGGAATGAAAGGGTTATCATATGAGGAAAGTCTGGCAGCTCTTGGGCTGTATTCCCTGGAGTTCACGAAAATGAGGGGGGATCTCATAGAAACATTCCAAATGTTAAAAGGCCTGAACAGATTAGATATGGCAAAGTTATTTCCCATGGTAGGGGATTCTAGGACAAGAGGGCACGACTTCAGGTTTGAAGGACGTCCATTTAGAACTGAGATGCAGAGAAATTACTTTAGTGAGAGGGTGGTAAATCTGTGGAATTTGTTGCCACGAGCGGCTGTGGAGGCCAAGTCACTGGGTGTATTTAAGGCAGAGATAGATAGGTTCTTGATTAGCCAGGGCATCAAAGGGTATGGAGTGAAAGCAGAGGAATGGGGATGACTGGAAGAATTGGATCAGCCCATGATTGAATGGCAGAGCAGACTCGATAGGCTGAATGGCCTACTTCTGCTCCTATATCTTATAGTCTTATGATATGGCAAGTGTCCAAGAGTGTATCAAAGCGGCAGAAGCTGGATCTGAGAGCAAGAAACAAACCCAGGTTTGGGTGATTTAAGTGCTGGGCCAAGTTGAGAAGGTCAGTGTGTCAGGGCCGGAAGTGAGGGACGGGCCGGATCAGCTCGCTGTTCCGTGAGGTTTACTTGTCTCTGCGCTGAATTGAAGCTGCAGCCTGCAAATAATGGGCTCCCGAATCGGCTGCTGCAATAACTGGTTCATGTCTGTGGACTCACTTTCATGAACTTCAGTTCTGAATGCTATTTGCTTACTTTTATTGCTTGCACGATTTGCTTCTTTTTTTCTCTGCACATTGAGTGTTTGACGGTCTTTTTTTCTAATGGGTTCTATTGGGTTTCTTTTGTGGCTGCCTATAAGGAGACAAATCTCAAAGCTGTATAAATATACATACTTTAATGATAAATATACTTTCAACTTCTAACATTCTCCACAGTAAACACAGATGAGAAATATACTTTCAAAGATAGGTGGTATCATAGACAACAGGTACCTTAATCAGCTAAATACATGGGTAGAGGAATGGCAAATAGTGATCATTTTAGATATGTCAAGGTGTTGCTTTTTTACGAAGTCAAACCAAGGTAGGACTTCCACAGTGAAAGGTAGGACCCTGCGGAGTGTTGAGGAACAGAGGGGCTTAGGAATTAGCCCTCTGAATATTACATAGCAGGCAGACAGGAAGGTAAAGATGGCCATTATCAGTCAGGGCACTGAGAACCATAGTTGGGACAATTTGCTGCAACCATACAGGAAATTGGTGAAGCTGGACCAGGAATATTGTGTACAGTTTTGCTTATACTGTTATAGGAAAATACGTTGTTAAGCTGGGAAGAGTGCAAAGTATTAACAGAATGTGGCCAAGGCTCAAGGGCCTGAGTTACAGGAAAAGGTTGGGAAGACTGAGTGGGGATGTTATAGCAGTGTACTAAATTCATGATGGGCATAGATAGGGCGACTGAGTGCAAACAGTGTTTTTCCAAGGGAAAGGGAATCAAAAACTGAAGGGCAAAAATTGAAAGTGAGAGCAGGTAGAGTTGAAAGAGTAATTTCATCATGCAGACAGTCACGCTTACATTAAGTAAGCTCCCAGGTGAAGTGGTTGAGCCAAGTAGAATTAAGGTTAAACTATAATGTTAGATATAATATTAAATCAAGCGACATAGATGACAGCAGGGCTTTGCTTCCAGATAAGCCCCATGCCTCCTATGCTCACTTTGATCATAAAATCATGGTGGAACCCTACTGCACTCCCACAACCTATGGACTCCTTCTCAAGGACTCTTCATCTCATGTTCTTGATATTTATTGCTTAAGAGTTTGGCACAGACTGGAAGGGCCGAGATGGCCTGTTTCATGCTGTAATTGTTATACGGTTATATGGTTATATTATATTTATTATTTCTTTCTTTTTGTATTTGCACAGTTTGTTGTCTTTTGCACACTGGTTGAATGTGGTCTTTCATTGATCCTGTTATGGTTATTATTCTATGGATTTATTGAGTATGCCCACAAGACAATAAATCTCAGGGTTCTATATGGTGACGTACATGTATTTTCATAATAAATGTACTTTGAACTTAAATAACATTTAAAAGACATTTGGACAGGTACCTGGATAGAAAAGATTTAGAAGAACATGTGTGGACCAAACATGAGCAAATGGTACCAACTTAAATGGGCATCTTGATTGGCATGGGGACGTTGGACTGAAGCGCTGCTTCTGTGTTGTATTTCTCTATGTCTCCTTCTGTAATATTGATACGATTCACTATCCTCTTCCTTGAGCTTTACTTATAATTCAACCCTGCAGCCTAAAACACATTCTTGTGAATGGTGACCAGAATTGCATGCCATGCTCCAAGTGCAGTCTCACCAGCATCTTGTTTAGCAACCCTAACCCTGACCCTACAACACTTGTATTCAGTGGCCCAAACAACGAAGGCAAAGCATGACATATACGTTCATCGCCATCCTGCCTACCTTGTCGCCTCTTTCAGGGAACTATGTTGTCTCTCTGTTCTACAATACTTCTCAGGGCCCTCCCATTTCACTGTGTATGCTCTCCCCTAGGTTATTTCACCCTAAATGCATCATCTTGCATTTATCTGAGTTAAACTCCATCTGCCGTTCTTTTGCCCATTTTTTCCACTTGACCTAGATCAGATTGTAATCTTAGTCAACTCTTCTTCACAGCCCGTCACAATACCAATTTTATCGACATCCACAAACTTACTAACAAAGTCACCCACATTCTCATCCTAGCTGTTGATATTCAGCACAAAACAGAAGATCTTCTTAGTCACAGTCCTCCAATCTGAAAAATTAACCACAAAATAATCTGCAGATGCTGGGGTCAAAGCAACACTCACAACACTCTGGAGGAATTCAGCAGGTGGGGCAGCATCCGTGGAAAAGATCGGTCGATGTTTCGGGCCGGAATGAAGGAGGAGCAACACCTCATATACCGTCTAGGTAGTCTCCAGCCCCTTGGTATGAACATAGAATTCTCCAACTTCTGGTAATTCCCTCCCCCTCCCTTCCCCTATCCCTATGTCACTCTGCCCCCTCCCCCAGCTGCCTATCACCTCCCTCATGGTTCTGCCTCCTCCTACTACCCATTGTGTTTTCCCCTATTCTTTCTTCACCTTTCCTGCCTATCACCTCCCTGCCTCCCCTCCCCCACCGCTTTATCTTTCCCCTTACTGGTTTTTCACCTGGAACCTACCAGCCTTCTCCTTCCCACCCTCCCCCCACCTTCTTTATAGGGCCTCTGCCCCTTCCCCCTACAGTCCTGATGAAGGCTTCCGGCCCGAAACGTCGACCGATCTTTTCCCACGGATGCTGCCCGACCTGCTGAGTTCCTCCAGCGTGTTGTGAGTGTTGAAAAATTAATCCTCTTCCACCACTCTCTGATTCTTACAACCAAGCTTATTTTGTATCCAATTGGCCAGCTCAGCCCGGATCCCATGTGATCTAACCTTTGGGACCAGCCTACTGTGACAAGACCATCTGGGTAACCATGGCCTGTTGCTCAATGGTAGGGTCGTTGTCCAAAGGGAGGTATGAGGAGATGCCAAAGAGCTGATGTCTGGCTGCTGCAAGAAAGAAGTCAGATTGCCAGACCACAACAGCACCACCCTCATTAGCAGGTCTGAGTGGGACAGACCGGCGTTGCTTAGACTAGAAAAGTGTTGGAGGTCAGTGCTGGGTTTATTTTGGAGGCTGATGCATGTTGAAATTGCGGATGCAGCAAAAAAATCTTGTCGTTTTCTGTTGGCACAAAAGTAGGCTTGGCAAACACCAAGAAGTTCTGTCACTCTGACCTTCACACCAGAAAGAAGCTGGTTCAAGCCTCACTCCAGGCCATTAACACATACTTGGAGTTGATAAGACCATAAGACATTGGACAGAATTAGGCCTCTCGGCCCAACACATATGATCTCCCATTCTATCCTGGCTAATTGATTCTCCTCAACCCCATTCTCCTGCTTGCTCCCTTTAACCTTTGACATGCTGACTAACTAATAACCTATCAACCTCTGCTTTAAATATACTTAATGCCTTAGCCTCCACAGCCACCCATGGCAATGAATTCCACAGATTCACCACCATCTGGCTAAAAAAATTCCCTCTCACTTCTGTTCTAAATGGACGTCCCTCTGTTCTGAGGCTGTGCCCTCTGGTCCTAGACTGACCCACTGTAAGAAATATTCTCTCTACATCCACTCTGTCTAGTGTCATGAGCTCTGTGAGCTTCTAGAGTTTTTGAGCACCTGCATTTACTAATTGTTATCTTAACTAGAGTTGTTAAGCCCTTGTGCTTTCAGTTTAATCTTGACAAGTAAATTGTGACTGGCACATGATTCCCACAGTCTATGATTATGTAAAGAGGACTCTCATGCTGTGCCTTAGTGGGGTCATTGTGTCAGAGAGGATGAATTACCTTATGGTGTCACTCAGTCGCTCCTCTGAGGCTTTGATTCCAATGTCTCTCATTCATCTAAATTTCCAGCAAGTACAGGCCTGGAGCCGTGAAACACTCCTCATAAGTTAACCCTTTCATTCCTGGAAACATTTCATAAACATCCTCTGGACCCTCTCCAATACCAGGGTTCAAAACTGCTCAAACCTGACCAATGCCTTATGAGGTCTCAACATCACATCTTTGCTCTTATATTCTAGTTCTCTCAAAATGAATGCTAATAATGGTATGTTCCTTCCTTACCATGGTCTCAAGCCTGCAAGTTAATCTTCAGGGAATCCTGCACAAGGTCTCCGAAGTCTCTTTACATCTCTGATTTTTAAATTTTCTCCTCATTTAGAAAATAGTGGACACTTTTATTCTCTCTTCCAAAGTGGATGGTCATACACTTCCCTGCACTATATTCCATCTGCATTCCATTACTTTGCCCATTCTCCCAGTCTGTAGAAATCCTTCTGCAGGCTCCCTGCTTCCTCAAACTACCTACCCTTCCACCTATCTTTGTAGCATCTGCAAACATGGCAACAAAACCAAGAACTCCATGATCCAAATTGTTGACATATAATGTGAAAAGGAACTGTCACAATATCGACCCCTGCGGAACACCACTTTTCACTAGCAGCCAACCAGAAAAGGCCGCCTTTATTCCAACTGTTTGCCTCCTGCCAATCAGCCAATCTTCTATTCGTGTTAGTATCTTTCCTGTATGATTTCTCCTTAAGAAAACAATGCTGAATTTGGCCTACTCATGTGCCGCCAAGTACCTTGAAAATTCATCTTTAACAATGGACTCCAATATCTTCCCAATTGTTGAAATCAGGCTAACTGGTCTTTCATTTCTCTTCCCTTTTTAGACTGGAGTGACATTTGCCATTTCCAGTTCCCATTAACCATTCCAGAATCTAGTGATTCTTGAAAGACCATTACTATTGTTCTGCCATCTCTTCAGCTACCTCTTTCAGAACCCTGGGGTGTAGTCCATCTGGTCCAGGTGATTATCTACCTTCAGACCTTTCAGCTTCCCAAGCACCTTCTCCTTAAAAGAGCAACTACGCTTATTTTTACCCCATAACACTCTCGAATTTCTAGCATACTGCTAATACCTTTCACAGTGAAGACTGGCTTAAAATATTCTTTAAGTTCATCCACCATATCTGTGTACTCCATTAACACCACTCCAGCATCATTTCCCAGCAGTCCAATGTCCACTCCTGCCTCATTTTTATTCTTCATACATCTGAAAAAAACTTTTGCTATTTTTGTTGGCTCTACTTTCCTCTAACATTTTGATATTTTTGGCTAACAGAAGTTCATCTTTTCTCTCCTCTGTGGTTTTTTAAGTTGTATTTTGTTTGGTTTTTGAAAGCTTCCCAATCCCCTGACTTCCCATTAATCTTTGCTCTATGATATGCCAACTGCCCCAACTTCAGTCCTTACACAACTATTCCCATCACCCTGCCAATTTAGTTTAAACCTTCCACAATAGCTCAAGCAAACATGCCCGCAAGGATATTGGTTCCCCCGTTGGGTTCAGGTGTAACCCGCCCTTTTTGTACAGGTCATACCTCCCGCAGAAGAAACCCCAATGATACAGAAATCTGAAAACTTTACCACTTTCTCAGCCACTCATTTATCTGTACCATTATCCTATTCCTGCCCTCACTAGCAGATGGCACTAGGAGTAATTCAGAGTTTACTGCCTTGGAGGTCCTGTTCTTCAGCATTTTCCCAAACTCCCTATACTCACTTTGCAGGACCTCTTCTTCCTTTCTACCGATGTCATTGGTGTTAATGTGCACCACAATCTCTGGCTGCTCACCCTCCCTCTTGAGAATCTTCTCCAGCAGCTCTGAGACATCCTGGACCCTAGCAATGGCTTCTCTTTCATGGCCACAAAATCTCCTGTCCATCACCCTAACTATCAAGTGGCCTATCGCTATCGCTCTGCCTGAATTTACCCTCCTCTGCCAAGCCTTTGAGCCATTCACTGTGCTCTGATTGGTCATCCCCTCCCCAACAGTATCATACAGGGTTGGGTTGGCACTGCCAACGGTGGAAAAGTTTAGATGTTAAAATTAGAACTTCTATCAGGTGAGCATCAAGGACTTACGAGCATTGTACCAAGAGGAGCAGAGAGTCCCACCCACCTGCAAGGTGGAGGTTATTCATCAATAATCTCCAACAAAAGAGCTTGAAAGCTCACTTAGCTCACTGCTTCATGCATGAAGCTTCTGCTTGCAAATCATTTGCCATCAATGTCAATAAAAGGGGCTACACTTCAGATATCATTCATTGCTTGTGAAGTACTTTGGAGCTCACTGAAGGTGTGAGCATTTTTTTAATGCTTAGCCTACTGCTCTACTCTCTGTTCACTGGATTTACAGTAAGACGGCGCTCGGATGCTGCAGCCTCTCCAGGACCAACAGAAAAGAGTTGAAGTTGGTGCATGAATAACAGTGAATTATTGTCTTGGACATTTCTCTTGTGATCACAAAACCCTCTTGGACATTTGTAATGTAAAATACTGCACGTCTGTTTCCCTTGTTTACTTCGTGAGACAGCGAGGGAGCTGCATGGTCTCGGTTGTAGCGAAGACTGGGTCTCAAGCCGTGGGCTTGCCTGTGGCAGCAGTCCAAAAGAGAAGTGAGAAGTCAGAGGCAGTGTAGCGTGGCACCAATACTGGGTTGAGGATTGGCCCCTCCCATCGGTGCTGAACCTTCAGTGTTTGCTCAGTGGAAGACAAGCCAGATTGTGTGTATGTGCGAGTATGAAAACTGTCTGTTCTTGCCAATAACACCTTTGCACCATCAATTTGCAGGACATATCATTCATTGAATTGGGCTATGTTTTTTTTGTGGGACTATATGTTTACAGCTATTCTATTTGTGCTATATGTGCCTTGTGTTGCGTGTGACTGTTAGCCCAAATAAAACATTGTCTTGTTTGGCTATATTCATGGGTATTCATGTTTGGCTGAATGACGATTTAACTCAAACTAGAACTTGATTGTGCGGCCAGGCACAGCTCAAAAGCCATCTATAAATTTACTGATGATGCAACTATTGTTGGCAGCATTTCAGATGGTGACAAGTAGGTGTACAAGAATGAGATAGATCCCACACAGGAGATTAGTGTGCAAACTTAAAGCACACGGTATTGGGGGTAAGGTATTGATGTGGATGGAGAATTGGTTAGCAGACAGGAAGCAAAGAGTGGGAATAAACGGGACCTTTTCAGAATGGCAGGCGGTGACTAGTGGGTTACCGCAAGGCTCAGTGTTGGGACCCCAGTTGTTTACAATATATATTAATGACTTAAATGAGGGAATTTAATGCAGCATCTCCAAGTTTGCGGATGACACGAAGCTGGGTGGCAGTGTTAGCTGTGAGGAGGATGCTAAGAGAATGCAGAGTGACTTGGATAGGTTGGGTGAGTGGGCAAATTCATGGCAGATGCAATTTAATGTGGATAAATGTGAAGTTATCCACTTTGGTAGCAAAAATAGGAAAATAGATTATTATCTGAATGGTGGCCAATTAGGAAAAGGGGAGGTGCAACGAGACCTGGGTGTCATTATACACCAGTCATTGAAAGTGGGCATGCAGGTACAGCAGGCGGTGAAAAAGGCGAATGGTATGCTGGCATTTATAGCGAGAGGATTCGAGTACAGGAGCAGGGAGGAACTACTGCAGTTGTACAAGGCCTTGGTGAGACCACATCTGGAGTATTGTGTGCAGTTTTGGTCCCCTAATCTGAGGAAAGACATCCTTGCCATAGAGGGAGTACAAAGAAGGTTCACCAGATTGATTCCTGGGATGGCAGGACTTTCATATGAAGAAAGACTGGATGAACTGGGCTTGTACTCGTTGGAACTTAGAAGATTGAGGGGGGATCTGATTGAAACGTATAAAATTCTAAAGGGATTGGACAGGCTAGATGCAGGAAGATTGTTCCCGATGTTGGGGAAGTCCAGAACAAGGGGTCACAGTTTGAGGATAAAGGGGAAGCCTTTTAGGACCAAGATTAGGAAAAACTTCTTCACACAGAGAGTGGTGAATCTGTGGAATTCTCTGCCACAGGAAACAGTTGAGGCCAGTTCATTGGCTATATTTAAGAGGGAGTTAGATATGGCCCTTGTGGCTACGGGGATCAGGGGGTATGGAGGGAAGGCTGGGGGCGGGGTTCTGAGTTGGATGATCAGCCATGATCATAATAAATGGCAGTGCAGGCTCGAAGGGCCGAATAGCCTACTCCTGCACCTATTTTCTATGTTTCTATGTTTCTATATTTGGTTGAGAGGTGTCACAACAACAACCTTGCTGTCAAAGTCAGTAAGGCCAGGAAATAGATTGTAGACTTCAGGAAGGGGATATCAAAAGAACACATTCCAGTCCTCATCGAGGTGTCACCAGCGGGCAAAGTGAGCAGTTTCAAGTTTCTGGGTGTCAACACCTTTGAAAATCTACCCTGGGTCCAAGATAATTGATGCAGTTACAAAGAAGGCATGACAGTGGTTGTATTTCTTAGGAGTTTGAGCAGATTTGGCATGGCACCAATGACTCTTGCAAATTTCTACAGATGTACTATGGTGGGCATTCTAACTGGCTGCTTCACCATCTAGTATGGAGGGTCCTCTGCACAGGATTATAAAAAGCTGCAGAAGGTTGTGAATTCAGAGGTGTCCATCACGGGCATTAGTCTCCTCAGAATGTTCAAAAGGTGATGCCTCAAAAAGCTGGCCTCTGTCATTAAGGGCCCCATCACCCAGGACATGCCATCTTCTCATTACTACAATCAAGATGGAGGTACGGGAGCCTGAAGCCACATACTCAATACTTTATGAACAGCTTCTTCCCCTCCGCCATAGGATTTCTGAATGGACAATGAACGCATGTAGACTGTCTCAATTTTTTTCCCTTTATTTTTGCTCTCTCTTTGCACTTCCTATTTAATTTAATTTTTAGAATCAATTTCTCACTGTAATTAAAAGCAAGTTTCACGGCAGATGCCGGTGATATTAAACCTGATTCTTATTTTGATTCTGGTTCTGATAGTCAACCAAAGAATAACAGTAATAAAAGAGAGAGCAAAATACACTTGCAAACTGGTAAGAAATACAAAAACAGAGGGTAAATGCTTCTGCAGATATCTAGCAAAAAACCATAAGATATAGGAGTAGAATCAGGCAATTTAGCCCATCAAATCTGCCCCACCACTCCTTCATGGCTGATTTATTATCATTCTCAAACCCATTTTCCTGCCATCTCCCTGAAACCTTTGACACCCTGGCTAATTAAAAACCTATCAGCTTCCACTTTAAGTATACCCAATGACTTGGCCTCCACAGGCATCTGAGGCAATAAATTTCACAGATGCACCATCCTATGTCTAAAGAAACTCCTCCTTATCTTCGTTGTAAAGGGGTGTCCTTCTGCTCCGAGGCTGTACCCTCTGATCCTAGACTCCCCGACTATAGGAAACATCCTCTCATGTCCACTCCATCTAGGCCTTTCAATGTTCAACAGGTTTCAATTCGATACATTTCAATGGGATCCCCCATTTCATTCTCCTAAACTTCAACAAGTACAACCTCAGAGCCATCAAACCACTCCTCGTACATGAGCCCTTTACGTTAACCTTTTATGTATGAGGAGGAATAGATGTTGGTCCCTTTGAAGCTATGGCAAGGGAAATAATGATGGAGAATGAGAAACAGGAGTAGTTCAAAACAAATAGTTCATATCGATCAGCTCCATAGAAAACACTAAAATCATTATAGTAGTAAATGAATAGGCAACTGAGAGTGAGGAAATTAAAAGAGCTGATATCAATAGAGAATAACACACACAAAATGCTGGAGGAACTCAGCAGGTCGGGCAGCATCTATGGAGAGAAATTAACAGGTGATGTTCCAGCGGAGAACCTTCGGCCCGAAACGTTGATTGTTTATTCCTTTTAGTCATAGAATCATACAAACATACAGCACAGAAACAGGCCCTTCAGCCCATCTAGTCCAGGCCAAGCCATTTAAACTGACTACTCCCATCAATCTGCACCAGGACCATAGCCCTCCATACCCCTACCATCCATATAGATATCCAAACTTCTCTTAAATGTTGAAATCGACCTTGCATGCACCAGGAGTGCTGGCAGCTTGTTCCACACGCTCAGCACCCTCTGAGTGAAGAGCTTTCCCCTCATGTTCCCCTTAAACTTTTCACCTTTTGACCTTAACCCATGACCTCTGGTTGTAGTCCCACCCAACCTCAGTGGAAAAAGCCTGTTTCATTTACCCTCTCTATACTCCTCATAATTCCTTGATGCTGCCTGACCTGCTAAATTGTTCCAGCATTTTGTATGTGTTACTCTAGATTTCCAGCATCTGCAGAGTCTCTTGTGTATTTCACAGAGAAAACCTGTTAAGAAAACTAATGTAATCAAAGGCTGACAAATAGATTAAGAACTGATAAAGCTCCTTGGAGCTGAAGGTCTGAATGATAAGGTTCTAAAAGAAGTGGGTACAATAGATAATACATGCATTAATTGCCATCTCCCTGGGTTCTACTCTTAATCAGAAAAGGAAGAAGGAAGATAAAAGGGAACAACTGACTAATTGGCCTAACATTAGCTATTGGGAAAAAGCTAAAATCCATTATGAAGAAAGTGATCATAGAGCGAAGGCAGAGTTGACATGGATATGTAAAAGAGATTTCATTCTTAGCAAATTTATAAACGTTGTTTAAGAATGTGAATTAATAGGATATATATTTTTTCAATAAGAATGTGAATTAATGGGGTAAATATACAGGGGTTAGTATTTGTTAAGGTTCCATATATAAGTTTCCAGCACAAGATAAGGGCTCATGAACACAATAGCAACTACTGGCATGCCTTACAATCTATATTAAATGACTGAGATGAAAGGACTGAGGATAATGAATCCAGATATAAAAAAAGAGACAAAAATGGGTGGAAAAATACATTATGGTAAAGACACAAAGCATCTGCAAAGGGATTTAGATAAGTTATGTAAGTGGTAAGATTGTTTGTTTGTCTATTTATTTATTTATCGAGATACAGCATGGAATATGCACTTCAGCCCTTCCAATCGCACCACCCAGCAATCCCCTGATTTAAACCTAGCCTAATTACAGGACAATGTACAATGACCAATTACCCTTCCAACCAAAATGCTGGTCTCGACCTGAAACGTTGACTGTACCTCTTCCTAGAGATGCTGCCTGGTCTGCTGCATCCACCAGCAACTTTTAAGTGTGTTGCTACCAACCAGTACGTCTTTGGACTGTGGGAGGAAACCAGAGCACCCAGAGGAAATTCATGAGTCACGGGGAGAAAGTACGAACTCTTTACAGGCAGTGGCGGTAAGTGAACCCGAGTTGTTGGCACTGTAAAGCACTACACTGCCATGCTGCCCCAATGAGAGAAAATGATGTATTATCCACTTTGTTGGAAGAATTTTAAAAACTGGTGAGAATATTAAAGGCGCAAACAACAGGAATTCTGCAGATGCTGGAAATTCAAGCACCACACATCAAAGTTGCTGGTGAACGCAGCAGGCCAGGCAGCATCTCTAGGAAGAGGCAGAGTCGACCCTTCGTCAGGACGTCCTGACGAAGGGTCTCGGCCTGAAACGTCGACTGTCCCTCTTCCTAGAGATGCTGCCTGGCCTGCTGCGTTCACCAGCAACTTTGAAGAATATTAAAGGTGTACTCAGAGAGATCATACAAGAAGCATGGGAAAAAAGGTTAAGGTACAGTGAGGAATTGAGAAGGCAGAAGGAAAATTTAGTTTAATTGCAAAATAGGTAAACTACTTAGGAGTCCCTAAGGCAGTCCTACGTTGACAGGCAACTTCTGCAGTGCTGCTGGTGCTGAACTGTATCAGTCTCTGCTGTTCCTTTGGATTTACCATCTGCATGGAGAGGGAGAACCAGCTACATGGGCAATAGCTTGCTCTCCATATTGTACTGCACTGGCTTGCATATCACATAGACAGCTAGGACACAACATCCATTGTCAAACCTGACCAATGGAGGGTCTCAAGATAAAGTACAAAAATAAAGAACTTTTACTGCAGTAGTACATGGCTTTGGTGAGATCACACTTTAGAACTGTGTACTGGTTTGGTCTCATTGAAGGAAAGACAAATGTGCCTTAGAAATGATGTTAAGAAATTAGAAATGAAGGCTCAGTAGATTAATTCCAACATTGAAATATCCAAGAAGCAAAGATTAAGATCAATTCCCAGATCGATTCTGAGAGTGAGTGAGTTATCCAGGCAGCAAAGACTAAGTTCCTGAATTTTGAAAACTTTTAGGAATTCTCCACTTAGATAGCTTGTGGAGATTCAGTCCTTATGGAGGTTTTGGATTTTGAAGCGATAGAGAGATATCTCACTGAGAACAGTTGTCATTGGGACCCTCTGGGAAAATTAGGTCTGAAAACTGCTGCACTGAGTCTCCAATAAGGTAAGTCCCATTCTTTTCATTCAACATTTCACACACTATGTCAACACAATGTCAGCCTGTCCACACCACCACACTCCAAACCCTGCACCTTAGATCAGTCACCAGCCACACCCTGTGCTCTCTCACCGAGGTTAAAGCCCTGGGCTCCATGCCAAACCCATCTGGCTGCAGTCCCCACCCACTTGCTCTGCACCTCCATCCCCAACCCCCTCAACCCTCCCAACCATTAACGTCTCCATTCTGCAAGCTCTCAGCAACCTGATCCACAAAGGAAAGATTCCAAGCTCTTCTGAGACTGGCTGAAGCTTGCGGCCTCTATATAATGCACCTCTGTTCGCTCTTACATTACAACATCATACAGGCTGTTCTTATTATCCGCGTTGAACATAGAACATGGAACAGTACAGCACGGTAAAGGCCCTTCAACCGTGAGGTGTGCCAACTGCTCCAAGATCAGTTTAACCCTTTTCTCGCACATTCAATACATTTCAATGATATCCCCCATCTCATTCTGCTAAATTTCAACAAGTACAACTCCAGAGCCATCAAACCACTCCTCATGCATGAGCCCTTTACGTTAACCTTTTATGCATGAGGAGGAATAGACGTTGGTCCCTCTGAAGCTATGGCAAGGGAAATAATGATGGAGAATGAGAAGTAGTTCAAAACAAGTATTTCATATCGATCGGCTCCATAGGAAATACTAAAATCATTATAGTAGTAAATGAATAGGCAATTGAGAGTGAGGAAATTAAAAGAGCTGATAAAATAGAGAATAACACACACAAAATGCTGGAGGAACTCAGCAGGTCGGGCAGCATCTATGGAGAGGAATCAACAGGTGACGTTTCAGCTGAGACCCTTGGCCCAAAACGTTGACTGTTTATTCCTTTTAGTCATAGAATCATACAAACATACAGCACAGAAACAGGCCCTTCAGCCCATCTAGTCCAGGCCAAGCCATTTAAACTGACTACTCCCATCAAGCTGCACCAGGATCATAGCCCTCCATACCCCTACCTTCCATATAGATATCCAAACTTCTCTTAAATGTCAAAATTGAGCTTGCATGCACCACGAGTGCTGGCAGCTCGTTCCACACGCTCAGCATCCTCTGAGTGAAGAGTTTTCCCCTCATGTTTCCCTTAAGATTTTCACCTTTTGACCTTAACCCATGACCTCTGGTTGTAGTCCCACCCAACCTCAGTGGAAAAAGCCTGTTGCATTTACCCTCTCTATACTCCTCATAATTCATTGATGCTGCCTTTATTTTTCTCTTTAGGGGTCTGAGTGAAAGGATGAACTACTTTAAAGTAAGAACTGAATTGCATCTGCACACCCTGCTACAATTAATTACTTTCTGCCCCCTGAGCATTATTCTTCCAAGCACTGGGGCTGATCATCAATATGCACCTTTTCGTATGACGTGTGCCATCATGGTCTCTTGACCACGATTGTTCTTGGCAATTTTTCTACTGAAGGGGTGTGCCATTGCTTTCTTCTGGGCAGTGTCTTTACAGGATGGGTGGCCCAGCCATTATCAATACTCTACAGAGATTCTCTGCCTGGCATCAATGGTTGCATAACTAGGTCTTGGGGCGGCCCAGTAGCATAGTGGTTAGCACCTCACCTCACAGTGCAGGCAACCTGGGTTCAATTCCCGCCACTGCCTGTAAAGAGTTTGCACGTTCTCCCCGAGACCGCATGGGTTTCTTCTGGGTGTTCCGGTCTCCTCCTACAATCCAAAGATGTACCTGTTGGTTGGTTAATTGTTCATTGTAAATTGCCCTGTAAGTAGGCTAGGATTAAATCAGGGGATCACTGGGCAGCATGGCTCGAAGGGCCAGAAGGGCCTATTCTGCACTGTGTCTCTAAATGGTTTCACGTGACCTTGATCGGTTGGGGCTGGGTGTTGCTAAACAGGTGCTACACCTTGCCCAAGGGTGACCTGCAGGCTAGCGGAGGGGAAGAGCACCTTACACATCCTTTGGCAGAGATGTACCCGCTGCCCAAACTTGATATACAGTGGATAAAAGTGATAGACAGACAGCATCAGATCAACAATCACCTTCTGGAAACAAGAATCAGGCGAGGTATTGATTAAATCCGAAAGTTAAACTGTTTATAATTGTATCATTTTTATTCCATCCCCCCTTCACTACCAACACCTCTCAAAATACGCGGCAAAGTCTGACTGCTGGCCCTGGTTGGTCCACCTTTCTAGAATTTCTTTTGCCATATAAAATTATTCTAAGGACTTTGTCTCTTTAAATGTAACTTTGGTGCTGCATTGGTTTTGATGGTTGTGTAATCCAAATCTCAAATTTAAAAAAAATAATCCCCAGTCAAAGCAACCTCTTGGTGTGCTCCTGGTAATCGGAGATGTTGTGGACAGCCCCCTACGCTGAATGAAAAGACTACACAGTCAAGCTGACATAACACCCCAGGTGCAAGACAAACAAATAGAAATTCATTAAAATCTAACATACGATCAGACAAAGAAGGAACACGATTGCAGACTGCAACATGCGCTGATCTCAGATGCTGCCCTGTAATGTTGCATTGTTTTCTTTTAGATCGTGCAGCCGGAATATGCTGAAGCGGTATTAAAGTGTCAGGACTGGAAGACGGGTCACAATTTTAATACCACAACACGCATAATAGCTTTCCATTAGGAAAGCTCTCGGTGCCACGACTCACATGGCCACTCCACAAGGTAAGTGGTTTTGGCTATACCGCATTGAGAAGTCAATCATCTCATGAAAAAGAAAAAAAAAACCCACTTCAGTGAGCTTACTCAAGATCATATAACAAATACACTTGCAATGAATAGGTTAAACTCGTACTGCTTAATGGGAATGACTGTTATCTCAATAAATATTACATAGCTAATAAATATCTGTTTACATTAGCATTTATTTTGCAGAGTGATGCAGATATTTATTGAAAATTGCACAATGTCAAAGATGTTAATTTATCAGACTTAATGGATTTACATTGGCAACTTTTAATCTTATCAATTCTGTGCATATACACAAGGACACATAATCACTACTGGCATTCAGAAAGCAAGCAAAACCTTTCTGGAACAGTTACCTTTCGGGTAAGGCAGCAATTTCAAAGAGTATGTAGCAGAACTGGTTTGCAATGCCCAATGGCAGATCTTGTATTACCTGCAGGAACGCCTTGTTTTAGTTTTCAATGGCATTCCAGCAAACACTCAATTTTTATAAAGTAGACATGCTCAAGGATTATATCTGTCCCTATGCAAACTAATAAGTGATTTATTTTCTCTGGCCAGCATTTGAAAGAAAGCAATTCAAAGACAAATCAAACAATACGCTGCTAATAGGACAAAACAATGTCAAATCTCAGTGAAACAAAAAACCAAAACCTACACCCAAAAGCTCCAAACAGTGCCTGATATTTCCTCTGGCTTTACAATGTGCATGATGAACACTTTTAAGAACTGATAATTTTTGATCTCTACTGTAATAAATGTCCATTTCTTTGTTAAACCATGCAGCACCTAAAAATAACCAGAGAAAAAGCTGGAAAAACTCTGGACAAGTGATCTTTCTGAAAAGGAACAAACAGTTGACATTTCAGCCCGAGACTCTTCCTCCGGTTCTGATGAAGGGTCTTGGCCTGAGTCATCGACTGTTTACTCCTTTCCATAAATGCTGCCTTAAGGTGGTCACAGGTTCCTTAAGGTTGTCATAGCCAGGGCAGGTAGTGGGGGATAAGCTCCCACTATCTATTAAACGTTCCTCAAATAGCCTCTGCCAACCAAGTCCAACTCCTGGCCTCCACGTGTGGCTTAGCTACTAATGGCATGCTGGCCTTCATAACAAGGGGAATTGAGTATAAGGGCAAAGAGGTCCTTCTGCAGCTGTACAGGGCCCTGGTGAGACCACACCTGGAGTACTGTGTGCAGTTTTGGTCTCCAAATTTGAGGAAGGACATTCTTGCTATTGAGGGAGTGCAGCGTAGGTTCACAACGTTAATTCCCGGGATGGCGGGACTGTCATATGTCGAAAGATTGGAGCGACTGGGCTTGTATACTCTGGAATTTAGAAGGCTGAGAGGGGATCTTATTGAAACATATAAGATTATTAAGGGATTGGACACACTGCAGGCAGGAAGCATGTTCTCGCTGATGGGTGAGTCCAGAACCAGAGGCCACAGTTTAAGAATAAGGGGTAGGCCATTTAGAACGGAGTTGAGGAAAAACTTTTTCACTCAGAGAGTGGTGGATATATAGAATGCTCTGCCCCAGAAGGCTGTGGAGGCCAAGTCTCTGGATGTTTTCAAAAAAGAGATGGATAGAGCTCTTAAAGATAGTGGAATCAAAGGTTATGGGGATAAGGCAGGAACTGGATACTGATAGTGGATGATCAGCCATGATCACAGTGAATGGCGGTGCTGGCTCGAAGGGCCGAATGGCCTACTCCTGCACCTATTGTCTATTGGCTATTGTCTATTAACTGTTCCTACTGACAGGAAAAGGGGCTAAGGCGGGTTACTGGCACCTTAAAACCAGTCAGACATGGTTGCAGCTCACTTAGGAGAAGGTAAACCCTAATCTTTAACGTTTGCTGTGTTGTGGCTATACCCACTCATGGGGAAGGCTTCGGGAAGAAAAATTCCGGAGCTGAAGTCCCTAGGGCAGTCCTATACTGAGTTCAACAATGACTGGCAACTCCTGCGACGCCCCTAGTGCCAAGCTGTATCAGTCTCTGCTGCTCATTAGCTGCTTGGAGAAGGGGAACCTGCTGCATGGACAACAGCTTGCTCTCCATATCCTACTGCCCTGGCTTGCGTATCATGTGGACAGCTGGCACACAACATCCATGGTTGATCCCAACCAACAAGGGCTTACAAGGTGCTGCCTGACCCACTGAGCTCCTCCAGCAATTTCTTTGTACTATTTGGGATTTGTGTTTATGACAAATGACCCTAGGATGCATTCAGAGAATTGGTTTTGACTTGGTTCTCTCTCCACAACTACTGTCTGATTTGTTGAGTACCCCAATCATTTTCAGTATCTGCAATATTTTTAAAAAATTCCAATTCTGTAGTGGAAGTACTATCTAACCCCCAGAACATTAATAAATAGGGCATGATCTAGATCTACCCTATTTCTACACAATATGTTCTAATCTTCACTTTGTTGTCTCAAGTATTAGTCTGCTTTTGCACCGTGTACATTGAAACTTTTTATATATATACAAGTAGTAATCCCCAGAGGTAAGTCCAAATTTAGAAGTATTAGTAAATCAATAAAAATCTTATACAAACATGCTTATAACCACATACTTAATTTTGCTTTGGTTCTATAAATGAAAAAAAGATAATGTTGCTAACATTCAATGGATCAGGCAACATCTGTACAGAGAGAGAGAGAGAGAAAGACAGAGGTAGCTGTTCCGATTTATGATCCTTCATCAAAACTAGAAAACCGAGAGAAAGGGTTTTAAGGGGTAGTGGTGGAGGGTACTGCCTAAATGTCCGTGATAAGATGGAGCCCAGGATTGTTCATATGATGCAGAGGCTCAAGAAAAAGACATAAATGCTAGCTATACTCACCGTCTGTCATCTATACTGAAGTCATTGTGCAGATGTGCAGTGGAGAGCATCCAAACAAGCTACATCACTGCATGGTACGGTAACTGCACTGCGGCAGGAAGGCTGTACAACAGGTAGTCGAAACTGCCCAGTGTATCATTGGCACCAGCTTACCCACCATCAGGAACATAATATATACAGAAAACATCAGTAACATCATGAAGGATTCCATCCACCCTGCTCATAGACTGTTTCTTCCATTCCCATCAGGGAGGAGGTTATGCAACATCTATCCCCAAGACCACCAGATACAAAAGCAGTTACTTCCCCTAAGCAGTGAGAATGATCAACAGTACAAGGCCTTGGTGAGACCACACCTGGAGTATCAGTTGTACAAGGCCTTGGTGAGACCACACCTGGAGTATTGGTGTGCAGTTTTGGTCCCCTAATCTGAGGAAAGACATCCTTGCCATAGAGGGAGTACAAAGAAGGTTCACCAGATTGATTCCTGGGATGGCAGGACTTTCATATGATGAAAGACTGGATGAATTAGGCTTGTACTCGTTGGAATTTAGAAGATTGAGGGGGGATCTGATTGAAACGTATAAAATCCTAAAGGGATTGGACAGGCTAGATGCAGGAAGATTGTTCCCGATGTTGGGGAAGTCCAGAATGAGGGGTCACGGTTTGAGGATAAAGGCGAAGCCTTTTAGGACTGAGATGAGGAAAAACTTCTTCACACAGAGAGTGGTGAATCTGTGGAATTCTCTGCCACAGGAAACAGTTGAGGCCAGTTCATTGACTATATTTAAGAGGGAGTTAGATATGGCCCTTGTGGCTACGGGGATCAGGGGGTATGGAGGGAAGGCTGGTGCGGGGTTCTGAGTTGGATGATCAGCCATGATCATAATAAATGGCGGTGCAGGCTCGATGGGCTGAATGGCCTACTCCTGCACCTATTTTCTATGTTTCTGTGTTTCTATGTTTCCACCCTCTAACCCATTCCTTCACACCCCTAACCACTACGAATTTATCATTTCCTGTCAGTCACCATATGCACAGACACTCCTGTGCCACATCACCTTATGGACATACAATCAATCTATGTATATAAGCTATCTTGTGTATTTATATTTATTGTTTTTTATTATTATTGTGCTATTTATCATATTGAGGTTTTTTTGTGATGCATCAGGTCCAGGGTAACTATTATTTAGATCTCCTTTACACTTGTGTACTGGAAATGACCTTAAACAATCTTGAACCTTATCATTGCTGATTTGTCTGAATGAGTTGTAAACCGAGTTGGAATAAGGGCAATAGAGAGAAAAGAAATTGTAACTGTGAGATGTTTTACGCATCTGTTTTGGAACTTTGAAATAAATGAGAATGTTAGAAACATTCAACAACCAATATAGCATCTAATAGACAGAGAACATCTGAATTAATGTTACAGGTGGATGGCTCTGGATCGTAAGTGACTATTTATGACACAAACAGTGAAGCATATTCATACAAAGTTGTTAAATTCAATATTGAGCCCTGGAGCTGCAACGTGGCTAGACAGCAGATAAGGTGCTCTTTCTTGAGCTTGAGCTATGCTTCATTGCAATGTTGCAGCAGAGCAAAGAGGGAAAAATCACAAAGGGAGTAGGATTTTGAATTAAAGTGACAGATAACTGGCTGCTCAAGATCACCCTTAATGATTGAACTGAAATGTTCCACAAAGTAGACACCCAATCTGCATTCTTTTCTCCCTCATGCGGAGAAGACACACCATGAATAACACATGTGGTATACAGGACTGGAAGACGTGTAAGCGAATTGCCGCTTGACCTGAATGAACTGTTTGGGTCCCGGACTGGAGGGGGAAACGGAGGTAAAAGGATCAGGTGTTACATCTCCTGTAGTTGATGGAAAATTCTATAAAGAGGGGACCAGGGATTCATTCGAGATCTTCCCATGCAAAAGCAGAATAATACTTTAAACAACGAGGTGAAGCTTTTTTCCTGATCTGTAGTAATGAGTTCAAGGGAAGAAGCACAGAAGCCAGATTTGGCAGGAACCTGTTATAACAATCGACAAATAAACAAAACAGTTTGAGGCGACTTCCCAAAAGGCAAAGGAAATGGTCATGTCAAACTCTGTACTCACACGTTATGATCCACATTATCCATTGAAGCTTGCCTGTGACTCCTCACCTTATGGTATAGGTGTAGTCATGTCACACGTTTTGAGTGATGGAAGTGAACGCCCCTTTGCCTTTGCAACATGTTCCCTTAATGTTGCAGAGAAAACGTATGCACAGATTTACAGAAAGGCTTAAGTCTGGTTTGTGGTGTAAAACATTTCAACCAGTACTTGTATGGGAGAGATCTAGGTGTTCTTGTACATCAGTCACTGAAAGCAAGCATGCAAGTACAGCAGGCAGTGAAGAAAGCTAATGGCATACTAGCCTTCATAACAAGGGGAATTGAGTATAAGAGCAAAGAGGTCCTTCTGCAGCTGTACAGGGCCCTGGTGAGACCACACCTGGAGTACTGTCTGCAGTTTTGGTCTCCAAATTTGAGGAAGGACATTCTTGCTATTGAGAGATTGCAGCGTAGGTTCACAAGGTTAATTCCGGGAATGGCGGGACTGTCATATGTCGAAAGATTGAAGCGACTGGGCTTGTATACTCTGGAATTTAGATGGCTGAGAGGGGATCTTATTGAAACATATAAGATCATTAAGGGATTGGACACGCTGCAGGCAGGAAGCATGTTCCCGCTGATGGGTGAGTCCAGAACCAGAGGCCACAGTTTAAGAATTAGGGGTAGGCCATTTAGAATGGAGTTGAGGAAAAACTTTTTCACCCAGAGAGTGGTGGATATACGGAATGCTCTGCCCCAGAAGGCTGTGGAGGCCAAGTCTCTGGATGCTTTCAAAAAAGAGATGGATAGAGCTCTTAAAGATAGTGGAATCAAAGGTTATGGGGATAGGGCAGGAACTGGATACTGATATTGGATGATCAGCCATGATCACAGTGAATGGCGGTGCTGGCTCAAAGGACCGAATGGCCTACTCTTGCACCTATTGTCTATTGAATTTACTCTCATTACTGATCGTCAACCACGTGTGTCCACTTTCAATCCACAGAAGGGCACTCCATTAACAGCAGCAGGAGTGCAGAGATGGGCCCTGATTCTTGGAGGACACAGTTACAAGAACAAATTCAAGAGGACAACTAATCATAACAATATTTATGGATTGTCCCATTTTCCCTTGGAAATGGAAATAACTGAAAAATGTACAAAAGATGACATTTGTCCTGACGATTCTCCCCAATGCAAATTGTAAGTCTCCCTATTACAGCAGAGATGATCCAAAGGGAAATCAGAAAAGACCCGAGACTGTCTCAGGTCTACTTTACAACCCAAAATGGCTGGAATGTGCTGTAGAAATTCCCGTTTCCCCATTTTTATCAGCGCCAGGAAGAACTTGCTCTTGATGGGGGTTGCTTTATGTGGGGATTGAGAGTTGTTGTACCATCCAAGCTGAGAGCTAAAGTGTTGGAGGAGCTATAAGCCAGTCATCTAGACATGATCAAAATGAAAGCATTGGCTTGAAGCTCTGTCTGGTGGTCTGGGATGGATCAGCGGATCGAGCAGCTCGCCATGCACTGTTTGGATTGCCAACACATTGAGAAGATGCCAAAAGCAGCGCCTCTCCATCCCCGGGAATGGCCTGCATTGCCCCGGCAGAGGATTCATGTAGATTTTGGCAGACCATTCATGGGCACAAATTTCATGGCCAGAAGTGTTCCCAATAGCCTCACCCACTGTTGATGTGTTGAGGAGCATCTTCTCAAGGACTGGTGTTCCAGAACACTTAGTCAGTGACGATGGACCACAGTTTGATGCAGGCCAGTTTCTGTGATTCCTGAAAATGAATGGAATAAGACTTATTACGTCTGCACCATACCACCCAACTGCAAATGACTTGGCAGAAATGTTTGTCCAAAGTCTAAAGAACAAGTAGCGAGTAAAGTCAGCAAAACACACCACACCGACGCTGAATCAGAAGCTTGCCAATTTCCTCCTTGCATATCACAATGCAGCACACTCCACAGCCAACAACTCACCAGCTGTACTGATCCTGGGTTGTCCCTTGCACTCACGGTTGGATCTCCTCAAAGCCAATCTCAGAAGGAGAGTGCAGAACAAACATCCGAGACAAGTTGAGGGCTCCTCAAACAAGGAGCAGTCTGGTGAGGAACTACAGAGGTGGTCACACTGGGAAAGATTAAGAACGGAACAATTCCGACGCAGTGGGAATTTCGTCTGATGTCGTCTGTATACGATACTTCAATCAACTGAGGAGAGCAAAATCAATGGTTATAGAAGAAAGATGCCCAGGGTTGTCAGAATCACTTCCTGCAGTCGCAGGAACCAGTACAGAGGAGGCCTCAGAAACTGAGACTGTTCAAAGCCACAAGTCTCGCCTGCAAAGCAGAGTGACCCCTTTGTCAGGAAAGACATTATCCCACAAGAGTAAGAAATCCTCCACAGCAATTAAATCTTTAGGCCTAAATGGGACGATTTAAAATTTACTGTGCTGTGGATGTTTATATATTAGTTGTATTAAATTGTATGATATATATAGATATAGATAGATAGATAGAGGGAGAGAGCAAGAGAGAGAGAGAGACACAGAGGAGAGCGAGAGAGGAGATAGAGGGAGAAGGGGGAGAGAGAGGAGATAGAGGGATGGGGAGAGAGTGGGGAGAGAGAGGGGGAGAGGGTGAGAAAGAGAGAGAGGGAAGGAGAGAGAGAGAAAGAAAGAAAGCAATATGTTACATACAGTATTTGAGTTGGGATGCATTCTATATTGAGTTGGACTTTATAACCAAGCAGGGAGCAATGCAGTGTGTTTAATATTTCAGTGATATTTGAGCAATATTGTAAATATATTGACTGATTAAGCATTCTTTGTTGCTTACATAATTTATTACAAGTTTCTTGTAAAAGTGTGTGAATGGCATACACCATTACGCCACCAAGTCACATGTGAGCGCCTCACTGAAGGAGGAACTAAGGGACGTTTCCTGGGCTCCTGTGTTTTGCTTTTAATTAATCTCTAGAGATATAAAACATAGCAATAACATCTCCTTCCCTGACAACCAACTCTATCGCACCTCAACAACAGGTGCCGAGCCCACTGCTTTACTGTTTTTACACTTATGACTGTGTGGCTAAGCATAGTTGCATCACGAGCACAACCCTCCCCACCATTGAAGACATCACCAATAGGCGATACCATCTCCGAGATTCCTCACTATCCAGGAAGGGAGCTACAGGAGCATGAAGAGCCACATTCAATGAATCAGGAACATCCTTTTTCTCTTCCACCATCAGATTTCTGAATGATCCAAGAACACTACCTAAATATTCCTGATTTCCCTGCAATATTTATTTATTTTTATGTTACATTAATTTTATTTGGTTCCTTAAGCTTATTATAGCTGGGGGAGGGGTAGTGGGGATAAGCTCCCATTACATATCAAATGCTCCCAATAGCGTGTACCTCAAAGATCCTCTGACAACCAAGTCCCGCTCCTGGACTTCACATGTGGCTTAGTTTCTATGTCCAGCAGAATCAATTCTACCTGCAGGAGAAGGGGCAAGGGCGGGTTACTGGCACCTTAAAATCAGTCATTTCGGGCAGATGAGGCTTGACAGCCATAGTTGGCAGCTCATCTCGGAGAAGGCCTGATCGCAAACCTCCACTGCCTTGTGGATATACCCACTCATGGGGAAGGTTTCAGGAATAAACCCCGTTGGACAAATCTGGAGCCAGAGTCCCTAAGCCAGTCCCACATAGAGTTCAATGCTGACTGGCAACTCCTGTGAAGCTGCTGTCGCCAAACTGTCTCGGTCTCTGGGCTCATCAGATGCACAGAGAGGGGCAGCTTGCTACATGGGCAACGTTTTGCTCTCCATATTGTACTGCCCTGGCTTACGTATGTAGACAGCTAGGACACAACATCTATGCTCAACCCCAACCAACAGAGGCCTCAGAATATTAATTTCATGTCTTTACACTGTGCTGCAAAACAACACATATCACAACATCTAAGTCAGCGATAATAAATCAGATTATGATTCTGTCATAAAATTTGTCACTGATGGTAGATTGACAACGATGGACGTCTTACAAGAAAAACACTGACCCCTGGTTTCTTCTGCATCAGATGTTCTGATGGTTGATATGCGTACGAGTGAGCCTAACTGCTGAAAGCAGCAGAGTTGGATGAGATTCTGCACTCACTCAGTATCCATATATATCCAGGCTGTCTCTCCAGCAATAGTCAGAATGGGAATCATCCATTTTTACCCTTACTTCCCAAAAATTAATTGTTGTGCTCTCTAAATTCAACCTCAGCTATGTAAAATGAAATACAGCTTTTTCTTGGAACATCTGCTAAAATGGAACAGCATTACCACAGACAATAATAGAAACCATTTGCATGGTTATTATTTTAAAAAGAGCAACATATGCAGAACTGTGCAAAACTCTTAGGCAAATATATGCTGTATTGTTATGGTACCTAAGATTTTTGCATTGCACTGTAGTAATTTTATGTATTGCACTGTACTGCTGCAGCAAAAAAACACAAATTTCATGACATACATGAGCGACGATAAACCTGATTCTGATATGGGTCTCTGTTGTGGACCGGGAGTGGGAAGCGGGTAGAAGGGAATCATGGTTGGGAAAAGGGGAAGGGAGAGGGGAGGAGCAGGATTCTGTAATGATCAATAAACCAATTGTTTGGAATTAAATTACCTTGCCTGATGTCTCAGGGTTGGGTGTGTCTGCAACCCACCTCGGCACTCCTTCTCTTCCACCTGTCCTGCACCCCTCCCACAGCACTCCACCCTCACCATTCTCAACATCCTTTGCTCCCACCAGATGTACAAACCTGCTCTCCACTCCATGTTGACAATACTGTGCAATAAGTCTTAGACCCCTAGCGACATATTTGTGCCAAAAACTTTTGCACAGTACTGTTTTACTGTGTCAATTGAGCAATTTTAGGAAGATATGGACTTTAAATGCTCTATAATGCAAAAAAAATTAGACAGCAGGGCAAGTTGGAATTTATAATATTATGGAATTCAGTTCTGAAGTTCAAGGAAGTGCAGAAGCATTAGGTCCCACACCACCAGGTTCAGGAACAGTTGTTACCTGACAACTATCAGGCTCTTGGAACAGTGTGGACAACTTCACTCATTACCACTCTGAACTGGTTCTCCATTCTACAAACTCGTTTTCAAGAACTCTTCTCAACTCATGTTCACAGCATTATTTTTATTTTCATATTGCTGTTTGGCAACCTCTACATATAGTTTCTCATAAAATTCTATTGCTTTTCTTTTTTCTCCACTGTAAATGCCTGCAAGAAAATAAATCTTAAGTTAGCATATACATACTTCGATAATAAATTTACTTTGAACTTCACATTTATCATTTTGATGAAGAGATGTTGCTGATAACCAAGATGATTTCATAACACTCAGAGTTCATATTAATGTACATCAGTCTTATTAAATTGGCAGTGTGACTCAAAGACGTATGAACAATAAAACTGCAAATTCACGTACAACCATGTGCTTTTGATCCATGCTGTTAAAAGATTCTACTTAAAGGAATAACGCAAGCCTGAAATGAAATCATATCACAGTGTAATGATTGAGAGAGCACAAATGTAAGAGAGAAGTGGTTAATTTAAAAACTGAAGACGACAGTTAAAGAGAATTCAAGTCTACAGAGCCCAGAATTTCCTGTTTTACTGTAAATGGTGAAACTATCCAATTTGTTAAAGCAATTAATAATTCGCTAATGTCATTTCATGAACACATGCCTCTAAAATATCTGATGCTTTAAAATGTGATTTAGGAATCAAACAAAAAAACAAGGAACTCCTTACTACAGATCTGCTCAAAAATGGACAACAAATTAATAAGTTAACTTTGAAGAACATGACCAGGCTTTGCTTACATATTTTCTCTGAGGAAAATGGCTGATGACGATGTTAGGAAACATAGATTTATGATCATTTCCAAGCACATGTGAGTCATCCCTGATACTGTTGAACATCAGCAGATTTCTGTGAAGGGTGCCAATCCCATAGGGTATGCCTTTCAAGTACTAACGCGCCGTCAACTTCAAAACAAACCTGATCAATCTGGAAGACATCCATCTGGAAGGACCACAAAGAAAATATATTTCTACAGTCACTCTTAATGACCTCAGCTTTAATCTGCTTTAAAGTCAATGAAGTACAAGAATAATTTTAACGCAGGAACTGAAGCATACCATAAGACCCACAAGTGGCAAAATGATCCTTACAGTCACTTAGGGGATATAATTATTATTCAGTTTTAAGACCATAAGCTTTCATTCCAGTTTAAGATGGTGCCACTGAACACGTGTAACAGTTCAATGGTAGTTCAAAAGGCAAAGAAATTGAGTAAAAAAATATTAATAACATCTTTCCTGAAGTAAACTTATCACCGCAAACAATGAAAAGGCAAGCGAAGGTGAAGCGAATTCGAGGGATGAAACGTGCTGGTACGTTGCAGAATCAACTGAGAGCCGTTCAGAAAGGAGAGGTCAAAGCCGAGGAGTTTCAATGCCCATACAACTGGCCTGGGCGTGAGGCTTTCATCGCTCTGGGCACCGATCCGAGAGCAGTTTCAGGCTGGGCGGGGAAATCTGGGTATGGAGTGAGTCGCTGGGTGGTGTGTTCTAGGCCTGGAGGCTTCTGCTGCAGCAGTGCCTGGGTTCTAGTGTGAGGTACGAATCACAGTTTGGACAATTTAAATGACATACTGGATAGAAAGGGTGTTGGGATCTGAGGCGAGAGCTCATTTCGCTCGCTCTCCCGCTATGGTGACTCCTCTCTCCATGTCACTGCTGTGTTCCATGCCCGCTAATATGATGGACTGATATCGGGGCTTTGGCCTACTCTGGGTTTCAGATCTAAAGACACATTTTCGTTTAGAGTGTTGTTGCTCGTTTCTATTATTTGCATGATTTGTGCTTTTTCCCCTTTTCTCTGCATATCAGGTGTTGGTCTTTATTTCTTTTAACTGGATTCTTTCCTGTTTCCTGCTTTGTGGCTGCTGTAGGCTAACAAATCTCAAGGTTGTATAATTTATACATTCTTTGATAATAAGTATACTTAAAATCTTGAAATAAGACATAGGAGCAGAATTATGTCATTCGGCCCATCGAGTCTGCTGTACCATTCAATCACGGCTGATTTATTACCTCTCTCAGCCCCATTTTCATGCCTTCTTCCTTTGAAGACCTTACTTGTCAAGAACCTATCAAACTCTGCTTTAAATATACCCAATGAATTGACCTCCGCAGACATCTGTAGTACTAAAATCAACAGATTCACCATTCTAATTAAATTCTGCACTAATAGTTAAATAGGTTGCAGGAATGGTCCAAAAAACAAAGACCATACCAGGAGTTTAACACAAACGAAAAAGTGATTATAGTGAAAAGTCGCTAACATTGCAACTGGCTGTTCCCTGCCAGTGGCTGACATCAAAGCGCATAATCCAACATCATCTCCTGGTATGAAAGGCAAAATTCTCACCACAGTACTAATTTAATATAACAGCTGCCAAAACTTTAAACACAGGTATCTGGATGTTTCTTACAAGTAAAGCCTTCTGATATTGTGATCTCTCTGACACTGTATTATTAATTGAAGCATAAGTTACCAATTGATGAACATTCCCTTTAGAAGACATTCCCCTGTGTTGTCATTAGTACCCTGAATCACTTGTTGCCAGTTGATGTAATGCAAGTGTAACCCTCAGGTTCGGCTGGCCATGTTAGTCTTGGGAAGACAGTTTGTGTGGATGCTGCCTGACGTGTTACGCTGTTACGAGTCAGTACCACAAAATATCAGACAGTACAGCACATGCAATTAAACGATTTCGCTTTATAATTATTAATTTGACTAGAGGGTTAGTAAAGAAAAACAAAAAGAAAAGGGCCCATTTTAATGAAAAAGTCAAATGTGCACATTGGAGCCCATGGTTTCCCATTCCTTAGTCCTCCATTGACTTCCCCCCGGCGTCATCGACTCCCGGCTCCTCCCTCTAGTCCATTCCATCCTGCGGTCTATGGCCTCGCCTTTCTCTCATCTTCTCCCTTCATCTCTCGCCGAACAAAGACCGCGAATACCTCGCTCTTGGGCACACAACAAGAAAAAACACTCCCCCTCATTGGACAGGGCACTTTCCAAAGCCCCCGTTATCTCTAGTCACAACCCAAACACTGCTGCTACAGAAAAACCAGTACATAAGCAGTTAAAAACCTTTCCCAGGGCACTACACAAGATTGGTCAGATCCACGGAGCTTTGAAAAGTAGATAGATCATTTAAGACTTACACAGGAGAAAATTTCTTCACATGGAGAGCAACGAATCTTTGGAATTCTCTATCCCAGAAGACTCTGGAGGTTCAGTCATTGAGCTCATTCAAAAGACAGGTTAGTAGATTTTTGAATATTCAGGAAATCAAGAGATATGGGATAGGGCAAGAATACAGTTCGAAGATGAGCCGTGATCTTAAGAAGTAGTTGAGTACGCTTGAAAGGCCAGACTGCCTACCCTGCTAAAAAAAATTTATACACTCAGTGCCACTGTTTTAGGCACACCAGCTTGTTAATGAAACGATCTAATCAGCCAATCATGTGGCAGCAGATCGATGCATGAGCGCATGCAGATATGGTCAAGAGGTTCAGCTGTTCTTCAGACCAAACATCAGTTTAGGGAAGAAATGTGATCGAAGTGACTTTGACCCTGGAATAATTGGTCGTGCCAAACGGGGTGATTTGAGTATTTCATAAATTGCTGATCTCCTGGGATTTTTAGGCACAGCAGTCTCTAGAGCTGGGGTTACCAATCTTTTTTTATGCCGTTGACCCCTACCGTTAACTGACGGGTCCGTGGGAAGCCCTGCTCTAGAGTTTACAGAGAATGGTGCGAACAAGAAGAACAATCCAGTGAGCAGCAGTTCTGTGGGTGGAAACACCTTGTTAATGAGAGAGGTCTGGGGAGAAGCTGGCAGGAAGGCGATGGGCGCTCAAATAACCACACGTTACAACAGTGGTGTGCAGAAGAGCATCTCTGAACACGCATGTCGAATCTTGAAGTAGATGGGCTACAGCAGCAGAAGACCATGAACATATACTCAGTGGCCATTTTGTAGCGTACAGGAGGTACCTGATAAATTTTGAATGTTGAAAGGCATGGACAGAGTGGATGTGGCAAAGTTGTTTCCCATGATGGGGGAGTCTAGTACCAGAGGGCATGACTTAAGGATTGAAGGGCGCCCATTCAGAACAGAAATGCGAAGAAATTTTTTTAGTCAGAGGGTGGTGAATCTATGGAATTTGTTGCCACGGGCAGCAGTGGAGGCCAAGTCATTGGGTGTATTTAAGGCAGAGATTGGTAGGTATCTCCAGTAGCCAGGGCATCAAAGGTTATGGTGAGAAGGCGGGGGAGTGGGACTAAATAGGAGAATGGATCAGCTCATGGTAAAATGGCGGAGCAGACTTGATGGGCCGAATGGCCTACTTCTGCTCCTTTGTCCTATGGTCTTATGGTCTTATGAATGTACATGAAGTAGTTAAGAGAACAACCAAATTATAACTGGCGTGGAGTCACATTTAGAAAAGAATTGGCAAGAGATTTATGCCATTTATAGCTCTGTTGTTTTTTTTTGTTGATGGATTGCTGTTTAGAATTTCTGTGGCTACCTTCTCATCCTAGATTTATTTATTCCCCGGCTAGTGTGAAAGGAATTGCATTCACATTTCCACCGGTTGGTTTAGTAGTTTCGGATTATTAGTCCAACAACATGGCCATTTTGTTACCTTTCCTTTGCTCCAGGGAATCAAGAAAGGCAATTAACATATGCCTCAATGGGAGAAGGCTGGCGTAATTGTGATCATAATATAATTAAATGTAAAGTGTTTATAGGAAAAGAGAAAGAAACATTAAAAAGAAAATGTAAATAGAAGAGAACCACATTCGACGATTAGAGCAGGGATCCAGCAGAGGTTATTGGGAAACAAGGAATGGGCTGGTAATCAATGAACAAACAGTGATGTTTCACTAAGGCAAGGTTTGTTGGGATAATTCAAATATAAATTATAAGGGGGAAAAGGCAGCACATCCAAAGCTGGATTGTTTGGATGATTAAAAAAATAAAGATAGAAGCAGAGCTGAGGAAGTGCTGGAGGAACTCAACGCGCCCTGCAGCATCTATGGGAAAAAGTAAACAGTCGACATTACAGACCGAGACCCTTCATTAGAACACTCACAATGCGCTGGAGGAACTCAGCAGGTCAGTCAGCATCAGTTGAAAAGATTAGTTGACGTTTCGGGCCGAAACCCTTCGTCAGGACTGAAAGAAGAACTTTGGGGAGGGTTTGAAGAATGCTGGTAGTTGAAAAAAACAGTAATTTGAAAGACAAAGGGATGGGGGAGGGGAAGCAGGGAGGTGATTGGCAGGGGAACAATGCGCAGTAGTAGAAGGACACGGAACTATGAGGGAGGTGATGTGAAATAGGGATAGAGGAAGGGAGAGGGAGGGAATTGCCGGAAGTTGGAGAATTCTATGTTCATACCAAGGAGCTGGAGACTACCTAGACGGTATATGAGGTGTTGCTCCTCCAACCTGAGTTTAGCCTCATCATGGCAGTAGAGGAGGCCATGTATGGACATACCTGAATGGGAATGGGAAGCAGAGTTGAAGTGGGTGGCTACCGGGAGATCCTGTCTGTTGTGGCGGACGGAGTGTTCCTTTGACAACAGCATCTGTAGATTATTTTGTGTTTACAACCCTTCATTAGGACTGGCCAAGACCCTTTTTCAGCCCTGATGAAGGGTTTCGGCCCGAAATGTCGACAGTTTGCACTTTTCCATAGATACTGCCTGATCTGATGAGTTCCTCCAGAATTTTGTGTGTGTTGCTTTGGATTTCCAGCATCTGCAGATCTTCTTGTGAAGGGTGTTTAAAGCTCTTGCCAGAGAGAGCAGGAGGACAATGAGAAAAGGACAAAGAGAGATCATGAGGAGTTAGTGGATGGAGTAACAAGAATGTAAAGCTCTTTTATTTAAAGGATAGTTAAAGGAACAGTAAAGATAATTAGAGCTTTACTGTTAAAGCTCCCAGGAGAGAAGATTTTCGGTTCAAAAGAGGAAATGTGGCTTAAGTACTGAATGAGTACCTGGCAACTCTCTTCATGAAACAAAGTGGTTAATCCTGCAGAGGACAGAGTATATAGTTCATATATGTAGTTCAAGTTTAATTGTCATTCAACTATACATAAATCCCCTAACATGAATGCTTGCCTCTGGAGGAGCAGGAGAAGAGACAAGAACAGAAAGGAGATGTTAAGTAGTTTGACATTGCACAAGGTAAACAAGCCACTCATGTTCCTGAGGTGATCCAAGTTAAAGTTCAAAGTTCAAAGTAAAATGAAAATCAAAGTACATATATATCACTATATACACCTCTGAGATTCATTTCCGTGTGGGCATGCACAATACAACCCACAATATAATAATAACCATAATGGAATCAACACCAACAAAGTCAGCAGAATCTTTGATCAGCCATTCATTCATTATATGTCGCGCCGTATGACAATCACAATCTTTCCATGATTGTTCTTGGCAAATCTTTCTACAGAAGTGGATTGCCACTGCCTCCTCCTGGGCTATATTTTTACAAGGTGGGTGACCCCAGACATTATCAATACACTTCGGAGGTGGACTGCTTAGTGTCAATGATCACATAACCAGGACTTGAGATGTTCACCTGCTGCTCATAAGACCATCCACCAACTGCTTCCAAGGCTTCAAGTGACACTGATCAGGTGGCGGGGGTGGGGGGGGGGTTGGCCAAACAGGCTCTACACCTTGGCCAAGGGTGACCTGCTAGTGGAGGGAAGGAGCACCTCACACATCCTTTGGTAGACATGAATCTCCACCCTGCCACCCAAGGACATGTATCTCCTTGGATGGTGAGTAACAAAGTTGCGGTCAACATTAGCATGAACAAAGAGCTGATTGTAGACACCAGAGAGGGTAGAACAAGGGAACACACACAAACCAATCCTCTTAGAGGGATCAGAAGTGGAGATAATGAGCAATTTCAAGTTCCTGAAGGTCAACATCAGTGAGGACCTAACCTGGTCCCAACATATTGATGCAGCTATAAGGAAGGCAAGACAGCAACTAAATTTCATTAGACGATAAGACAATAGCATATAGGAGCAAAATTAGGCATTTTGGCCCATTGAGTCTACTCTGCCATTTCATCATCGCTGATCCAATTTTCCTCTCAGCCCCAATCTCCAGCCTTCACCACCTAGCCCTTCATGCCCTGACCAGTCAAGAATCTATCAACCTTTGCCTTAAATATACATAAAGACTTGGCCTCTACAGCTGCCTGTGGCAAAGAATTCTACAGATTCACCACTCCCTTGCTAAAGAAAATTGTCCTCATCTCTGTTATAAAAGGATGCCCCTCTATTCTGAGGCTGTGTCCTCTGGTCTTAGACTCTCCTACCATAGGAAACATCCTCTCCACATCCACTCTATTAAGCCCTTTCACCATTCGAAAGGTTTCAATTAGGTCACCCCTCATTCTTCTGAATTCTAGTGAATACAGGTCCAGAGCCATCAAACGCTCTTCAAATGACAAGCATTCAATCCTAGAATAATTTTCGTGAATCTCCTTTGAACCCTCTCCAGTTTCAGCACATCCCTTCTAAGATAAGAGGCCCAAACCTGCCCACAGTACTCCTGGTGAGGTCTCACCAGTGCTTTATAAAGTCTCAACATTACATCCTTGCTTTTATATTCTACTCCTCTTGAAATTAATGCTAACATTGTACTTGTCTTCCTCACCACAGACTCAGCCTGCAAATTAACCTTTAGGGAATCCTGCAGAGGAACTCCCAAGTCCCTTTGTGCCTCAGTTTTTTGTATTTTCTCTCCATTTAGAAAATAGACAACCCTTTCATTTCTTCTACCAAAGTACATGACTGTACACTTCCCAACACTGTATTCCATCTGCTATTCACCATCATCATCAGGTGCCATGCCCAGTTTGAGCTTTGACTGCCATGGCCCACACATTCCTGTTTCGAGTAGAGTGGATCAATTCATTGGTATTCATTTCCAGTTCCCTGGCTGCTGTCTCCATCATCATTTGTCTTTGCCTTCCTCTTGTTTTCTTCCCTTCAATCTTTCCCATAATTACCATGCATTCTAACTCCTTTTTCCTAATCACATGTCCAATGAAGTTACGTTGCCTTTTCATGATGTCATAGATTATTTCTCTTTTTGTGCTTGCTCTGTTCATGACATCCTCATTAGATATTTGTTTCGTCCATGATATTCTTTGCATCCTCCTCAAAAACCACATTTCTGCTGCTTCAATTCGTTTCCTCATGTTATTAGATATTGTCCAACATTCTGAGCCATATAACATAACTGGATAAACATAACATTTCAGTGCTCTGAGGCGGGTTGTCATGCCTAGTTTAGTGTTGGTCAGTATACTCTTCATTCTCGTAAAGGTGTCTTTTGCCATCCCTATTCTTCTTTTGATGTCCATGTCGCACCTGCCATCTGATGTCACCCAGTTTCCTAAGTAGCAAAAGTTCTGTACTTGTTTTATGTCTTCCCTGTTTATTCTCAGCCTGCAGATAGGATTCCCCTTCTTTTTGGATATCACCATACATCCTGTCTTTTTGCAATTGATAGATAGACCCATTTTTGCACTTTCTTCAACAACTATATCAATTAAGTTTTGTAGTTCTTCCTCCATACTTGCAATTAACATATCGTCATCCGCATATCTAAAATTATTGATGTTTTCACCTCCAACTTTGAATCCCAAGATGTTTCTTATTTTTTGTAATGTTGTTTCACTGTACACATTAAACAAATCAGGGGAGAAAACACACCCTCGTCTAACGCCTCTCTTGATTTTCGTAAACTGACTCACTTCTCCATCTATTCTTACAGCAGCAGTTTGTTCCCAGTACAGATTTCTGATTAGGCGGAGGTCTTTCAAATCTAGATCTAGAGTTTTCTGTAATATTTCAAATAACTTATTGTGCTTCACTTTATCAAATGCTTCTGTGTAGTCGATAAAACAAATAAACAAATCTTTTTGCACTTGAAAAGCTTGTTCTGATAGTATCCCTAACATCAATATCGCGTTTCTTGTACCTTTGTCTTTCACAAAACCACATTGTTCTTTACCTATTTCAGCTTGTATTTTACATTTAGCTAGTCTTCAAAATTCTTAGAAATATCTTAGTGATATGACTCATTAAACTTATGTTCCTATATAATTCACATTCTCTTGCTCTAGGTTTCTTAGGAAGAGTGATAAATACTGATTTTTTCATCTCTTCTGGTATTATTCCAGTCTCATAAATGTCATTGATTAAATCAGTAAGTAAACCATCTCCCATTACCTTGCCCATTCTCCTAATCTGTCTAAGTCCTTCTGTAGCCTCTCTACTTCCTCAAAACTACTTGCTTTTTCACTTATCTTCACATCGTCTGCAAACCTTGTAACAAAGCCATCAATGCTATCATCCAAATCACTGATATATAACATAAAAAGAATTGGTCCCAACACAGACCCCTTGTGAAAAACCACTAGTCACCAGCAGCCAACCAGAAAACATTCCCTTTATTCCCACTCTTTGCCTCCTGCTTTATCCATGCGAGAATCTTTCCTGTAATACCATGGGCTCATAGCTTGTTAAGCGGCCTCATGTGTGGTACCTTGTCAAAGGGGGGGAACGTCAAAGGCCTTCTGAAAATCCAAGTATACAACATCAACCTATTCTCTTGTGTCTATCCTGTTTGTTATTTCTTCAAAGAATTCCAACAGATTTGCCAGGCAAGATTTTCCCTTGAGGAAACCATGCTGACTATGGCCTATTTTATCATGTGCCTCCAAATACCCTGAGACTTCATCCTTAATAATCGACTCCAACATCTTCCCAACCACTGAGGTCAGACTAACTGCCCTATGGTTTCCTTTCTTCTGCCTTTCTCCCTTCTTGAAGAGTGAAATGACATATACAATCTTCCAGTCTTCTGGTACCATTCCAGTGATTCTTGAAAGATCATTACTAATGCCTCCATGATGTTTTCAGCCACCTCTTTCAGAACTCTGGGGTGTACACCATCTGGTCCAGGTGACTTATCTAACTTCAGACCTTTCAGTTGCCCAAAACCTTCTCTCTAGTTATGGTAACTTCACACACTTCATGCCCACTGACACCAGGAAACTCCACGATACTGCTAGTGTCTTCCACAGTGAAGACTGATGCAAAATACTTATTCAAGTTGTCCGCTATTTCATTGACCCCCATTACTACCTCTCCCACATCTTTTTCTAGTGGTCTGATGTCCACTCTTGCCTCTCTTTTATACTTTATGTCCCCTTTAATATTATTGGCTAGCTTACATTCGTATTCCATCTTTACCTTCTTAATGACTTTTTGGTTGTTTGGTTGACTTTCTGTTGGTTTTTAAAAACTTCCCAATCCTCTAACTTCCCACTAATCTTTGCCCTCTCTTTGGTTTTCATGTTGGCTTTGACTTCTGTTGTTGGCCATGGTGGTGTCATCTTTCCTTTAGAGTACTTCTTCCTCTTTGGGATGTATATCTCCCATGCCTTCCAATTTGCTTCCAGAAATTTCAGGCATTGCTGCTCTGCTGTGAACCCTGCCAGCTTCATTTCCAATCAATTCTGACCAACTCCTCTCTCATGCCTCCGTAATTCCCTTTACTCCACTGTAATGCTAAGTTTGAGGAGATTTGGTTTGTCACCTAATACACTCAAAAACTTCTTCGGATGTACCATAGAGAGCATTCTGACTGGCTGCATCACCATCTGGTACAGGAGGGCTATTGCACCGGATGAAGTAAGTTGCAGGAAGTTGTAAAATTAATCAGCTCCATCATGGGTACTAGCCTCTATAGTATCCAAAACATCTGAGGAGCAGTGCCTCAGAAAGGAGGTGTCCATCATTAATGGTGCCCACCACCCAGGACATGTCCTCTTCTCATTGTTACCATCAGGAAGGAGGTACAGAAGCCTGAAGGCACACACTCAGCAACTCGGGAACAACTTCTACCCCTCTGCCATCCAATTTCTAAATGGACATTGAACTCATGAACACTACCTATGGCGGGAGGAGAGAAAGCAGCGCGCCGCGCATGCGCGGCCCTCCGGTGAAAAATGATATCGTATCCATTAAATAGGGGCTGTGGACAATTCTGATTTGATGGAGACGGGCATGAAAGCACAGAGGAACATCTGGAAAAATTTCTGAAACGCTCGTTTGCTGCTGTCGTTACTGCATGGTCGGGAATCTTTCAGAGGGAAGGCCTCAAAATCCCCGGCTTTGCCTGCTGTTGGTGACCGAGATGGAGGTCGAATCGCTCGGATAGGGATGGCACTCAGTACTCGGTGTCGGGGAGCTGATCAGGGCTCGAAGTTTTCGGATGACTCAGAGTCGGACCGTGATCGGGTATGGCAGGGAGAGTTATTCTTCCTTCTCCCGTCTGCATGAGATGTGGGACATTTGAGAGACTTTGAACTTTTACTGTGCTCATGGACTTTTTCATCAAGTTGTGGTATTCTTGCACTGTTGTAACTATATGCTATAATTATGTGGTTTTGTTAGTTTTTTCAGTCTTGGTCTGTCCTGTGTTTTGTGATATCACACCGGAGGAAATATTGTATCATTTTTTAATGCATGCATTACTAAATGACAATAGAAGAGGAGTGTGTGTCTTCATAATCTAATTACTTTTTTAAAATTTTTGCTTTTGTACTACTTAATTTAACCTTTTAATACACAGCAAATGCATATTTACTGCAATTCACCGTTTTTTCTCCATATTATGTATTGCATTGCACTGCAGCCACAAAGACAACAAATTTTGCGGCTTACGCTGGTGATATTAAATCTGGTTCTGATTCCGATTCTGATAATATTGGAAACCAGTGGGATTGCTAATGCTTCCATGCTGTTCAAAATTGGGGAAAGCAGTAAATTAGAGACACTGGCCAAATAATGTAACATCAGGGGAGGAAGAATTACAAGAAACCTTTGTCAAAAATGAGCAATTCCCAGAGAGGTGGTTCATAGGAGACACCCCACGTGCATTTGTTAAATTAAGTCTTACTCACCTGATTAGGTTATTTGATGAAACAACAGAAACAGTTAATGAAGGTCATTATATCATTGCTGTATATAGACGCTTTCAAAAGGCATTTGATGAACTAAAATATTGCAGAAATAAAAGCTTATGGATTACCAGGACATAACTGGTTGAAGGAGTGGAGGCAAAATAAGAAGGTGAATGGTTGTTTTTCTGACTAAAAATGTCAACGACTGCTACCCCAGAGGCGAGCATTCATGTTAGTTTTCTTCCTGAACTTGGGATGAAGTTTCAATATCTACACACACTGTAAGAAAATATCAGATGTTAAAAGTACTCAAACAATCTAGCAAAATAGGCAAACATAGGCCTGACTTTGAAGTGAGAGGAACAGCATGAATTTCAAATAGTATTGTTTTTCAGAAGAACTGGGAGGGAACTTGAAGGTGACGCAGTGAGTTGAGAAGACAATTAGGAACATTCATATGATGCCTAGCTTTGTAATTTGTCGCTGTTCCTCACTGCGTCCTGCAGCGTATTGGGCATCAATCTTGCCACTTCTTTAACATTTTATCTGTTTTTTTTATGAGGCCAAGTTGTTTGCTCATTGTTCGAGCCAGCACAGATGGAAAGCACAGAAGGAGCTGGCCGGACTTGAACCCAGGCCCACTTGCCTCAAAGTCCAGTTCTGATGCCACTACACCGCTTAAATAAGGGCAATAAGATCCAAAACAAGGAGATCACACTCAACTTTTGTTAATTGCTGATTGAAGCTGAGCCGTAGCGTTGATCTGGATGCCCAAACTTCAGGAAAACGATCAGGGTATTATTGACCAGTGACCAGATACTTCAGGTCTGTGGAGAACTTTGAGAGATAGATGCATAAAGCAATGCCGAACAGATACCAGCCATTCAGCTCATTCAGCCCAACCAGTCCATGCCACCCAACTAGTCCCAATTTCCTGCATTCCGACCATATCCCTCTAAGCCCTGCTCCTCCATGTACCAATCCATGCATCTTAAATAATACTATTGTTCCTGCCTCAACCACGTACTATGACAGCTCATTCCGTTGTCTCACCATCCTCTCTGTGAAAAGACTGTTACTCTGGTTCCTTTTAAGTCTTTCCCTCTAACCTTTAACCAATGCTGCCTAGTTTTAGTCTCCCCTACCCTGGGGAAAAGGCTATCACCATCCACCTTATCTTTGTCTCTCATAATTTTAAACATTACTAAAAAGTCACCCCTCATTCTCCTCTGTTCAAGGAATAAAGACTTACTGTAACTGACCTCTTCCTATAATTCAGTCCCTCCAGTCCCGGCAACATCCTCATAAATCTTTTCTACATCCTTCCCAGATTAACCACATTGTTCCCAGAACAGGTAAAGCTGTGCACTCTTCACCGAGTGCAGCCTAACCTAATACTTACACAGCTGCAACATGATGCCCCAACTCCTGTACTCAGTGACTGACAGCATCGTATTTTTTAGGTGAGAGCAAACTGACTTGCTGAAAGCTATGGGGGGACTTGTTAGAGTCGAAAGGGAGAAACTACTTCCTCTATAGCTGGTGTTCCGAACCTGGAGTCCAGGGGTTCCTTGCTTAATGGTATTGGTCCATGACATAATAAAGGTAAGGCACCCCTGCTAGAATCTGTCAAACTTCACAGATTTAAAAATATTGTCAAAAAAGCTGGAGAGCAAAGGGGCAAAGTTTAATATTCCTACAGCTCACCCTTACCTCTCATGAGTGATGTAAGTTCCAGTTAATTGTAAGTCCAAGGTCTTGTTCTGTCATTGGTGCAATCAGAACAGGCTTTAATTGTCAATGTGGAAACCACCAACAACGGGAAAGAAACAAAATAGCTAAAAGAATGCAGGATCAGCAAACCTAAATCAGTGCACTAAGGGTTAAAGGATTATTGTATTTACAATATTCCTTATTATAAGGCAAGATTAACTTACTAAGAAGAGATCATTCAGTGCAACATGCACAAGGTGCAGGAGGAACTCAGCAGGTCTGGCAGCACCTATGGAAATGAAAAGATTGTCAACATTTTAGACTGAACCTCTTCTTCAGGACTGAAAAAAGAAGGGTGAAGATGCCGGAGTAAAAAGTGGGTGGGGCGGGGGTGGGGGTGGAGGCAGGGAAAGCTCACTAGAAGGTCATAGTTGAAGCCAGTTGGATAGGAAAGATAAAGGGCTAGAGAAGGAAGAATCTGATAAGAGAGGAGAATGGAACTTGAGAGAAAGGGAAGGAGAAGGGGACATAAGGAGAAGTAAAAGGCAAGCAAGAAGAAGTAAAAGGTCAGAGTTGGGAATAGAGAAGGGGAGGGTTGTTTACCAGAAGGAGAAATCAATATTCATACCATCAGGTTGGAGGATATCCAGATGGAATATAAGATGTTGCTCCTCCACCCTGAGGGTGGCCTCATCTTGGCACTATAGAGGAGGCCATGGACAGACATGTTGGAACGGGAATGGGAATCAGAATTAAATCATTCACCCCTTTAGGTGCATGCTGGCCGTGAGCAGAGTAAACCATCAGCACCATTTCCCTGCAACTTTGCAACTTATAATTCTCCCACACTTCCTCAGTCCACTCTTCCTTATCCTTGGTGGCCACTTCTCTACATCAGTGGGGAAGCTGGGCGCCCCAGTAGCGTGGTGGTTAGTGTGATGCTGTTACAGCTCAGGGCGTTCCAGAGTTCCGAGTTCAGTTCCGGTGCCGTTCTGTAAGGGGTCTCTGTACCCCTCCCCGTGGAGTGCATGGGTTTTCCCCGGGTCCTCCAGTTTCTTCTCACCATCCAAAAACATACTAGGTAGGATAATGGGTCATTGTAAATTGTCTTGTGATTAGATTAAATTATGAGGTCACGCAGTCCTCTTTTATTGTCATTTAGTAATGCATGCATTAAGAAATGATACAACGTTCCTCCAGAATGATATCACAGAAACACAAGACAAACCAAGACTAAAAAAAACTAACAAAAACCACATAATTATAACATATAGTTACAACAGTGCAAAGCAATACAGTAATTTGATAAAGAATAGACCATGGGCATGGTAAGAAAAAGTCTCAAAGTCTCTCGAAAGTCCCATCATCTCACGCAGACGGTAGAAGGAAGAGAAACTCTCTTCCTGCCATGAACCTCCAGCGTTGCAAACTTGCCGATGCAGCACCTTGGAAGCACCCGACCACAGCCGACTCTTGAGTCCGTCCGAAAACTTCGAGCCTCCGACCAGCTCTCCGACACCGAGCACCATCTCTGCCAAGCGCTTCGACCCTGGTCCCAGCAACAGGCAATAGGCAAAGCCGAGGATTTGGGGCCTTCCCCTCTGGAGATTCTCGATTGCACAGTAGCAACGGCAGCGAAGCAGGCATTTCAGGAGTTTCTCCAGGTGTTCCTCTGTGCTTCTCACGTCTGGCTCCATCAAATCAGCATTGTGCACAGTACCTACTTACAAATACGATATCATTTCGGAGCTGCCGTGTGCGCTGTGTCTTGCCGCTATCTTCTCCTCCCCTCCTTAGGTTAAGGTTAGGTGAGGGTTAATCAGGGTTGTGGAGTTGCTGGGGCATTGTGGCTCAGAGAAATGTAAGGGTCTGTTTATTTGTTTATTTATTGTTGAGATATAGCACGGAGTAGGCCTTCCAGGCCTTCAAGGCCGTGCCGCCCAGCTAGCCCCCAATTTAATCCTAGCCTAATCATGGGCAATTTACAATGACCAATTAATCTACCAACCCTTTATGTCTTTGGACTGTGGGAAGACACCAGAGCACCCAGAGAAAACCCACACAGTCACGGGGAGAACGTACAAACTCCTTACAGGCAGCGGTGGGAATTGAACCCAGGTTGCCGGTATTGTAAAGCGTTGTGCCAACCATTACGCTACCGTGCCGCCCCATGTTATAAAGTTGCAGTAACCTGCTAATTGAAGAATATGGTAGTTGTAAAGGAACCCCAGATTAAATTATTCACATTATGTAGAAAATAACCTACTCAAGTCATGAGAACATAATTCTTATTGTAAATTCCATGAACAGATGTACTGATGCCCTTTTAATTTCTGAAACACTTGCCTCCCTTGCCTGTTTTCAGTTATGTTTGTGAAATGTCTTTTTTTCTGCTTAAGTGCTATCTGATGCAGATTAGATCCAATCAATTTTTACATAAAACTTGTGTGCAGATATTGTACAAGTGACAATTTAGAATTTTTAATCGTGACTAATCTGTTTTGCCCATCAGCATGCATCCCCTAGAACCTTTAGCTTGGATATGGATCTACACAAAACTATTCTTGATATCATCTAATAAAATTCCATGTGGACTCGGGGAAAGATTTGACCAGCATATCAGGCCAGATAGAAACGCCTTTGATGTGAATAGGTAAATGGAACGCAAAATAATCACCGTGTAAAATATTATAGAGTCACACAGAACAGAAACAGGCTCTTTGGCCCATTTAGCAATACCTAGCCAGTATAGCCTTCTGTATCTTGGTAATTCAAGTGCTCATCCAGATACTTTAAAATTATCGTAAGACTACCTCTTTCACCACCTTCCCAGACAGTACATTCAAGATTGCAACTGGATGAGAAAAAAATTCATTTAATTCCCTTTAATGCTCACTTTAAACTTGTACCCTCTGATATCACACATCTCCGAGGTACTGGGAAAACTTTCTCACAGTCCACCCTACATGATTTTGTACACTTCTATCTGGTCCACCCTGTGCTCCAGGGAAAACAAGCTCAACGTATTCAATCTGTCCTCATAACTGAACCATTCAATCCCTGGCAAAATCCTGATGTTCCTAGTGAGATCCTGGCGAATCTCATTTGAACTCTATTTATAATGGTATTAAAATGATAAAATCTTCAGCATGAGATGCTGGAAAACCAAAGCAACACACACGAAATGTGTGGAGGAATGGTTAATATCTTCATTTTGCAGGTTCCCAAATAGCTATGGAAGCCTTGTCACTGCAAATATTCTCTTGATGTATCCCAGCAGTCACAAAAATTCTGCAGATGCTGGAAATCTGGGCACAAGAATATGCATAAATGACCCCTCACACCCAATACCTGCCCCACCATTCAATTTGATTGAGACAAATCTGACCCTGGACTTAACTCACAAAACCCTTAGCCCTAAACTCACCAATCATACAAAAAATGTATACATCTCCTTTAATACTTCTAAAATATTCACAATAATACAGCTTCACCTTTAGGGGAGAAAATTCCAGAAGTCACCACATCCTGCAAGAAAA
This sequence comes from Mobula birostris, assembly GCF_030028105.1. Lineage (NCBI taxonomy): Eukaryota > Metazoa > Chordata > Chondrichthyes > Myliobatiformes > Myliobatidae > Mobula > Mobula birostris. The sequence continues at coordinate 13,725,760 of NC_092385.1, read as the reverse complement.
ATGTCTTATGCATTTCAGTTTTATATGACCAAGTCCGTAGATAAAGAGTTTCAGACCTGAAATGTTAACTCTGTTTCTCTTTAAGTAGATGCTGTCTGAACTGTGGTTGTGTTTTTATAAAACAGATTCATTGTGACATAAGCTCTGTTGACTGGTTTCTTGTAAATATTGGTTTCAGGTCTGGATTCTTCCATTTTACCTTACCTGCACCTTTCTTTTGATAAGACAAGGTAAAGGAGTTTCTCCCCGTGCCTCGTTTGGTGCATTGGGCAGCAACCTTGCTGTTTCTTTAGCGTTTGTCTGTTTTTGAGGCCAAGTTGCTAGCTCGATGCTCAACCCAGCACGGTTGGAACTCGTGGAAGGAGCCGACTCGATTCGAACCTGGGACATCTCGCCCCGAAGTCCGGGTGCAGATGCCACTACACCACCCGTACAGACAAGTCTTTAGATAACATTGATATTGATCACAATGATCCTTTTTGAACCATATTTCCTGGCCGACAAGCATCCTCAATTGGATTCCAGTTTCCAACAAAGCACTGGATTTTAATGTTAAAATGAGATCTTATGGAATGGGAAATGGGAACACAGAGACTCCAGAGACCCTTCCCCAGCCCACTTGGACTGCGTCAGGAACGGATGCAGTCGATGCACTTTACCAGAGTGGTTGGGTTAAGGTGGATATTTAAGTACATTGAGCAACACACACAAAATGCTGGAGGAACTCAGCAGGTCAGGCAGCATCTATGGAAATGAATAAACCGTCAATGTTTCGGGCTGAGACCCTTCCCAGTCCTGAAGGAGGCTCTTGGCTCAAAATGTCAACGTTATTCATTTCCATCGATGCTGCCTGACTTGCTGAATTCCTCCAGCATTTTGTGTGTGTTGCTTTGGATTTCCAGCATCTGCAGACTTTCTTGTGTTATTATTTAAATAATGTCCTTTTTTGTTCACCTGCAAGAATAAAATTAACAGAATACAGAACAGTTAATGTGTAAACATGTTAGAAATTAGCTTATTAGAAATTAGTTGAATATTGATTTAAAACTTGCATCACAAAGTCCATCCTGTGTGTGATTTGGGTTGTCAAGCTTTAGTCTGAAAAGTAACATACTTTCCTCAATGTCCTTTTGGAATTTTCCATATCTCCTTCAAAAATGAGTAAAATTTGCTAATTCATTCCACGTGAAAGTTTGTTCTATAGATTAGAAACTGTACGGGGTCATTTAAGACGAGCACTATTTTAATACCAGAATAGTCTTTAGTTAAATTATATACCATGTTATCTGGATCTGGTATTTCCTGCCAGACAGCCAAACAATTTAAGATGCGTATGCTAGCTTTACGTACTTGTTGAACCCACCTGGCTTGTCAGCCTCATCAATCTCAATTGGCTGACGTGACGAAACCTATCTTGCACGGAAGGTCTGTGCCCTTAGGGAAGGAATTTGGGTTGCTGGCGACTCATATACAACCCAAAGATAATGCTCCTATATTCAAGATTCAAGATTGCTCGACGTCATTTTCAGTACACAAGAGCAAAGGAGAACATAATAATCATTACTGCAGATCCAATGCAGCACAGAAAAACACAATAAGATAAAGCACACAATAATAATAAAACAGAAGATAACTCGGATACATAGATTGACTGTATATGGTGCTAGGTACAGAAGAGTCTCTGGCAGGGAATGATAAAGCCGTGGAGATAGGGTGGATTAGGGGTCGAAGTGTTGATCAGCCTTGCTGCTTGGGGAAAGTAACTGTGTTTGAGTCCAGTGGTCCTGCTATGGATATTACATAGCCTCTTCCCTGGATGGGAGTGGCACATTTTTCTGGCATCTTTCTGTATATATATCCTTGATGGCGGGTAGTCTGGTGCTGGTGATGCGTTGGGCAGTTTTGACTACCCGCTGTAGAGACTTCTGGTCTGCCGCAGTGCAATTTCCTATGCAGTGATAGAGCTTGCTAGGATGCCTTCTGCTGTGCATCTGTAGAACGACGTGAGTACAGAGGTGCATAGTCCAGCTCTCTTCAGCCTCCTCAGAAAGCAGAGGTGTTGCTGAGATTTCCTGATTGTGTAGAATGCATTCTGGGACTTTGAGAGATTGTGAGAGGCGTGCACTCCCACGAGTTTGAAACTACTCTCAGTTTCTAAAGCTGTGCCACCGATGTAAGGAGGGGCGTGAGTGGTTCCGAGTTCTCCTGAAGTTGATATCTAAAAGAACTTAAGAACATAAGAAATAGGATCAGGAGTAGGCCATCTGGCCCGTCGAGCCTGCCTCCGCCATTCAATAAGATCATGGCTGATCTGACCACGGACTCATTTCCACCTACCTGCCTTTTCCCCATAACCCTTAATTCTCCTATTATGCAAAAATCTATCCAACCTTGTCTTAAATATATTTACTGAGGGAGTCTCCACTGCTTCATTGGGCAGAGAATTCCATAGGTTCACCACTCTATGGGAAAAGCGGTTCCTTTTCATCTCCATCCTAAACCTATTCCCCCAAATCTTGAGGCTATGTCCCCTAGTTCTAGTCTCAACCATCTCCTTTGTCTTGTTGACATTGAAGAAGAGGTTATTTGCCTGGCACCAGGCCTCGAGCTCTTCCACCTCCCCTCTGTGGGTCGTCTCATCATTGTTGGCAATGAGCCACACCACTGTCATGTCACTGGCGAACATGACAATATGATTTCTTAGGTGTTTGGTCGTGCAGTCATGTGTGAGCAGAGTGTACAACAATGGGACGCCCGTGCTGAGGATAATGGGGAGGGAGGAGCAGTTGTGCGTCCTGATCACATGAAGTCTGTTGGTTAGGATGTCCAACACCCATCTGCACAGTGGTGTATTTAGACTGAGGAATGGGAGTTTGCTCACCAAGATCTGTGGGACAATAGTGTTGAATAGTAAAGGCATCCGTTAGTCTTACGAGGCCATGGATCTGTGCCTGGAAAGTCTTCACTCTCCAAGGCACAGGCCTGGGCAAGGTTATATGAAAGACCAGCAGTTGCCCATGCTGCAAGACTCCCCTCTCCACGACACCAATGTTGTCCAAGGACCCATACAGCTTGGCACCAGTGTCATCGCAGAGCAATGTGTGATTAAGTGCCTTGCTCAAAGACACAACACGTTCCCTCGGCTGGGGCTCGAACTCATGACCTTCAGGTAGCTAGTCCAATGCCTTAACCACTTGGCCACGTGCCCACACTCGGTTGAATACCGAACAGAAATCCAGAAACAGCATTCTGACATAAGTGCCCTCGTTTTTTTAGGTGTGTCAAGGCCAGGTGCACAACAGATAATACGGCATCTGTCGTGGAGTGGTTCTGATGGTAAGCATATTGGTGGTATCCAGTGTGGCAGGAATGGAGCTTTTGATATGCACCATTACCAGCCATTCAAAGCAGTTCATAATGCTTGGTGTCAGTCCCAGGGTGGTGGTCATTTATTTCTGAAGGTGTCGAGTTATTTGGTACAGAGATGATGGTGGTTGATTTGAAGCATGTGGGGACAGCAGCCTGGATGAGTGGAGTGCTGAAGATGCCCATGAAGACATCACTGAGCTGGTGTGCGCACACCCTGAGTACTCAGCCTGGGATGTTAGCTGGCCCGGCCGCTTTATGGGGGTTGACTCTCTACAGTCACTGCCTCTACAATTACAGACAGAGGCTGCTCTCCCAGGAGGGGGTTAGCCTTTGTGGCCGGTGTTGTGCTTCATGCCTCAAAGTGTGCATATAAGTTGTTTAGAGCATCGGAGAAAGAGGCATTACTGGTACAGTCAATGCTGCTGACTGTAATGTAGACAGGAATGACTAAGCTGTCAGATAGGTTAACGTATGGGTTCCACTGAGGCACACCTTTGAATGGCAACACTTGCACACATACAAACGTACATCCCATTCAGCTAACTCAACACATAACCAAAAAATGTCGACAAGAGGGATAATGGAAACAGAGGATCTTCTGTACCCTTTCTTTCCTTTCCTACTTCTCCATCTCCTGTTACCAAGCTGAATCTCTGATGATGGCATGTTATATGAGAAGAGATTGGATTTAGACTCCAGAAGGATGAGAAGAAATCTCATACAGGCTATAATTCCTTACATTCTTTTGAGGGCATTTCCATACAAATGTACATTCGAACATTAGCTTTGGCAGCCCTGGTAACCAGAACTAGAAAGGTTAGTCAATCAGTCCATGTACAAACCTCTCATAGGAGTTCAGTTATGGACAAACGTACGTGGAATGAGCTGTCAGAGGAAGCGGTCAAGGCATGTATATTTATAAAGTACTTGGCCGGGTAGTTCATAGTTCAAAGTACATTTCCTATCAAAGTATTTCTTGTCAAAACCTTGTGATTCCTTACAGGCAGCCACACAAAAAAAGAAACCCAGAAGAACCCATATAAAAAAATTAAGACCATCAAACACCCAATGTGCAGAGAGAAATAAAAATCAAATCGTGCAAACAATAAAAGTAAAGTCAGCAGATAGCATTTAGAATGAAGTAAGTCCTCACACACAAAGCCCATAGCAGCCAACGCAGGCTACAGCCTCAGCCACAGTGCAGCGTAGAGCGGAGTAAATGTTGTGGAGCCTGCAGACACGAAGCCCAGAGCAAGCCACAGCCTTAGAGCAGCACAGAGCAGAGAAAATGTCACAGGGTAGCAGGCAGAACCAGCCTGAGCCTCGGCTGTGGTGCCGAAACCCCGCCTTTTCAATACATGGACAGGAAAGCTTTAGAGGGACGTGGGCCAAAGGCAGGCAAACGGGACAAGTTTAGATGTGAACTTTGGTCAGCATGGATCAGATAGGCTGAAGGGCCTATTTCCATGCTGTATGACTTAAATTGTCTTTAGGATTTTCTTTATATATTGTTGTACTCCAGATATCACTTCTTAATAGGGTGTGTGTGGTGGTGGTGGGGGGGGGGTGGGGAATAGCCTTTGAGTAGCTATTATTGTTCACAAAAAAATTATATGTTCAATCAAAATCTTTCAATTTGCTGTCAACTTCAAATCCTTGATTATAATCTATGATTTTAACTGTAACACGTGATCCATCTTAGCTCAGATAGAGTGGATAGCCAGCGCCTCTTCCCCAGGGCACCACTGCTCAATACAAGAGGACATGGCTTTAAGGTAAGGGGTGGGAAGTTCAAGGGGGATATTAGAGGAAGGTTTTTTACTCAGAGAGTGGTTGGTGCGTGGAATGCACTGCCTGAGTCAGTGGTGGAGGCAGATACACTAGTGAAGTTTAAGAGACTACTAGACAGGTATATGGAGGAATTTAAGGTGGGGGCTTATAAGGGAGGCAGGGTTTGAGGGTTGGCACAATATTGTGGGCCGAAGGGCCTGTACTGTGCTGTACTATTCTATGTTCTTTGTTCTATGTTCTTTCCAGTAGACTTTGGTCCATACAGTAACACCAGTATTGTGCAGTTGTCCAAACAGAATAATTTGGTTTGATCAAATTATGGGCACAGCTTCTCTCGCGCTGATCTTGTTGTCTCTGCCTCTAGAGTTCCACAGAAACTTTGAGCCCTTTACCCACTTTCGTGGTGTTCCCTCGTAGACATGAGGCAGCACAGCGGTGCAAGTAAAGCAGCTGCCTCAGACCTTCAGCAAACAACAGTCAGTCCTGAACTCTGAAACTGTCTGTGTGGGATTCCCATATTCTGCCTGTTGCAACTTCGAGCTCCTCCAAGTACACAGTTCAAAGTAAATTATCAAAGTACATATAGATACATAAAGTACAAAGAGATTCATTTCCTTGTGGGCATTCACAGTAAGTACAGAGAAACACCAATTGGGTTTAACAACACAGATTTTTACATCGGATTCTTTCAGGTGTTTTGCTTTGTGGTCTGTAGGGAGACAAATCTCAAGGTTGTATCATTGAAACGTACTTTGATCATAAATGCACTTTGAACTTTGAATCAGAATCAGTGAAAAATCACACACAACAAAGACCAGTTTTCTCTCACATCCCAAGGTGAAGGGTTGGTAATTTCTTTTCTCCCCCAGAACGGCAACGGCCAACACCAGAGGACAGGTGAGTGGAGGAAAACCCAGAGGAGGGCAGAGGTCACAGGTAGATTTTCATTTTTATACAGAGAGACGTGGGTACTGGGAAAGTATTGCTGGGGTAGAGAGGGTGGGTTAGTGGTTGAGGCAGATACATCGGAGACATTGAAGAGACTCAGACAGACACGAGATGTAAGAAACAGAAGGGGTGTGGGTTGTGTAGGAGGGAGGGGTTAAATTGATCATGGAGTAGATATAAAAAGGACAGCACAACACTGCGTGTCAGAGGGCATGCGCTGCGCTGTACTGTTCTGTGTTCTATTTTCTATGTAAATTGTCCCAGTTATGTAGGTAAGTGGTTGAACTGAGTGGAATTGCTGAGAACGAAATGGATTAAGTGTCAGAATAGTACAAACGCAGGGGCTCCCAACCATTTTTATGCCATGGACCATGTCATTAAGCAAGGAGTCCATGGACTCCGCCATTAAGCAAGGAGCCCATGGACCCCAGGTTGGGAAACCCTGTACAAATAGACCATAAGACCATAAGGTATAAGATCAAAATTAGGCTGTCTGGCCCATCGAGTCCGCTCCAGCATTTCATCATGGCTGATCCAATTTTCCTCTCAGCCCCAATCTCCTGCCTTCTCTCCATATCCCTTCATGCTCTGACCAATCAAGAATCTATCAACCTCTGCCTTAAATATACATAAAGAACTGGCCTCCACAGCTGCCTGTGGCAAAGAATTCCACAGATTCATCATTCCATGACTAACGAAATTCCTCCTCATCCCCTCTATTCTGAGGCCGTGCCCATGGTCTTAGGCTCTCCCACCATAGAAAACATACTCTCCACATCCACCCTATCAAGGCCTTTCACCATTCGATAGGTTTCAATGAGGTCACCCCTCATTCTTCAGAATTACAGTGAATACAGGCCCAGAGCCATCAAACACTCTTCATATGACAAGCCATTCAATCCTGGAATCATTTTCATGAACCTCTTTTGAACCCTCTCCAGATTCACTACATCCTTTCAAAGATAAGGGGCCAAAAACTGCTCTCAATACTCAAGTGAGGTCTCTCCAGTGTTTTACAAAGTTTCAACATTACATTCCTGTTTTTACATTCTAGTCCTCTTGAACTGAAAGCTAAGCAAATGGATGCTTTATGAACTTGGTTGTTCAAAGAGAATGTTTCTGTGCTCCTTGACTCTATATGCTCAGATACTTGGAGTACTGTGTCCAGTTCTGGTCGCCTCACTATAGGAAGGATGTGGAAGCATTGGAAAGGGTACAGAGGAGATTTACCAGGATGCTGCCTGGTCTAGAGAATATGCATTATGATCAGGGATTAAGGGTGCTAGGGTTTTACTCTTTGGAGAGAAGATAAGAGGAGACATGATAGAGGCGTACAAGATAATAAGAGGAATAGATAGAATGGATAGCCAGCGCCTCTTCCCCAGGGCACCACTGCTCAATACAAGAGGACATGGCTTTAAGATAGGGGTGGGAAGTTCAAGGGGGATATTAGAGGAAGGTTTTTTACTCAGAGAGTGGTTGGTGCGTGGAATGCACTGCCTGAGTCAGTGGTGGAGGCAGATACACTAGTGAAGTTTAAGAGACTACTGGACAGGTATAGGGAGGAATTTAAGGTGGGGGCTTATATGGCAGTAGGGTTTGAGGGTCAGCACAACATTGTGGGCTGAAGGGCCTGTACCGTGCTGTACTATTCTATGTTCTATATTCTCAGCTCCACCTCTTCATCACCTTTCTCAGTCTCCTACTGCCATTGTTTTGCCAAACTGCTAACAATTTTCTCCAGCTTTACTTTGGAAAAGTCTAAAATCATTGTCTATGACCCCAGGCATAGGCATTGTAGCCTAGCCTCCAATTCCACACCATTCCCTAAAAAAAATTAAGCTAGAAAACTATTATAATGAATTCAATTCATCAACGTTCATGCCAAGGGTTATGGTGCATGTAATTTGTGCCTTATCTTAAAGAGGCATATGCTGATGTTAACCAATTACCAAAAAATTAGTATTGTTTATAAAAGGAAACAAATTTGAATTGCAAAACTTCGTTAAACTCACAGCTGATTTTATCCAAGGAACAAGTTAATAATTGCCTTAGATCATATCTGCCAAAATTATCACTTCAATTCAAAACCCTAAAGTATTTTTTAAAAACCACTTCTTTAACAGGAATATATGTTTTATTAACAAAGAAGTTTTTTTTTATAAACATATTAAAATGTAGGCAAAACCAGGAAATCAATTCAACGAAGCAGTCCAATTCTATAGACGCAGAGTGGAGAGTATCCTGACTGGCTATATCACAGTCTCGTATGAAAACTCCAAAGCCCAAGAGCAGAAAAGCCTACGACAAAAAGTAGTGGATATAGCCCAGTCCATCGCAGGAAAAACCCTCCCCACCATTTAGCACATCTACAAGAGGAGATGTCACAAGAAAGCAGCATTCATCATGAAGGAACCCCACCATGCTTTCTTCTCACTGCTGCCATTAGAAAGGAGCTACAAAAACCTCAGGACCCACAATACCCAGTTCAGGAACAGTTATTCCACCTCAACCTGAATTAGCATGGATAACTTCATTCACCTCAAAACGGAGCTGATTCCACAACCTATGGACTCACTCTCTATAACTTGTGTTCTCAATAGTTTTATTATTATTATTAGCCTGTCCTTTTTTGCATGTTGGCTTTTTGTTAGTCTTTGTTCTGTGTGGCTTTTCATTGATCCTATTGTATTTCTTTGTTCTACTGTGAATGCCTGAAAGAAAATGAATCTCAGGGTAGGGCATGGTGACATCATGTAGACATACTTTGACAATAAATCTACTTTGAATTTTGTTCTTCAAAAATAATGCTGTTATTATTCTCATTTTAAATATCTATCCCTGTATTAAAGTCTACATTGGCAATCCTCACAGCTTACAAACCAAAGCCAACTGCTCCAAGCAAAGATAGGATTTTTTTTATATGTGATATTAGCTCGTCTGGGCACTTCTTCTTGCCTTAAAACATGTTTTTATCAAGACTCGGAGTGCCCCTCCCTCAACATCCTAAATCGAGCAGGCTCTAAGGACATCTTTGATAGGTTACTGATAACAACCTATTAATTACAAAAGAGTTACTGATCACAATGGCAACTTAACCAACTACAATGCACACAACTAGTACACGACCCTTTAAAAAAAACTGATAGAAGAATACTGCCAAGCAGATGCTTTTTTATATAAAAGAAATCTTTATCCTGTGTAGATAAAGAATGCATAACTACATCTTCCACTATGTCAGTGTATTTATTTGTCAGAGTCTGTGGCAACTCACTAATTATAGGATACGTTTGAGATGTTCTAATTCTGCTGGGTTGTAATTACACGTGCAGTAAACCCAAGTGCTCACAATTTTAAGGAAATGCAAATTTAACCTTTTATTCCAAGAATCCAGAAAGTCCAAAACAATCCTGCCATTTCTCAAGCCACTATATCTTTCTTCTTGTAACGTCACAGGTAAGATAGTTATCTTCAACTTAACCCATTCTATCCAGCATCTCATAAAACATGCAGTTGTTTCTGTCACTCAGTTTGAAAAGAATTATCTGAATGAATATAGAGCTGGGGCTACTTTCAAATATCAAAGACTATTTGAAGAACCAAATGGTGCAAAATATTGCATGGATGTAACCATTGCTACACTGGTACCTGGCGCTATGTTTGGGTGAAACTCGAAGATAGGAAAGAATAGTTTGGCACTCCTGTCCAATCTTGAAGCACCTTCAGGAACTGCAAAGCCTTTTATCACCACCATCCACATTGCAGTTGGCATTCTTTGTTCTTGCCCCTCACCTGTGGATGGTGCAGCTTGGGAGGCTGTGATTGTCAGCACGAAGTAAAAGGGATTCGTCACTAAAGGAATACTGGATGGAAATTTGGAACATATATGGTTGTCATAGGTGGGTTTTAAGCCTTCCAATTTCCAAAATGAGCACTTTGTTTCTCTATTCCATGGTAAGATCTGTCAAATGAATAAATGAATACAGTGTTTAGAATAAACAGTAGATTTCACTTACATCAACAATTTTTTTTAAATGGTAATAAAATTGAGGGACATTTTATTAAACAATGCTAGTATTCTACAATTGTGGTACAGTTGCTATTTAAGGTCTTTAGATTTAAAAATAAACCCACATCTATGAAGTGCAGCTAAAGAACTCTGAATTAACAGCTCTGTCCAATCTACCATCTTGTCTGGCAACCTGCCTACTGACAGATGCACTGCACACTGACAGATCATTGGCTGCAACCAAACAAAAACCCTGAACCAAAAGTCAAGTCTACCACCTCCTCTCCCCTACCCGGCCAACTTTACTCCAAATAGAACTACACACATATTCTGCAATATACTTTGTTTTCCAAATTAAAGAAAAAACTGGCACCTTCAACATCCACAGAGAATTTGTGAAGGAAGACGTTGCCTTTATATCTTAATAGGTTCGATTGAACAAGGCTTATGTTGGCCCAACACCAGGTCTATCGAAGAAAAAAGGAAACCATTAAACATCTATGAATTTATTCTGCTGGGAGTTTTTCCTCAGTGAATGACTTTCTTGGCCACTATGGTGTTAGACACAAGTTGGAGGGCAGATTGGGAGATGGAATGAGCTTGGTGGGATTCCAACTTGCATCTTGCAGATGACAATACCAATAAAAGGGTTTGTTCTCCTCTCAATTCTTCCTTTCTCATCACGCTCCTATTTCAAATTAGTGTTCTTTGGATAACATGAACCTAATCTTGCATGCTACTGATTCCAAACATCAATACCCCTCAGAATCTGTTTTCATCCATGGTCAAATATATATTTAAAAGCTAACAGTCAGAAAGATACAACACAGAAACAGATACTTTAGCCCTTCAATCCATGCCAGCTATTAACCACCTATTTACCACCTATTTACACCAGTCTATATTAATCTTTTTGAAGGATTGAACCTAGTTTTCTGGTTTGTTTGCTTGTTTTTTTTTAATTGACTGTTTAAAATACAGCACGGAATAAGCCCTTCGAGCCGCGCCCCCAGCAAACGCCGATTTAATACTAACCTAATCACAGATCCCTAATAACCCATTGACCTGTCAACTGCAACATCTTTGGACTGTGGGAGGAAACCAGAGTATCTGAAGGAAACCCACACATTCACAGGGAAAACATGTAAACACCTTACGGACAGCGGCGAGAATTGAACCTGTGTCACCGGCACTGTAAAGCGTTGTGCTAACCACGACACGACCATGCTGTAGTGTCTCTCCTAGCTGCACCATAGGAGCCATTGAAATAATGTTATTGAAGACCCTGTCAGGAAGAACGTTATCCAACATAGGGGAAAATGATCCACTTTTTAACAGGCTACTGCTATACAAGCTTCTGGGCAGGATGCACGGCTGAATTTTAGGTAATATAGAATTGTGCTGTTACGTGTTGAGTATTTTGTAAGTCTTCAAAGCCCAATGTCAGCAAGGTAGATTGTACATACTCCTTGTATTTTCCCATGATCAATTTTATTGCCCAATAGACACACACAAAAAGCCTAACAGACACTGTGCCAAAAGCCAATGAGCAGAGCCTGGCTGACTGAAGCACCCTTGCAACATAGAGCAGAAGGTCATCAGTTCAAGTACCTCTGCAAGTGTTGAGTAATGGTACAAGTTCAAAACTCAGTGCAGACTTGAATGAGTGCGACAAATATCACGGGAAGTGTCCTTCAGGTACAAGCTTAAGCATACGAGGGCGTTAGAATATTTCTGGCCAAAATGTATTCTTCCGCAATATTATCAATTGCTCACTGATAGTTGAGGCATTTTCCTTCATGCAGATTGGGTGTCCTGGTAACTACAGTCAGAATAAATCATCTACTGTGAAACCCTGTTCTTCCGAAGATTTAGAAGACCACACATTTCCTTTTTAGATGGTATAGCAGGTACTATAAGTTTGGTGTAACACACAAAATGCTGGAGGAACTCAGCTGGTCAGGCAGCATCTATGGAAAAGAGTAAACAGTCGACATTTCGGGCTGAGACCCTTCTTCAGGACTGAGAAGGAAGGGGAAGATGCCTGAATAAGAAGATAGGGGAGGGTAAACAGTCTAGCTGGAAGGTGATAGGTGAAGCCAGGTGGGTGGGAAAGTTTAAAGGGCTGGAGAAGAAGGAATCTGATAGGAGAGGGGAATGGACAATTGGAGAAAGGGAAGGAGGAGGGGATCCGGGGGAAGTAATGGGCAGTCGAGAAGACGTGCAGTGTAAGAGTGGGGAACGGATGAAGGGTTGAAGGATTAAATAGCGGTTTCTGTGATTCAGGCAGGTGCCATGAAAATTAAGGCAGACTTCCTGGTGTCCTGACCAACATCCCCCCCCCTCCCTCCTCTGCTAACCACTATGACCAATGGACCAATGCACAAATTTATCTCTTTGTTTGGAAAATATTGTTGGCACTCTAATCTACACTCATTGCAATTCAAAACAGCACATTTACAAAACGCCGGAGGAATTCAGTAGGCCAGGCAGCACTCAAAGAAAGGAATAAAGAGTCAATGTTTTGCATTGAGACCTCACCATTCATGCTTTCATGCTGCCTGACCTGTTGAGCTCCTCAAGCACTTTGTGTGTGTTAATCTGGATTTCCAGCATCTGCTGAATCTCTTGTGTTTATGATTTGCAATTCAAAGCATGATTTCTACATCATGAGATCACCAAGAAAATACAAACATTAACTAATGCTTTGCAGTTTCAAATTATAATCAGGTTTAGGAGATTCACATGGGATCCAGGTCAGTCTGGGGAGTCTCTTATCCCTTATTCGATATCACGAAGGAACAGTGAATGTTTGTGCAAGAAAGGCGTTATTTTTAATCCATATTTGTCATCAAGGATCAAGAAAGACCATCTTGCTAACCTGCGGTAAGTGCTGGTAGTGGAAGAGTAGTGTCATTGCTATTAAAGTCAATGAGTGAGCTGTTGGGGTAAAGAATATCCACGTCTGAATGAGCGTGTTGTGTGAAATGATCCAACTTGTGGTGGACTCAGATACACTCACTATGTTCAGGGAACCAACTAGATAGGCAAGCGAAGAGGGAAATAGACCTAATGTAGGCAAATAGAATAAGTATAGATGGACAACAATGATCTATGTGGACATGCTGTGTTGAAAAGCTTGTGTCTGTCCTGCACTCTGACTCTAGAAGCATTTAAGCTACTGTTGTCCTGATAAGCAAAGATGTAAAGTAGAGACTTTATAAAGCACCGTTGAGGCCTCACTTGGAGTATTGTGAGCTGTTTTGGGCCCCTTATCTAAGAAAGGATGTGCTGATATTGGAAAGGGTTCAAAAGAGGTTCATGAAAATGATCTGGGGTTGAAAGGCTCATCATGCAAGGAGTGCTTGATAGCTCTGGGCCTGTCCTTGCTGGAATTGAAAAGAATGAGGGGGGATCTCATTGAAACTGATTGAATATGGAAAGGAATTGATAGAGTAGATGTGGAGAGGATGTTTCCTATGGTATGACAGTCTCAGACTAAAGGACACAGCCTCAGAATAGAGGGGTGTCCATTTAGAACACAGATGAAGAGAAATTTCTTTAGCCAGAGGGTGATGAATCTGTGGAATTCATTGCTACAGGTGGCTGTGGAGGCCAAGTCATTGGGTACATTTAAGGCAGAGGTTGATAGGTTCTTGATTAGTCAGGGCATGTAGGGATACAGGGAGAAGGAAAGAGACTGGGACTGAAAAGGAAATGGATCAGCCATGATGAAATGGTAGAGCAGACTTAATGGGCCAACTGGCCTAATTCTGCTCCTATATCTTATGGTCTTTCTAGGTAGCACATGATACAGCATCCCCTTGTAATGCGTGGGAAGCTTTCACATATAGCTGGCATCCATTTGGAAAGTGACACACAATGGAGGCATTACCATGCTGCTGACCCACAGCGCAAGGTTAATGTAAGAGACAGTGCTCTGGTTCATGAGGCAGAGCATTGTTTATGACTTTTGCAGCTGCACGCCAAGAGGCAAGTTGTGACAACTTATTTGTCTGTTTGGAGCTGTCTCTCACAACTCAGTCATGGGTCTTCCACATGGCAAAATGGATTGTCATGAATCAAAACTCTCGAAGTGGTATGTGCAATTTCTGACATGTCCTTACAGCCACATAGTTAAGTGCCTCATAATGCAATATGCTAGCAAATTGTGGAGGCCATGTCATTGAGTATATTTAAAGCGGAGGTCTAGGGAGTCAGTCAGGGAGTCAAAGGTTATCTGAAGGAGGCAGGAGAATGGGATTGAGAGGGATAATAAATCAGCTATGCTAGAATGGCAGAGCAGACTCGACGGGCCAAGTGGACAAATTGCCTTCTGGTCTCAAGTGCTTCTGTTAAGGGAGCAGTAAGCTGGTAATATCACTGACCATTTAGTGGAGGTGGTGTGATGTCCACTTGAAGTGTATGACAGCATCAGTCTGCTTGTGTGCTCGGTTTTGACCAGGGAAATCTCACAGCGCTCACAGGGTTATTAATCAGTGTAGCCAGAAGTGGTCTCCCTGCATTCCTTTGTGCTTCTTTCCTTTCTTTTCCAAAGTTCAAAATTCAAAGTAAATTTATTATCAAAAAAGGATCTTGGTGATTGTAGGGATGACTTGCAGCAGACCGAAAAGCTTGAGCGTATAGATATTAAGAAAGAGGATGTGCTGGAGCTTTTGGAAAGCATCAGGTTGGATAAGTCACTGGGACTGGATGAGATGTACCCCAGGCTACTGTAGGAGGCGAGGGAGGAGATTGCTGAGTCTCTGGTGATGATCTTTGCATCAGTGGGGACGGGAGAGATCCTGGAGGATTGGAGGGTTGAGGATATTGTTCCTTTATTCAAGAAAGGGAGTAGAGATAGCCCAGGAGTCTTACCTTAGTGGTTAGTAAGTTGATGGAGAAGATCCTGAGAGGCCGGATTTATGAACATTTGGAGAGGTATAATATGATTAGGAATAGTCAGCATGGCTTTCGCAAGGGCAGGTCGTGCCTTACGAGCCTGATTGAATTTTTTTGAGGATGTGACTAAACACATTGATGAAGGAAGAGCAGTAGATATAGTGTATATGGATTTCAGCAAGGCATTTGATAAGGTACCCCATTCAAGGCTTATTGAGAAAGTAAGGAGGCATGGGATCCAAGGGGACATTTCTTTGTGGATCCAGAACTGGCTTGCCCACAGAAGGCAAAGAGTGGTTGTAGACGGGTCATATTCTGCATGGAGGTCGGTCACTAGTGGAGTACCTCAGGGATCTGTTCTGGGACCCTTACTCTTTGTGATTTTTATAAATGACCTGGATGAGGAAATGGAGGAATGGGTTAGTACGTTTGCTGATGACACAAAGGTTGGAGGTGTTGTGGATATGGAGGGCTGTCAGAGGTTACAGCGGGACATTGATAGGATGCAAAACCGGGCTGAGAAATGGCAGTTGGAGTTCAACTCAGATAAGCGTGAAGTGGTTCAATTTGGTAGGTCAAATATGATGGCAGAATATAGTATTAATGGTAAGACTCTTGGCAGTGTGGCGGATCAGAGGGATCTTGGGGTCCGAGTCCATAGGACACTCAAAGCAGCTGCACAGGTTGATTCTGTGGTTAAGAAGGTGGAGGGTGTATTGGCCTTCATCAATCATGGAATTGAATTTAGGAGCCGAGAGGTAATGTTGCAGCTATATATGACACTGGTCAGACCACACTTGGAGTACTGTGCTCAGTTCCTGTCGCCTCACTACAGGAAGGATGTGGAAGCCATAGAAAGGGTGCAGAGGAGATTTACAAGGATGTTGCCTGGATTGGGGAACGTGCCTTATGAGAATAGGTTGAGTGAACTCGGCCTTTTCTCCTTGGAGCGATGGAGGATGAGAGGTGACCTGATAGAGGTGTATAAGATGAGGAGAGGCATTGATCGTGTGGATACACAGAGGCTTTTTCCCAGGGCTGAAATGGCTGCCACAAGAGGGTACAGGTTTAAGGTGCTGGGGAGTAGGTACAGAGGAGATGTCAGGGGTAAGTTTTTTATGCAGAAAGTGGTGAGTGCACAGAATGGGCTGCCAGCAACGGTGGTGGAGGCGGATATGATAGGGTCTTTTAAGAGACTTTTGGATAGGTACGTGGAACTTAGGAAAATAGAGGGCTATGGGTAAGCCTAGTAATTTCTAAGGTAGGGACATATTCAGCACAACTTTGTGGGCCGAAGGGCCTGTATTGAGCTGTCGGTTTTCTATGTTTCTAATTTACATATATTCTACCTAAGATTCAGTTTCTTGCAGGCATTCACAGAAAAAAATACAACAGATTCTGGGACGGTTCCAGAGGACTAGAAAATTGCAAATGTCACTCTACACTTCAAGAGAGGGAGGCAGAAGAAAGGAAATTATAGGCCATTAGCCTGACCTCAGGGGTTAGGAAGGTGGCGGAGTTGATTATCAGGGATGAGGTTTCGGCATATTTGGAGGCACATGATAAAAAGGGCATAGTCAGCATGGTTTCCTCAAGGGAAAATCTTGCCTGACAAATCTGTTGGAATTCTTTGAAGAAGTAACAAGCAGGATAGACAAAAAATGGTGAATGTTGTGTATTTGCTTAGCAAGATAAGAGCCCATAGTATTACAGGAAAGATACTAGCTTGGATAAAGCAGTGTCTGATTGGCAGGAGGCAGAGTGGAAATAAAGGGAGCCTTTTCTCAATGGCTATCAGTGACTAGTGGTATCCGCAAGGACTGCTTCTTTTTTTACATTGTACGTCAATGATTTGGATGGCGGAATTGATGGCTTTGTGGCCGGGTTGGTGGACGATATTAAGATAGGTGGAGGGCCAGGTAGTGTTGAGGGAGCAGGGAGGCTGCAGAGGGACTTAGAGTAGGAGAATGGGCAAAGATGTGGCAGATGGAATATCGTGTTGTGAAGTGCATGATCATACACTTTGGCAGAAGGAATAAAAGAGTAGACCATTTTCTAAATGTTGAGAAAATTCAAAAGTCTGATGTGCAAAGGGTCTTGGGTATCCTTGTGTGGGATACATCACCGTCTGGTATTCGGGAGGGGAGGGGAGGGGGCTACTTGCACAGGATTGAAATAAGCTGCCGAGAGTTGTAAACTTAGTCAGCTCCATTGTCATCAATGGCACTAGACTCCATAGTATCTAGGACATCTTCATGGAGTGATGCCTCAAAGAGGTAGCATCCATCTTTAGGGACCCATGTCACCCAGATCATGCCCTGTTCTCATTACTACCATCAGAAAGGAGATCCAGGAGGCTGAATGTGCCTCCAAGTACACACTCAGTGATACAGGAACAGCTTCTTCCTCTCTGTCATCCGATTTCTGAATGGACAGTGAATCCGTGAAAACTAGCTCACTACTTTATTTCTATTTTTTCACTGCCTGTTTAACTGTTTTGTGTGTGTGTGTGTGTGTTTGTAATTCACAGTTCTTTTTCACCTATATCATGTATTGCAAAGGCAAGAAATTTTACAGCATATGCCTGTGTTATTAAACCCGATTTTGAAAACACCTCAGAATGACCTCATGGCATAAACTGCCCAGATGCTCAGAAACATGATGACTATTTTGCTTATTGGTGTCTACCACCTTCCTGGCATTACACCTCTTGTGATTCATAAAGGCCTCAGGTTTGGGTGTGGAATTCAAAACATGTTCTGTATACAGTTCATCATTCCTTGAGCTTTCAGGAAGGTAGGTAATAAACATGGGTGGTGTGAACCCATCGACAAACCCCAAGAAATGACATTTTGGTGATAAAATTGAATCATAGGTGTTCAAAACCTGCTAGGAATAGCATACAGGAGAGGGGATCCGAATTTCAAGGTTAGGTCCTGCACCTGCCCTTGACCACCGATAATCTGCAGATTAGAATTGGAGGGAAGTATAGGTGTGAAGAAAGACAATTGAAGTTATAATGGGAGATGAAGGAACTCTGAGGTCAGGGTGGATTTTCTCACTGGTTATAATGGAGTCTCCCTATGCTTCTAGACCAGAAATTCCAACCTTTTATGCCATGGATCTCTACCAATAACTGAGGGGTTTGTGGACTCCAGGTTGACAGCCTCTGTTCTAGACCATGAGCAACAAGGATCAAGGATTACAAAGATTAGCTTTATTTGTCGCAGGTACATCAAAACATACAGTGAAATGCGGCCTTTGCATCAACAACCTTCACAGTCTGGATATGTGCTGGGGGCAGCCCACAAGTGTCACCATGCTTCCGGCATCAATGTAGCGTGCCCACAGTTTACTAACCCTAACTCATACATCGTTTGGAATGTGGGAGGAAACTGAAGCACCTGGAGGAAATCTTATGCGGTCACAGGAAGACCACACAAATTCTTTACGAACAGCGGCGGGAGTTGTACACTGGCTCTGTAGAGTGTAATGTTAACCGCTGACCAGGCTCCAGATGAAGTCACATATTCCAGAGGTAAACCTGGTAACTGTGGCTCCTGGCTCAGCGGAAAGGAGATGATTTGACAGGGCAGGGAGTACAAGTGTCAGAAATCAGGAAGTGCACGATTGGTGAGCTGCCAGTGTCTGGAATGATTCAGAGACTAATTACGTCAGGGAATAGTGACCAACCTCTCCACAGGCAGTAAAATAGAGGCAAATGCTGGCTGGGTGGATCCCTACAAACTGATGATCACAGTCCACTGTCATCATCGACTTAAACGTCAGCCTCTAACTTCCATAGCTCCCTGGACAATCAGATAAAGGAGCAAAGCCACAGGAAGACTCAATCAGGAACCTTCTAACCCACTTCTCTTTTAATGTGGCTCCCTTTAATTCTCCATCCGCTCCCCCCTCCCCCCAAATCCCATCCCCTTTGTGCCTATGCTTCCCGTCATTCAGATTTAGGAATAATGAATGGTCCTTCTAAACGAGGCAGGTGCAGGACTTAACACTGAAATTCAGATTGCCTTTTCCTTTATGTTATCTCCCTTTATTAATTAAATATCTGCTATTCAGTGTTAATGAGAAACTTGTTTGTTGGCACTTGTGAGTGGATTGGCACATCATACATTTGGTGCTGGCACTTCACAAGCACAAAGTTCAAAGTAAAATTTACTATCGAAGTACATTTATGTCACCATATACAGTACTTATTTGTCAACGTGGAGCAGAGAGTGACTTTGTAAATCTGGCGGGATTAAAGGATGTTGGGAATGGTGAGAGTGCGGTGCCATAGGAAGGGTCTGGCAGAAAAGGAATGCCAGGGGTGAAGGCAGACACACCCAGCCCTGAGAAACCAGGCAAGGTGCATTGATTCCAAACAATTGATCATTACAGAATGTCTCTCTGGTGTTTCCCCACTCTCTCCCCTCTCCCTTCCCCTTTTCCCAACCATGATTTCCCTCTCCCTACCCCCTTCCCACATTCAGTCCACAATAGAGACCCATATCAGAATCAGGTTTATCATCACTTACACATCATGATTTTTTTTGCAGCAGTACAATGTAATACATAAGATCGCTCAAGTAGTGTGCAAAAGTCGTAGGCACCCCAACTATATTTATGTGCCCAAGACTTTTACACAGTCCTGTACAACCCTGAGATTCACAGGTTGTGGGAACATTTGGTTTAAGAGTGTGATGGTTGAGGGGTAGTAACTGTTCCTGAGTCTGGTGGTGAGAGTCCTGAGGCTCCTGCATCTTCTTCCTGATGGCAGCATTGAGAAGAGAGCATGGCCTGGGTGCTGGAGACACCCTGCTGATGGATGACACTTTCTTGCTGCAGTGCTCCATGTAGATATGCTCAATGGTGAGGAGGGCTTTACCCAAGATGGGCTGGGCTATATTCACCACTTTTTGTAGGGTTCTTCATTCAAGGGCCTTAGTGTTTCCATACCAGGCTTTGATGCAGTTGGTCAATATACTTGCCACTACACGTCAATCGAAGTTTGTCCAAGTTTTAGATGTCATGCCGAATGTTTGCAAACTCCAAAGGAAGTAGAAGTGCTGCCACGCTTTCTCCACAACTGTGCTCACGTGCTGGGCCAGGGCAGGTCCTCTGAAATTATAACACCAAGTAATTTAAAGTTGCTGACCCTCTCCATCACTGGCTCATGGGCCTCTGGTTTTCTTTTCCTGAAGTCAATAATGCATACATAAACATCACTTTGTACTTTAAAAGATTGCAATCCATTTTATGTTACAGAAATCAATCACATTGCATATATTGGGAAAAAAAAAAAATGAGGATCATGCAATTGCATTTCAATGTGACTACCTTTGGCCAGTACAACAGTTAAAATCAGTCAGGGCTGATGTTACCTTATCAGTATTACAGCCCGCATTGCACAATAGCTCTTAAGCAACATAGGATGGGAAGTGGAGCTTCAGGCTAACTTTGTAACCATTATGGATAGCAAATATTGCTGTATATGGGAAAGATTTGGATGGTAAGTGGATGAGGAGAGTGAGAACAATATTACCAGTGTGGTTGAAAAGGCAAGTGTGTCGGGACCAGAGGTGAGGGTCGGGCCAGTTCGGTTCTGCTCGCTGCTCCACGATGTTTACTCTGCTCTGCACTGCACTGGGGCTGAGGCCTGCTCCTGGCTTGGTGTCCGAAAAGTCACTTTCATTCTAAATATTATTCACTCACTTTTATTGTTAGCATGATTTTTGTTTTCCCCCTTCCCTGCGTATTAGGCGTTTGCCAGTCCTTTCTCTTTTAAAAGAAAAAGGGGTTCTTTTGGGTTTGTTATGTGGCAAACTGCAAGGAGACAAATGTCAGGTTGTATAGTGTATACATACTTTGAAAACAAATGTACTTTGAATATTGGAGCGGTGGAGAGAGAATGTCCAGGAGTGATTAAGGGCAGAATACATCTCGGGTTATTATGATTGTGAGGACACGCAGTCCTCTTTTATTGTCATTTAGTAATGCATGTATTAAGAAATGACACAATGTTTCTCCAGAATGATATCACAGAAACACATGACAAACTGACTGAAAAACTAAAAAAACCCCACATAATTATGACATATAGCTACAACAGTGTAAAGCAACAGTGTAATTTGATAAGAACAGACCATAGCATGGTAAAAGTCGCAAAGTCCCTCAAAAGTCCCATCATCTCACCCAGACGGTGAACCTCCAGTGCCGCCAACTTGCCGATGCAGCATCCTGGAAGCATCCGACCACAGTCCGACTCCGAGTCCGTCCGAAAACTCTGAACCTCTGACCAGCTCTCCGACACCGAGCACCAAGCACCATCTCTGCCGCGCACTTCGACCCCGGCCCCGGCAACGGGCAATAAGCAAAGCTGAGGATTTGGGGCCTTCCCCTCCAGAGATTCTCGATCGCACAGTAGCAGCGGCAGCGAAGCAGGCATTTCATAAGTTACTCCAGGTAGATTAAAAAACTAAGGATATCATAACACCACTTAAAGGTTTCAACAGCGAGTAACTACTGGAAAAGAAGCAAATTACAGAAGTATGACAAATTATAGGTTGGCAAGTTTAAACATTTTGCTGGGAAATTTAGACAAAGGTGGGCTGATTAAACTTCATTTAGGGCGGCATGGTAGCATAGCAATTAGTGCTGCACTATTACAATAGGGGGCATCGAAGTTTGGAGTTCAAATCCGATGCCCTCTGTAAGAAGTTTCATCCTTCCTGTGAGCGCGTGGATTTCCTCCCAGTGCTCCGGTTTCTTCCCACAATCCAAAGACGCATGGGCTAATAGGTCAATTGGTCATTGCAAATTGTCCCGTGATTAGGCTAGGGTTAACACGTGGATTGCTGGGCAGTGTAGCTTGTTGGCCCAGAAGGGCTTGTCCTGTATCTCTAAATTTTTTTTAAAAAAATAGCCATTGCTGACTTTCTACAAAGATAATTTTAGACATTCAAAAGGAACTACTCTTACAAAGAGCTAGATTGCTCTTACATAAAGCTAACAGAAGCTCTATGGATAGTTTAATCTATGAATCTTGTTTAATTTTGTGATTTGGTAACTTTCTAAAGCACATTTAAAAGCATTTTTTTTTTTTTTGCAAGTATTACACTGTTCAATTAGGGACCATAGCAAAGAACTCAGCTTATTGCTGCTGTGATATAAGACTACAAGCAACACTCCCTTTTACACTCTTTTTAAGCGACATGAAAAGTGTATAAACGTACAAACTATTTTTTTTAAAAAAAAGGAGAAACTGTTCTATGAATCCCTGTATTTAGAGTACAGGCGACATAGCAGTTAGCTTGATGCTATTACAGCTCGGGGCGTCGGAGTTCAGAGTTTAACTCTGGAGTCGTCTGCAAGGAGACTGTACGTCCTCCCTGTGCAATGCATGGGTGTCCCCCGGGTCCTCCAGTTTCCTCAAACAGTCCAAAGACGTACTGTACCGGGTAGGTTGATTGATTATTATACATTGTTCTGTGATTAGAGGTTAAGTGGGCAGTGCCAGAAGGGCCTGTTCCACGCTGTATCACTAAATAAATAAGACTGCAGTACATGTTTATGTGATGCAAGAGAGGATGGGGAGGAAGAGAAGCAGAAAAAGCAAATCCGCATTTTAGACTCTCAAAAAAAAACCCCACAGAGTTTCACAATGGCAATGCAGAGGGAACAGATACCAAATCATGGAAGAAGGAGACAAGAGGTGAATAAACACCACGGAAAAGGTGAGCCGTGCAATGCCAGATAATTTGAAGCCCAACAAACACGAGGAAATCTAAAGGCCTCTGCAAATATCCCAAAGCATTTTACAGGCGATGAAGTAATTTTAAAAGTGTCATCATTGTTTTAAAACTGGAAAAGCACCAGCTAATTTGCACACATTAGACTCCAATAAAAAAAGAACACAATAACCATATAATCAAGGATTAATCATTGGCCAGCATAAAGGATAACTCACTTGCTCTTTTAAAAGGTGCAATTGGCTCTTACGTTCAACTGAGAAAGCACGTAGTGCCTCAACTTAACCCTTTATTCAAAAGATATTACTTCTAACAGTGCAGCATTCCCTGAGTATTGGGCAAAGTTTGAGCACTGAAGAAAACAGAAGGTGACAAGGAGTTAATAAAGATAAAATGCAAATACTTCTCATCCAGCACAGGTAGCATCTACAGCGGGGAATAAACTCAATGATTTGGGTTGTGACTCTTCACTGGGGTGAAAGCAAGGAGGGCAGAAGCCAGAATGAGGTGGGCAAGGGGAGGCAGTACACAGGAAGGGGCGGAGCAATGATGTAAGAAGCTGGGAGTGGATAGGTGGAAGATCTAAAGAAGAAATCTAATAGGAAAGGACAGTGGAACATGGAGGAAAGGATGAGGTGGTGGGCAGGTGAGAAGGGGTGAAAGGTAACCAAAATGGGGAATGGAAAATGGGGGGGGGGAAAAAGAGGCAAAAGAGGGAACAAAATTACCTAAGGTTGGACAATTGATGTCCATGCACCAGGTTGGAGGCTACCCAGATGGAATACGAGGTGTTACTCCATTAACCTGAGAATGGCCTCACCACGGTAGTAGAGGAGGCAATGTGTCAGACTGGGAACCGCAAGTCGAATTGAAAATGGATAGCCACTGGGAGATCCTGCCTTTTGCAATGGACAGAATGAATGAGCTTGACAAAACTGTCCACTAATCTACGTCACTAGGCCACACCAGGAACAGTGGACCCCTATGGATTCGCAGGTGAAGTGTCGCCTCACCTCTTTGAGGCCCTTAATGGTGGTGAGGAAGGAGGTGTAGGGACAATGGTTTCTCGCCCATTGGCACTTAACATGGTTAAACTATCTCTGTTTCTGTCTCCACTGAGGCTAAATGGCCTGCTGAGTATTTTCGGCACGTGTTATCTCACATTTCTGATATCTGCAGTACAGTGCATTCAGATGCTTATATTCTTGACTGCTAAAGCAGACAGCATTCCATCAGCATTTAAGCAATCTTCCTGTAGGTTCATGAAGCATACTTCAGCCATTGATCCTCTATCAGAGATGTTCCAATCAGTCAAGTCTTGATATGTACCACTTAGTAATGCTTCAGCCTCTATTCAAAGTACAGCTATAACTCAAAACTTGAAAGTCCAATGAAGTTGGATTTTAAATTTTCACTGCAATTTGTTTGGTAAATCATTAAGACACTAACAGGCTATTCAGCCCACCACATCTTGAATAGCCATCAGGTTTCCATCAAAACTAACCCCATTTCCCAGCACTTCTACACAAGTGCTTATCTAAATACTGCTCGAAGTGAGAATACCTGCTGCCTCCATCCCCTCAGGCAGTGCTGTACAGATTTAAAACAGAGTTAAAAAAAAAATCTTGCCCAAATCTCCCATCTCTTCATTAAAGACCACAAGATATAGGAGCAGAATTAGGCCATTTGGCCCATCGAGTCTGCTCCACCTTTAAACCTATTCTTTACATTCAGAGACTCCTCCACTGTGGAAAAAGTTCAGGTAAAGTCATTATCAAAGTACATAGGTCACCATATACAACCCTGGGATTCATTTTCTTGTGGGCATACTTAATAAGTCTATAGAATAATAACCATAACAGAGTCGATGAAAGACGACCCAACTAGGGTGTTCAACCACTGTGCAAAAGTCGACAAGCTGTGTAAATACAAAAAGAAACAGTAATATAAATAAGCAATAAATATTGAGAACAGGAGATTGACACAAGTCCATTGGTTGTGGCTACAGTTCAATTATTTCAGTGAAGACATCTCCTTTTGTTCAAGAGCGTGATGGTTGAATGGTTGTATCCATTCCTGAACCTGGTGTTGCAAGTCCGGAGGCTTTTGTACCTTCTTCCTGATTGCAGTAGAAAGGAGAGAGTATGATTGTGGGGGGGTCCCTGATGATGGATGCTGCGAAGTGTCTCACTATCTACCCAACCTCTGGCCTTTAAATTCTGTATCTCTCATTCAGGCCCCTGAACCTTCTGTACTCCAAGGAAAATCTTTGATGTCTCTCCTCAGATGGAACACCTCAGCCCAGAAATTATCCTGGTGAATATTCTTTGTACCTTAGACTTGTCAATGACCAGAGGTACACATTTAAGATATGGGACTGAGCAGGGATGCAAGGAAAAACATTTTGATCTGGAGTGCGTTTGGAATCTGATGTGGCAAAGACGACAGAAATTCGCACTAGATTTTAGAAGTGTCTAGATTAATACTTGTGTTGCCAAGATGTAGATGGTTTTGAGGCAATAACTGGTAAATGGGATTACTAATAGATGGTCACCTGATACATGTACATAATTGGCCAAAGGGTGGACGGATGACTCTTATAAACATAGGAAAATAAACTGTAAAGCCTCATCAATTTCCAATCAAGACCAGGAAACTCAACATTGATCATAGATTGAACCACAGGGCTGATTTACAAGTCTAAGCTTCCACTACACCGATGCTCAAGGAAATACTAAATCGCTTGGAATTAATATTATAATGTTCCTCAGTTTAACTGATTGATGACAGGTTGAGAAAATAAAAACAAATTTACACAGAAAAGAGCACAGGAACAGGCCCTTTGGCCCACAATGGTGTGCTGAACCAGCTAAAAAGTAAATTAGATTAGATTAAACTTTATTGTCATTGTGCCGAGCACAGGTACAAAGCCAATAAAATGCAATTAGCATCTGACCAGAAATGTAAAGAATAGTGTTATTTACAAAGTAACTGTGAATAAGAAGTGCTACAGCACACAAATATAAAAGTACTGAGACAGTACAATATGGGTGCAATACTGCTTAGCGCTGTGATGAGAGGTTCAGCAGTGTCACAGCCTCAGGGAAGAAGCTCTTCCTGTGCCTGATGGTGCAGGAGTGGAGGCTCCTGTAGCGCCTACTGGATGGGAGGAGAGTAAAAAGTCCATGGTTAGGGGGAGATGCATCCCTGATAATGCTTTTCGCCCTGCCCAGGCAGCGTTTATGGTAGATGTTCGCAATGGTGGGCAATTGGGTGCGGATAATCTGCTGGGCAGTTTTCACCACACGCTGGAGTGCTTTGCGGTCCGATACGGGACAATTGCCATACCACACTGAGATGCAGTTGGTGAGTAAGCTCTCAATGGTACAGCAGTAAAAGTCCGTCAGTATTCTGGGACAGAGGTGAGCTTTCTTGATGCTCTGCAGGAAGTAAAGGCGCTGTTGTGCCTTTTTGATCAGGATGGAGGAGTTCAGGGACCAGGTGAGATCCTCAGAAATGTGGACACCAAGGAACTTGAAGCTTGATACATGCTCCACTACAGCTCCATTGATGTAGATGGGGACGTGAGTGTGACTCCTAGCATGCCTGAAGTCCACAATGACCTCCTTGGTCTTCTGGGTGCTAAGGGCCAGATTGTTGTCAGCACACCACGCAGCCAGGTGCTGGACCTCGTCCCTACAGGCTGTCTCGTCATCCCCCAAACATTAATCCCTCCTAACTACACAATCTTCATATCCGTCCATCTTCCTCACATTCATGTGCTCATCTGTACATCTCGTAAAAGCCTCTAACGTTTTTACCTCCACCACCCGACCAGGCAGCGCATTCCAAGTATCCACCACTGAGTATAACACTTTCCCCTCACATCTCATCTCCTCTCACCTTCAAAGCATGCCCTCTGGTGTTAGACATTTCTAACCTGGGGAAAGAGATGCTCCCTGCCTACTCCATCTACACCTCAATCTTATAAACCTCTATCAGATGTCCCCACAGCCTCCGTCGCTCCAAAGAAAACTTCTCCAGCTTCTCATGACAGTACATGCCCCTTGAACCAGGCAGCATCCTGGTAAACTTCTCCAGCATGCTCTCCAAAGCTTCAACATCCTTCTTAGTGGGACGACCAGAACTGTATGCAATACACCAGATGTAGCCTAATCACCAGATGTGGGCACGTGGCCAACTGGTTAAGGCATTGGACTAGCGACCTGAAGGTCGTGAGTTCGAGCCCCAGCCGAGGCAACATGTTATGTCCTTGAGCAAGGCACTTAACCACACAGTGCTCTGCAACGACACTGGTGCCAAGCTGTATGGGTTCTAATGCCCTTCCCTTGGACAACATTGGTGTTGTGGAGAGGGGAGACTTGCAGAATGGGCAACTGCTGGTCTTCCATACAACCTTGCCCAGGCCTGCGCCCTGGAGAGTGAAGACTTTCCAGGCGCAGATCTATGGTCTCGCAAGACTAACGGATGCCTAAAAAAGCCTAATCAAAGTTAGTTTTCTTTTAAAAAAAAAGCTGCAACATAAACTTTTGAAACTCAATGCCTCAACTAGTAAAAGCAAGCATTCCATAAGCTTTCTTAACTGTCCTATCAACCTGTGTAGCCACTTCCATGGATCTATGAACTTCAACCCCAAGTCACTCTGCTCATTGCCCTTTACTGTGTACGGTCTCCTTGAATTTGCCCTAACAATATGCAACTCCTCATATTTATCTAGGTCAAACTCCATCTTCCTTTTTTCTGCCCATATCTGCAACTGATCTGTATCGCACTATACTCTTCGCCAGTCTTGTACATTATCCACAACTTCAGCAATCTTGGTATCATCCACAAACTTACTAACCCAGCTATCTACATTTTCACCCAGGTCACTTATATACAACACAAACAGCAGAAATGCCACAGAAACACTTGAAGTAGAAGGTAGTGATTAAAAGGACACCCCCCAGATTCGGAAAGGTGAGAATGCTGTGCTCAACAGAAATGAATGCTAGGATTAATGCCATTTATGTCTGACAATTTTTCAGGATTTGGACACAGAGGTATGATTTTAAGATTTGAAAAAATTATGTTCGGTTGGGATTTTACTTCAAAGAAGTGCAGGAAGACTTGCATAAAGGGTCGTCATTCAAAAAGTAAACCTCCTGGAAAGTAGGAGGAATACAAGGCTACCCACTCCTTGCAATACACAAATCTGAAAGTGATAGCAGAGCAAAGGGATGGGTAGGCCATGCACACAAACCCAATTAGTAATGCAGGCTAGTTAATAAGATCTAGGGAAAATCGTATTAACATTCAGTCCCAGAGGGCAAGGATTGAAAAGCAGAGAAATTATGTTATATTTATATTCAAAATGAGTTAGGCCACACTTGGAGCACTATGAACACAGTCTCCATGTAGAGCAACAGTTAAGAAGCAGGAATATTTAAAGAAATCAAAACAGAACAAGAATTAAGTACTGGGAAGTTAAACAGACTGGAACTCTTTACTGTTAAGATTGAAGTATCACCTGTCACAGAATGCGAATGAGAGGGTGTTTTTTTTTTAAAAAACCAGCAGGGATGCCTGCAAAGACTTAATAGTCAGAAATGTTGAAGAATCAAATAGGGATAGCAAGAAAAAAAATTGTTACCAAAGCCTCTGTAAAGTGGGAAACTTCTTGTCACAGTGTTTGAGGTGGACCGCATGAACACATCTCACAGGATGCTGAGCAAGGATAATAGATAATGCTGGTTATGGCTCGATGAACTGGAGTGGGAAGAGGCGAATGTTGAGCTCAAATATCAGAATAGATCCCTTTGCCAACTGGCTCACTATTGTGTACACTATGTGTGGCTGCAATTGTAACACACACAACATAACATACAAAACGATTTATGTTTGCATGAAGGGTTAGGATTTGCAAGTCAAATGATGTAACTGCTTGAGACAGGATAATGCTTCGTCAACTCTTCAAACAAACAGCAGCAAAATGCCCAAGTGCCGTACTTCAGTTGTTCAAAAGTAACAATATCATTCTTGCAATACGTTCCAAGTAAGGCGAAGGAGGTAAATGAAGAATTGAGGCAAGAGTCAGAATTCGTAGTCTATGTCAGAGAAGTCAGTAGCCGAAGGCCGGTGATCCCCAAGTAGGGAAACCAGGTTAGCAGGCACTGAGGGCAAAGACCAATGAACCTATGCTCAAGGACTGAGGGCCAGACTCACCCTCAGGTCAATGAGTTCCAGTCAGATGTCAGTGCCTGCCAGGAGATAGAGGCCTAGAGGTCAACGTCCTGTGATCAGTACTCAGAGGTCGGCAAAGTCCGGAGATTGCAGACCAGCTTCGGTGAGTCTGGAGATCAAAGCCCGAGGACAGTGAGCCCTGGGGTCGATACCCAGCGGTCAGAACCAGCAAGTCCAGAAGTCAAAGCCCTAGGTCAGCAGGTCTGGAGGTCGTGGCCTGACAATCAAAGCCCCTCAGTCAGAGGCCTGATATCTGAGAGACAGAGTCCGGGTCTAAGGAGGTCTGGAGTAGACCTATCCTGGGACTAGGTGTGTGTGTGTGTGTGTGTGTGTGTGTGTGTGTGTGTGTGTGTGTGTGTATATATATATATATATATACACATACATACACATATACATATACACACACACATATATATATATATATATATATATATATATATATATATATATATATATATATTTATTAGACACACATACACATATACCTGTGTCTGAGAGTGTGTTGAAAGGGTGGGAAAGGGGGCTTGCTTTGCTGTTATTGTTTTGCTGCTACTGTTGCTGGTGTTGTTCTGCTGAACATCATAGGCATGTTATGTTGGTGCTGGAACTTGTGGCAACACTTGCAGGCTGCCTTCAGTACGTCCTTAGGTTGTGCTGGTTGTTAACACAAGTGACGCATCTCACTGCATGTTTCGATAAATAAATCTGAAAGTACCCAAGATCTAAATTTAGACTTCAATCTTTGAGGCATACTGTTGGTGCAATCTGATTGTAATGCAGGGCTTTATAACACATGTTTGTGAGGATTTTCCTAAACCATCTGCTCTCCAGTTCTACATTTCAAGAAAATTTTGATTCTTCAGCTACTCACAAGGGGAACTTCAATGGAAAGTGGTGTGGAGGCAAAGGAGAAAGGCACAGAGATAGTATCCTTGGGGTAGGGCTTTCAACCCATTTAATGCCACAGACGTCGACCTTTAACTGAGAGGTCTGTGGACCCACATTGGGAATGCTGACTTAGGGCCATTCTGAACCAGATTCTAGTGACTGATTAGCACTACCAGAACTCTCTCCCCCCACCCTCCCCAATCCCCCGAAGCAATAGCCACTCACTATCTTTTCACTTGCATGGAGCCAGCGGAAGTGGATGGTGGGGCTCCAAAGGAGGAAGGCGGTGCTCCTACCTTCTACTAGCCTGCAGGTCACCCTTGGGTAAGGTGTAGCACCTGCTTTGCCCATCCTGATCGGGATCACGTGAAGCCATGGGAGCAGGTGGTGGATAGTCATATGAGCAGCAGCTGTACATCACAAATCCTGGCTATGTGACCCCCTGACACCAGGAAGACAATCTCTGAAGAGTACTGATCATAGTTGGGTGGTCATCCATCTTGTAAAGACATTGCCCAAAAGGCAGCAGTGGCAAACCATTTCTGTAGAAGAATTTGCCAAGAACGATCATGGTCGTGGAAAGACCATGATCGCCCACGTCATACGACATGGCACATAACGAATCAACGAGTGCCTACCAATGTGACAGAATCACAGAAAGTTAAAGGGTTTTTGATGAGTGACAGTATGCTTACTTAAAGTGATTATACTTCCTCCCCGCCTTCTGAAATAAATATATTACAACAGATAATAAACTTGCATTAAATAATGTGCTGGATAGCCATTGCTTGGCTTCAATACAAATTCATAAAGGTCTTATCTGCAGATTCACAACCCACACTAATTTCTAAAAGCTCAATATACAAGCATGGCTTTCACAGCTCACAGTACCAGACCGAAGCTTACTGTGACCAATATACTATATGCAATTTGAAAGAGCCACAGCCTGTTAGATCATGAGTATAAATACTCATGAGGCGAGCACACTTATGCCAGGGAAGGATTCTGCTCTCAAAATGCTGAGGTAAATTTAGGATAGAAATATTATTTACAATAAACAGGCGATTATAAAAGCAGTTCATAGAAAAAATACACAATCATCCTGTATATATAATATTCTGCCTGTACTTAAAATATCTTCAGATTCTAAATTTACATATTCTTATACAACCCCCACACTGCCGGGAGCCATTTTATATAAAACTATTCCCCAACACCTGTGCCAGCTGCAAGTTAAGTGCAACTACAGTAAGGGCTGATTTTTGCCTTGATCTTGCCACCATCCTCTGAGAAAGCATCATTTCTGACCGGGGCATACAGGATTGCTCAGTATTTTTGTGGAAAAACATTGCAGGAACAGACCAGCTGCACAAGGGGATAAACCATGCTAGCATTTTCCTGTGTTTTTTTTATTTTAAAAAGCATCTGGGGGGGGGGGGGGAAGAAAAAAATCATTTTTGAATTGGGTTCTCTAATGAAGTTAGCATGAATAATTATTGCCAACTCTTATCAATAAACACGTCAATGACACTGGCAATATTTCAAGATTGACCTAGGACAGAAAACACCAAAAGCTTATATAAAACAATGGAGCACTTCGTTAATAGTTGATGCAGCTCAGCTACAAATGCACATGACTGTGCATCAAACCACACCTGAGTCAAGGGGTATGGGGTCAAGTCTTTGATTAGAAAAGCTGTGCTGCAATTTGCTCTCTGTACTGGAAGGATGGCCAACACTGCTGGTTGTTTTTTTCAAATCCGATGTGAAACTGAAGGCCCCTCTCATCCCTCAAGCAGAAGGAACAGTAGAATGTCACGGTATCTTTTCAAATAAGAGCAGGGACCACTTTTAATATCAGTTAAAAAACAAAAAAAATCATCACACAGTCATTTGCATTGCCATAGTTCGAACAATACTATAGTAGATACACTGGGACATCCTGTAAGGGTTAAGTAAGACGCAAAAAACTTGCCTCCTTATATTATCAGCCAATGTGACATATGCACCAAACTAAATGCAATCATTGACCCTAGGTTAGTTAACTTTTGAGTATTCAAACAGCTTTCAGACTATGTGTATCCCCCCCCCCCAGAAAAAAAAAATGGGCGAGCAAAAAGTAAAGCAGCACATTTTGAACCCTCTAACAATTCAGCCTGGCCAGGATTTAGAAAACTCATTCTACTGACATAATCTCCCCTTTCACCCACCACTTTTTGTTGAGATTGAAGAGTGCCAACTTCTGGTCTTCAATCAATGATCTCCATCTCAGAGCTTTAACTGTCTTCAATTTTACACGCGCCGAAACATCTGATGCTTCCTCTTTATGATCAACTGCATTTTGATAGTCATCAATCACCATATGGATACAACACACTGATGATGTAGCAAGCCACTATAGCCCCATCTAATGAAAGTGACTAGGACCAAGCACACAAAAAAACAATGGTAGACTTACACATCTATTCCTTTCGTAACACCATCTGATCACCGTCCCTGCACACAATCTCATTTTAACTGCATATTCTTTGGAAGAACTACAAAACTTAATAGATATAATTGTTGAAGAAAGTGTAAAAATGGGTCTATCAATTGCAAAAAGACAGAATATATGGTGATATCCAAAAAGGAGAATCCTATCTGCAGGCTGAGAATAAACAGAGAAGACATAAAACAAGTACAGAACTTTTGCTACTTAGGAAGCTGGGTGACATCAGATGGCAGGTGCGACATGGACATCAAAAGAAGAATAGGGATGGCAAAAGACACCTTTACGAGAATAAAGAGTATACTGACCAATACTAAACTAGGCATGACAATCTGCTTCAGAGTACTGCAATGATACGTTTATCCAGTTACGTTATATGGATCAGAATGTTGGACAATATCTAGTAACATGAGGAAATGAATTGTAGCAGCAGAGATGTGGTTTTTGAGGAGGATGCAAAGAATATCATGGACGAAACAAATATCTAACGAGTATGTCATGAACAGAGCAAGCACAATAAGAGGAATAATGTACGAGATCATGAAAAGGCAACGTAACTTCATTGGACATGTGATTAGGAAAGAGGAGTTAGAATGCACGGTAATTATGGGAAAGATTGAAGGGAAGAAAGCAAGAGGAAGACAAAAGGCAAATACTGATGGAGACAGCAGCCAGAGAACTGGAGGTGAATACCAGTGAATTGATCCACTTGACCCGAAACAGGAGTGTGTGGGTCATGGCAGTCAAAGCTCAAACTGGACACGGCACCTGATGATGATGATTCTTTGGAAGAGTTTTTAAACACTGAGAAAAAAAATTCTTTAAATAACCAGCTGTAATCTAGTATACGGTCAGTCCTCTCTGAATTAAAAGCCAATAGGTCAAAGACTCAACGTTGACTCAGCGGACGAAGGGTTGTTCTCATCACCCTCAAACTCCATCAAAGCAAAGCCACTCGATTAAAATTTACTACCAATTGTCACACCAAGCAAAAGAGACTGTTCCTCACATTTACAACTTTTAATTGAGAGCAATATTCTCAATAGTAAATTCCATGAAAGGTGACGAATTATTAATTACAAAAGTTGTAAAATAAACGATTGTTTCTTTTGTGCCTTGGGGATATTAAAGTGTAGTGAAACTTAGACTGTCACATTTCTGAATGGGCATTGAACCCACAAACACTACCTCATTATCTTTTTTTATTTCTTGCACTATTTAACATACATTATACTTGCTGTAATAGTTTTTTCCCCCTCTATTATGTATTGCGAAGTACTGCTGCCACAAAGTCAACAAATTTCACAACTTCTTAAACCTGAATGATCTTTTTATAAATTGTTCATATCCTTCCCCCATTGTGCAGAATATTAACTTCAGATAAAATGACTATTTAAATTTTTTAAAAATTGCAACTGCATTTTCAGAAACTTCCCAGCGCAATTCTTAACATGTATCAAACTTGAGTTTAAAAAAAACATTTTGCAAATCTGGGCTTGTTGATGTTTTAAAAAAAATCTAGACTCCGTAATTACCCGCAAATCCCACTTTTCTTAATAACAAAGTTCCTTATTTCAATCAATAGATCCTTTTGAGTATTCATAGACAGGATTGAGTCAGCCTGTGTAAATGGAAAAACATCAACTTCATAGCAAATGGAATTTTCATCAAATAAAAACACTACTTAAATGTATGACCGTGGGATAAAGTTACATATCATGGCTAAGCTAGAAAGTTCATTTCATTTCAAGCTATGAAACTACAATTTCACCCTTTAAATACCTACAATATTTCAAAAAAAA
Organism: Mobula birostris; assembly: GCF_030028105.1. NCBI lineage: Eukaryota > Metazoa > Chordata > Chondrichthyes > Myliobatiformes > Myliobatidae > Mobula > Mobula birostris. Next base: position 13,691,566 of record NC_092385.1, on the reverse strand, counting down.
AGAAAAAAAATGCAGTAAGCGTCAACTGCCTCTAACACAGACCAAGGGAGGCGTTGCTTGATTGAGTTGGAAAGTCTGATTTCTATTTAAGAGATTGAGGTTGCCTTTTAGGTATTTGAATTCTTCCTTGAAAATACAAATTTAAAAACTCCCTTTGACAAGAAACAAAAAAAAGATAATTTCATCACAAATTTGAGTCTTGGACCACTGACAACACCTGAAATACATTTTAATTCAGTTGACAGTAAGTTGGATTGGTAGCCTGTTTTACTTGGAAGCAATGATGTCTGGAGTTTCTGGGTCATAAGCCAGAAATTCTGGTTTAAGAGCCCAAGTAGTCAGTTAAGTTGATCCGAAAAAGGAGCGGAAATGGCAACTGGGTGCAGAGATTTTCCGAAATACGCAAAACTTGAAGAACACCCTTTATACATATACACGTAAAAATATATATATTTTTAAATCAAGTAGGTGGGGAGAGAAAAGAATGAAAAATGAGAGAAGGACGAGACAGAAAAAAAAGTAACAAAAACAGGAGACAATAAGACAAGAGTCACAAAGAGAAATAAATTTCAATCCGTTGCTTCCACTGATAAGAATGGTACAATGGAGCTACTAGGCCAAATTATCTCGAGTGAAATAGAAATAATCTGCATTTTCTTATTAAAGTTAACCAGTCACACTAGCTTTTCAACTGATTGTGTAAAATTATGAAATACTGTAGTAGGAATGAGAGAGCATGTTATGTTGTTCAGATAAAATCTAATATTCATAACAGGGTGAAACTATTCTAGATATCAGAGGCAATAGTAAGCATCAACAAGACAGTAGAAGACACCATCTCAGGGGGAAAAAAAATACAAACGTGCGTCAATGAAAAGCAACAGTAGCAACTTACACAGCAGGTTTGTGGGACACCCTTGAAAGTTTCGGAGTACCTCTCTGGCTGAAGGAGGAAGGGAAACTTTAGTGGCAAGCAGGATCGGAAGTTAGTCAGTCACATGGCGTACTTTGGAAACCACAAATGATACAGGAAGATAACAACACAGCTGACCTCCTGGCAGTCTCACTGTAGATAAATAGCATACATCCTCTAGACAAAAGCATTCAACTCCCGGAGTTCTAGTTACCACCAGCATTGTTTTAAAAGGTTAAGCTACACTTCTGCATTTATTTTATGGCAGATTTAGCCTTTGGACGGTTATCTTTTTCTTTGTCGTAAAAATAATCAGTTCCGTTTTTTGTTGATAGTGGGAAGGGGAGTGGAACATTATTATTTTTACTGGTAACTGTGACGCTGCCCCTTTCCTGCCCAAGGACCTCAGCAAATTTGTGCCTCTGGTCACGCCACAACAGCTCGGGATAGCAGTGAATATACAAACACCCTCCAAGGAACATTCTGGAGCTGTTCTACAACCATCAAGTACTTTGAAAGCAAGCTTACAATGTATTAAATATTCACTTCAGCATAATTTGCTTCTGCAGTGGATGGTGAGAATTCACTAAGCCCAATGGCTAGTTCCAACTTGTATAATGCAGTACTGTTTAGGCTTATACAATTTGTTCAAATAAGTAACATAGACGACATAATGCCATCAACATAGAAAAGCAAAAATATATTACATATTGATCGTGCTTTCAACTGAACTGCTCCGGTGCTGGAAAAGGGACAATTCCCAAATCTGACATGACAGACAGCTGGACATAGCAAATGGCAGTTAGATGAAGAGACCACAAACTGTTTTAAGTTTTTAAACCAAATAATCAAGTACTTGATGCAAGTCAGAGAAATAACTTCCCCCATTATGAAATACATCAAGACTGTTAAGTTCTTTTTTCAATTGCTATTGCTGGGACTCCTTTACCGCAAGATACCAATACTATCAAATGTGTATACATAAACAAAATTTATGTCTAACCTGGCATGCATTTAAATCTACAATTCCCTTTGCTACAAAAGTGAATTATGATTGGTTTAAAAGACATCTTAATGCTGTTTACAACAGGCTAATTAGCAGCTTTTTGAAAAGAACATAGTACTGGCAGGCACTGGTTCATACAAGTACTTATTCTTCAGCCCTCAAATCTGTTGCCCCCTTCAACTCCTTTCATAGCTGAATTGAGAAGCGAAAAAAAAATTACACCCCACCATTTTAAGAGAAAATCTCAGCCCCCATTAACGAGACAATCCAAGTAGAGCTGGTGAGGTTTCAGCTAAGACCGTCTAGCAACAGTACCCTTCCTCGAAAACCAAAGTTTACTGTGCATCAAAAAGTTCAAAAACTTCCACATAAATTTATTATCCAAGTACATACATGTCACCAGATGCTACCCTGAGATTCGTTTTCTTACAGGCATGCACAGTAAATACAAGAAACACAACAGGATCAATAAAAACTGCATACAACAAAGGCAGACATATGCAACAACCGATGTGGGTGGGGGGTGGGGGAGGTGGAAAACAAATAGCAAAGTGTGCAAATACAAAAGAAATAATGATGATAAATATCAAGAACACGGGTTGTCGAGTCCTTGAAAGTGAGTCTATAGGTTGTGGAATCAGTTCATTGTTGAGGTGAATGAGGTTATCCCCCATTGGTTCAGAAGCCTGATGGTTAATGGTTGTAGGGTTAAAAACTGTTCCTGAAGCTGTGGCTCCCATACTACTTTCCTGATAGCAGCAGCAGGACAGAATGGCCTGGAGGGCGGGGGTCCTTGATGGATACTGTGTTACTTCGACAGCACTCCTTGTCAATGTGCTCAATAGAATGTGGTACAACGACTGTACCAGCACTGATGAGACACCTTAACTTGTATTATTTCTTCCCAAAGGAGATAGCTCCGAAATGGCCAACACCAAATACCGTAATATGCAGTAGGCAGAGGAAAAAGGAAAGATTAATTTAAAAGTGTTAAATTAGAGAACAAAGAGCAGAACAAAATACCAGCAAAGAAAAATGTTTATCAAGCAAAAGGAAGTTAGCCCAATGGTTTCAAATTAGGAAAGCAGCTAGAAATTGTGAAACTGAATACCAGTTGATGACTGTAACCGACTAGTTTGCTAATGGCCCTCAGGGAAGGAAATGTCACAACTCTAACACAGTCAGGGCAAAAATGTAACTCCACTCCATTAGCACGCGTTTGACTCTTCATGCCGCAAGGCAGCAAAAACAGGGAAAATAACCATACTAACATTGCCTTCATCACAACCCTTTAAAATAAAGTGGACGCAGAAACAGCGACACAGTATCTAAAGAAAAAATAATTCAATATTTATTTGAAGTATAAACATGTGTTGTATTGGTTCAGAATACTATACAATATAGAGTTTCTCCTTCATAATCAGAAAGCAAAAACTACCCTCTACCAAGCTCATATTGAAACACATATGCATCTCAACCATGTACAGCACAAAAGCTTTACAAATCCACTCAGCTGTAACACGATAACTGATGCATTTCCATCATCCCTGAAAAGTCCTCAGTGAGGTAAGATGCAAGATGATCCATTTAGTAATGAACCGATTTTCTCCCTCCCCCAAATAATGCCTGTGTTCTTGTAACTGTTAAACCCTCTTTGTATCTTACACGGTCACACTGACATACCTCCACATAAAAGGCTATGAAAATTGGACAATTGTTTTTTTAAAAAAAAAGAAAAACAGAATGCACAAAAAGAAATTGCAGAAGTTTGGACCCAAAAAGCTTCGGTTATCAATACAAATTATGTTTCATAAGTATTTCTAATACCAAGCATTTCAGTGGATTTATACTACAAAACAAAAACAAAAATGCTGAAATAGATTACAAGGTCAGCCAAGGTTGAAGTCTTTGACGATTTTCCAACCGAGCGTAACACTGCAGTAATCTTCGTTTCCTTGCAGCTCAATAAGGTTTTTATTTCAACTTTGTCTGGGACCTCAGAGTAGCAGCAACAGTTAAAAAGAGTTCAGTATGTAGTATGCAAGATAAGTGCTGGCATCTACAATTACTTCCCACTGACAGACTGACCTGGATCCGATTTAACCCAGCTGTTTAACATTAATCATTGCCTGCGACTCCGTACAGCCAGGGCAACCTCAAGCATGCTGTAAAGAAATTGGCTTAGGACTTCAAACAGTCCATCTTCTTCAGCTTAAGCATTTAGAGAAAACAAATTAAAATTGTATTCTTGCAATGCTAACTTCCCTTCAGAGCTCAATGCACGGTCCAGGTAACATCCAGGTCTGTCCCATTCACATTTGCCAGATGCCTACCACAATGAAGTGTCCATTACCTCTGTGGAGTACCAGTGAAGTGCCATGACTCAGAGGCTTCACAACTGTGCAAACTGCATTAGGTCAACAAATAACATAGAAAACAATCAAAAAAATGTGATTGAACAATAACTGTTTGTACAACAGTCCAGTTATTAAGAGGGAAAAATGCAGCAACCCTACATTTTGTAGAGTAAAGCTTCCTCAAAATGTAGAACGAGGGTAATGGGATGGCACCTTCCTGCAGATGTCCAAGTGCCCAAGTCTTTTTCATCACATTTAGCTAACAGGTCTGTAGTGGATTCATTGCCTGCCTGGGTGCTTGACAACATCAGATGTCACAGCATGTAACTGCACTCTGAAAACTATTCTTCCCATAAACTTTAATACCCTTCAAAACTGAAAACTCACTCTTCAGTGAACCTCAGTTTATTCCCCCCGATCATTATTATCAGGGTGATACGAGACAGCAAGCACATTCTCCAAGCAGTGATCAGATTCATCAACCTGGTCAGACCAGTCTTTCCCCCACCTCCCCCCAAGATCACCTGATAGCAAGCTTTTCAAATGGTAGTCGTTTAAAGATTTGCACATGTCCTTTTCTTCATGTCGACTCAAGAGATTCCAACTGGAAAACATTGTGATTGGTAGGAGTGGTGAAATACAGCTGTTCTTTAGGAGCCCTGTTATCACAGGGACTTGTAAGTCCCAGAGTCCTTTCAAAGTCTAAAAGCTGCCCCATGAAGTTGAAGTTTGGAGAGATGTTGGACTTTTTCCTTTTCACAAAATCATAAGCATCATTCAGTGAAAGGTTCAATTTCTGCATGAGATACGCAACAGTCACAGTGACTGACCTGCTAATCCCAGCTAGGCAGTGAACCAGTATGCCACACTTCTTGGATCGAGCTTCATCTGTCCCAAAATAAATAAAAATATTCATTAAATCTTGTATCCCATTTACAGAACTGCTCCACATTATTTAATCAACGTTGATAACTAACTGGCTCAAGAGGTTCTAAATAGTTCGAATTTTAAACATTGACAATAATAATTTGCTAATTCAATTGCCACTTAGGAAGCCCCAGGAATAACTTTAAACGATTTTCTGTCAGAGTGTCAACAAAAGACTACATAAAGCCGTATCTGTCCCTCACTAACATAAAAATAAATGCAGCCCACCAACGAAAGCTTGTAGGAGTATTAAAAATACATACCATCTTAAGTCTCTCAAGGGCTGATAATGCAATTAACTAAAATAAATGCCTCAGTTACAAGCGTACTACAAGAATTGTACTTTTTATTCACGGAGTCTTTCTGAAAGTGACTGCAAAGTCAGCCACTTAGATTAATTAGGTAGTGTACAAATGTTTGAATTTTGTCATTCGCCAAATAGAAAATACAAAGGAAGGGGCATTTCTCTTCTAATCATGCAATGTTGCACTGCAATAGACAACAAATACAGCAAAAAAAAACACTCCTGCATGCAATTCTATGACTAAAATTAGCTGCTTGACCAAGGAGCAGAAGTAAAGGTGTGATAACTTTAAACCAGATACTTTAAAATAGATACAGAAAAATGGGCTATTTTTGGTTAAAGGAGGAACATCAGATGAGACACTAATATTGTTGTCTAAATGTAAAAACATTGTATCTTTAGAGCAAAGTTTTAACTTGTAGAGATTTTTTTCAAACTTATCAAGACTATTAGAATGTTAATAGTGATATTCAGTTATAAGTGGCCGAGGTACGTGAAGCACGTTTACAATACAATAACATGGCTACTACCGGGCAATCTTCAAATATTAGCATTTCTGCTGCCTCTAGTACTTTTCAAATCCAAACTTTATTATGCACTTCAGTACATTTGGGTCTTTCAGGATGTCACGCTACAGTAGCTTACCCATTAGACGGCATGGGTAACAACAGATAACCAAATATACACAGACAGAGCAGTCAAATTAACTGATTACAGCTTAAACAACTTTATTCAACTCTGCACAGTTACTACAAATGCAAAACTTTATATAAAAAAAAGGAAGAATATGCTTACCTATGAACGAAATAGCTTCAGGGAAAAATTGTGAAAGATTCTGGCTCCAGTGATCTGAAATTGGAATCTGCTTGTATTTAAACTGCCCGTCGTTCTCAAACATGTTGGGAAGATTAGGGGTTACATTCAGGATATACTTGATGCCATACTTTCCCAGGACATCCAGGTTCGTCGAATCTTTGGCACAGCCGAGGTACAAGTACGGCAAGATCTGGACGGGGAAGGCGGGCTGGTTATTGGGCAGAGGACTGCCCTCAGACTCGGTCGCGCTGTTGGGCTCCCGATCGGCGTCGGATTCCCCGTCCGAGCAGTCGGAACTTATTCGCAGCCCTCCCAGTCCCAGCACGGACACGGGGGGAGAGTTGCTCGGGCAAGAACAGTCCAGGTTGGTCTCGCAGTGCTCGAGGTATTCGGTTTGAAACTTGTTGAAGCCCCCTGTGACAACGAGGGGAAGAGAGAGAGAGAGGGGAAAAAAGTTGTAAACAGGACGAGAGGACAGATTTGACACTTCATGGCACCACCCCATTCACCACTCCCAAATCATACAAAAGTTAGAAATCCGGTAATTCATGCCCCATGCCGCAAAACCCCCCTCTCCCCCCCGTAATATTTATCCATTCATGAAAACTGGGATTTTACTCAAGCAAGACAACATGGCGGAGCCATTTTGGTGGAAAGAGTTGTTTCACTTCTCTCCCTCCCTTGGAGCAGTTCACTTCCACAATCCTTCAAGGTCCCAGAACCGTAAAACTACTTTTTATACATATATGAAAAAGTATGAAGGCGCAAGTATACTAGTTTTAAAGGAAAAAGAAAACAAGTTCTGCTGCCCCAAATCGAGCCTTCCCAAACCAACAATTAAATAAATAAATGCCCGCATGGAATGAGGTTTGACTTTTCAACTCAGCTACTAAGGAAAGTTAACCGACCCGCTTTACAGAAGGAATGTGACTCAAATGTTAAAAAAGCACAAACTTGGTCAGGGGAGGGGTTGGTGGTGGAGGGAGTTGCTTCATTTTTTTAAAAAAAGTATCTGGGATAGATTGTGTTGCGAATGAGAATCGCACACCACCCCCCCCACCCCCCGCGCCAGAAAGTTCGACCAAGAAATGTTCCAGTAGCAAATAAATAAAAATTACATTTTGTCACAAATCTAAAGGGGAAAAAAGTTTGCAGCCTTACCCTCCAGGTAATAAGCTTTACAGCCATCGTCTCTCAGTTTCTGTAGCAACAACCCCAAGACAGAACTCGTTCCGTTTTCGTGCCAATCGATCGTGCACTCGTCGTATAGGATAACCGTGTCGGTCTTGCACCGCTTCACGAATTTCTCCTTGTCTTCGTTGTTGGGGATCAGCGACTTGATGGGCAGGTTGCCCTTCTTCAGCCGCCTGAGCATCAACCCCGGAATGACCACATTGATAGCCGAGTCGATGTGCGAGGACTCGTACAGCTCGTGGGATCGGCAGTCAAGCAGCAGCAGGCTGGCATCCCCGGATTCCAGCTGCTCTTGAAGCCAGTCGACACTCTTGTTCATCGCCATGGCCGAGGTAGTACAAAAAAGCTGATTTTTCATGAGGAAAACCTTTTAAGGGAAAGCCGACGGGGCCAATTTCGTCCTCCGAACTACAGCGTTGCCCCGACAGCGGAAAAAAAAGGCACAAGTCCAACGCAATCGTCTCGCGTGTTCCTTATGAGAGGAGCTAAAAAATCTTGCTCTGAAGACCGTCGTAGTGAAAATGCAGAACCAATTCCACTGTAACAAGGTACGGGGAGATGATTAGCAGCAGGGACCCCCAGTTGAAACTATGTGTCCTATCTCGCTGGTCTTCATTCACCATCTCCCGTGTGTACGGCGCTAGTACTGAAGCACTGGGTCAGCGCCACCGATTCCACCGGTGTTAATTTTTCTCCTCCCTCCCAAATGCTCAACACACCGAGTTAAGGCAGCGAAGCTGCGTGACGCGCCTTGACTGACAGTTCCCTCCGCCACAAGCGACCTTACGTTCCCCGCCTGCCTCTCCGCCAATTGGCGATACCGCCCTGGGTCAATGAGCCAATCAGCACCAAGGAAACGGGTGCACCGCCCCCTTCCCATTGTTACATTGAATTAGAAGTGTGTAGCAAAAGTTGCGGACGAATGAAAGGCAGTCAACGTCACGTTTCTATGGCAGCGGACCTGCCGTATCTCCTTGTTTGGGTTTGGAAAGCGCGGGGTTGGTGCGAGTCAATGAGTAACTAGCCCGTGCAGTCTTATTAATGAAAGTACAGGAAGGAGACCTTCATCACAGTAACAAATCTGGACAATAAAACAATTAATTAACCTAATCTCCGCTTAACTCTGCGAAAAGTGCCTGGGGATCCTCTGACATTTCACTCAAGTCAGTAAAAAGTTGAAAGGCGCAATTGAAGGCAGGCGCACAGCACTGCCCGCAGCCAAAGGGCAGATGTGCAAAATAAATAATTTCTAAAAATGATCCCGCTCAAGGAACTGGTGTCAGTCTACTTGTTTTGAGCCATCTCCAGGGAGTTTCAAAACTGTTTCCTGCAGCGGATGACTATAATGCGATTTCCTGTAAAACAATCTGAAACTCGATCCACACCAGGATTAGCAACTTGTCTTTAATCGTGCAACATTCTTGTTTCATTCTTTTAAACAGTGTGAGCAATAAAATTGCTCTGGACTTACTTCCGAACCCTGATTAAAAACCTGGGTTATTCTCGAGATACATGTAAAACATTCTAAATTGTTTTTAAATTGTTTCTAATTGGGATTTGTTGGTTAAGATCAATATTTTGGTGCAATTTCAGCATTTGTATTTTTATAGCGCATTTCAAGGCACCATACAGCCAACGCAGTAGTTTGAATTAAAATGTAAGAAACGTGGCAGCCAATTTAAGTTCACACATGCAGCAACGTGATAACGGCTAGATAATGTTTTTTATCAGTAATATAATATCAAGGTAAATATTGACCTTAAGACCAGGAGGAAATCGTTTGCTCTTTGAAATATAGTCGAGGCTTTAAAAAAAACACCACCTGGGAGATTAGGTTGCTTTAATATCCCTTTGGATTGCCTTCTATATTTCAGAATCAGGTTTAATATCACCGGCATATGTCGTGCAATTTGTTAACTTTGCAGTACAATGTATATAAAACTAAATTACAGTCAGTATATGTATGCAGATTGAACAGTTAGATAAGTAGTGCAAAAGCAGAAATTAAAAATAGTGAGGGCGAGGGTTCAATGGGTTCAATGTCCATTCAGAAATCGGATGGCAGAGGGGAAGAAGCTATTCTGAGTGGCTGAGCGTGTGCCTTCAGGCGTCTGTACCTCCTTCCTGATGAGAACAAGGTACTGTATGGGGGTTCTTAATGATGGACGCAGCCTTTATGAGGCATCGCTCCTTGAAGTTGTCTTGCAATCTACGGAGACTACTACCCGTGACGGAGCTGATTAATATTACAACTTTCTGCATCTTACTTGGATTCTGTGCAGTAGTCCCCCCACACCCAGTACCAGACGGTGATGCAGCCAGTCCGACGGAACATCTGTAGAAATTTTCGAGCGCGTTAGGTGACATATTTTATCATTAGTAAAAAAAAAGAATCAAAGCTTAGCATCTGATCCTGCTGACTTTTGGAAAGCACCCATAGCAAACCCTAACAAGGACAAGATGCAGTGAGCAGGAAGAGATGAATAGACTGGATAGATGGCCACAAACGTGCCAAACCGAAATCAACCCAAAGGCTTCTGAGGTCATTCATTTTGGGAAAGGCGGTTAAGGAAAGAGGATGCACAATAAATGACACGATGCTATGAAATGGAGGAAAACATTCTGCACCCACAAGTCCCCAAAGGTAGCAAGACCAGTAGATAAGGTGGTTAAGAAGGAATCCAAGATGTTGCCTCTAATTGTCTGCGGTACAGAATACCAAGCACTATACTTTGAAGAAATGTGGCAGCCTTTATTTCCGTTTTCTTTGAACACTACTACATGCAATTCTGGTTACCCCTCCACATTATGGAGATAATTTGGGCAGCGCAGCAGAGTATTGGTCAGCACAATGCTTTACAGTACAGGTGACCTGGGTTCAATTCCCACCCCTGCCTGTAAGGAGTTTGTACGTTCTCCCCGTGACCACGTGGGTTTCCTCCAGGTGCTCCGGTTTCCTCCCACAGTCCAAAGAACAACCCATTGGTAGGTAAATTGTCCCATGATTAGGCTTGGGGAATAACTAGGCGGCACGGCTTGAAGGGCCAGAAGGGCTTACTGCCTGCTATACCTTAATTTAAAAAAAATTAACGTGGAGAAGTAATTTAAGAGGTTATTGTCATTAAATTTTTATTTACAGGATAGATGGGCTGGGCTGGAGTTATGCTCTTTGAACTTCTTCACTGATAGGATGGTTCCAGTATGGAAAGAGCTGCCAGTGGAAGTGAGATACGTGGGTTCAGTTGTAGCATTTAAGGGAAGTTTAGACACGTACGTGGATGAGAGGGGTGTAGAAGGTTATGGTCTCTGTGGAGAGCTATGGTACAGGTGCAGGTAGATAACACAAGACAGAAGACCAGGTTGGCACATACTAGATGGGCCAAAGGGCCAGTTTTATGCCATAACATTCGATGACTGTTAAGGTAAATGGGAGATTTAATTGTGTCACATAAAATTTTGAGGAAACCAGAAAGAATGTATTTTCGTTTATCAGGGTAATGAATAACTAAGGATACTGATTTAAATGAACTAATATGAAATTAGAGGGAGGTTGAGGAACTTAGCTTTTTTATTTTAATATTAGAATGGATCTAGAATTCACTGTTTAAAAGGATAATTGGGACAGAAACACTGAGCATATTTGAAAAAAGAGCCCATGTAGATTTGTGCTCCTGACAAAGAGTTTAGAAGTGGAACTGATTGAAACCGTTTCTACTGGTAGGCCATAATATTTTTTTACACCTTTTCCTCTGCATTGCCAACTTCCCTCATACATTGTTGGAAAATAATTAAATTATCTTAATTAAAAATATTTGAAACATCATAAATCTTGAAAATATGCTAAACATTATGATGTTTATGATGTAATTAGCTTTGAGAGGCTGGCCAAGGACTACATCTGCAGCATGCTACCACCCACACTGGACCGCCTACAATTCACCTACTGACACAACCAATCGACAGATGACGCAATAGCTATACCTCTACACACCATCCTTACACACCTGGAGAGGAGGGATGCTTATGTGAGAAGGCTGTTCTTGGACTACAGTTCAGCATTCAACACCATAATTCCCTCCGGGCTTGACAAGAAGTTTAGAGACCTCAGCCTTTGCCCTGCCTGGTGCAGGCTGGATCCTGGACTTCCTGTCAGATCACCGACAGGTGGTAAGAGTGGACTCCCTCACCTCTGCCCCTCTGACCCTCAACACAGGAGACCCCAGCGCTGTGTCCTAAGCCCCCTCCTTTACTCTTTGTATACCCATGACTGTGTCGCCACTCACAACTCCAATCTGCTAATTAAATTTGCTGACGTCACTACACTGATTGGCCTTATCTCAAATAATAATGAGGCAGCCTACAGAGAGGAAGTCATCACCCTGACACAGTGACGTCAAGAAAACAAACTCTCCCTCAATGTCGCAAAAACAAAGGAGCTGGTTGTGGACTTACAGGAGGAGACAGTCTAACAGTCTATTGACATCAATGGATCTGGGGTTGACAGGGTGAACAGTTTCATGTTCCTCGGTATACACATCACTGAGGATTTCACTTGGTCTGTACATACCAGTTGTGTGATGAAAAAAGCACAACAGCACCTCTTTCACCTCAGACATCTGAAAAAGTTTGGCATGAGTCCTCAAATCCTGAGGACCTTCGACAGGGGCACAACTGAGAGCATCCTGACTGGCTGCATCACTGCCTGGTATGAGAACTGTACTTCACCCAATTGCAGGGCTCTGCAGGGAGTGGTGTGGACAGCCCAGTGCATCTGTGGATGTGAACTTCCCACTATTCAAGCCATTTTCAGTGACAGGTGCATAAAAAGGATCATTGGGGACCTGAGTCACCCCAACCACAAACTGCTCCAGCTGCTACCATCTGGGAAACGGTACCGCAGCATTAAAGCCAGAACCAACAGGCTCTGGGACAGCTTATTCCACCAGGCCATCAGACTGATTAATTCACACTGATACAATCTTATTTCTAAGCTATATTGACTGTTCTGTTGTGTATCTTACTGTACATACTATTTATTACAAATTACTATAATTTGCACATTGCACATTCAGATGGAGATATAATGTAAAGATTTTTACTCCTCATGTATGTGAAGAATGTAAGAAATAAAGTCAATTCAATTCAATTCACCAGTCAGACATTTCAAATGCAAATTTATGATTTATCACAGCTTGTCAGAAAATACTATTACCTAATATAAATCTCTAAAAGTCACAATATGTGGAAACTTAGTTATCTGACAATTTATACATAGCCATACTTTTTTAATTAGTATTCTTTTTAAATGAATAGTGTTCAATAATCAGTAATGAGGATGTGGTTTATAGTTTGTTAAGCCTCAATTCAGACACTATACTTAAGACCACAGAGTATAAATAAAAAAAAGTAGTTCAAGTTCAGCATTGTTGATATGTAATTAAATCCATCTCTAAGTGGCAATCCAATTCTCCCCAACATTAAATCGAAGCGCAATGAAAATGCTTTTGATCATCGTGATCTTTAAAGAAATTTCTTCACAAAACCTAAGTTCTTTAGATTAGAAAAGAATGTATGTGGCAGTCTTTGACGTCCATATCTTTTATACTTTCCTATCCACCAACTTTATCACAAAGCAACTTTACACAGTGCAGACTCCATGCCTAGACAGATAAATTAAAGCCTCCTTTTTGCCTTTAAGGGAAGGATTGTAGATGTGGTATTTAGAAAAGACTTCAGTACAATGCATACTGTGATGAAGAAAATCGAACTGTGCTGATGCAAAGTATTGCCATGCCACCTCGTCAGGTTGGTACTACCTAACTTGAAAAGGCTTACGATATAGGATTTAAAAAAAAAACAGATTAAATTGTTTCTGTAGAGATAAACCATACAACTAGTTTCTCAGAATAGTGCATTTTAACCACGTTAATTAAGTCACCATACTGCACTAAGCCAATGTACTTCAGAATGTGATGTTAATGTCCAAAAGGACCACAACGTTGCCCTTGGGTTTGGAGGCTTGTGTTCCTCAATGACCTGGAGGGCTATGTTGGCTGGAGTCAGGGCCTTGTGCTTTGGCTCTTGGTAGTGTCACCCATGCCAAACAGGTCAAAGAGTAGAGGCCAGACTCAGAGTGGTCCACTGGTCCTCCAGGTTCAGGGGTTCAGCTCAGGGTGAACAACCCTGATTAGTAAAACAAGATTGTTACGGAAACGGCAATAAAGAATTCTTCTACATCTGAGTGCGACGGTATTCTTGAGTCTCCACCCAGGACTTGCTTGACTGACAGCAGTGAAAGCCTAGGTGAAGCCTCTGACATGATGAAGGAAGCCCTGAACACCATCAGAGATGGTGGACCTTCATTGCTGCCCTAAACGCCAGCGGTGTAATGGGCAAAGAGGGGATAAGTATAGTTAATGCACTGAAAAGAGAGTGAGGCACTTTGTTAATCCGCACAAATATAACCTGATGTTTGAAAGCTATCTTTCTCTCCTAATTAAAGATTAATTACACAGGATTCAACTCCAATCCAAGCCACAGACTGATGAGATGCAACATAACTAAGTATAGCATAACTTAAATGTAATCACTCAAAAGCAAATAACCTCAGACATCTGACTTAATGCGATTTTAATAGGGATTGTAGAATGATCATAAGGGGTTGAGTTTTGCTTTATCATGTGCAAAGGAGGTAAGATGAAAAGATAAAAGGGCCTTTGATGCCTCTAAAATGTTTCCCATACAAAGGTGAAGGGCGTTATTTGGATATTGATCTGAAAATTATAAATGTAACACAGGTTTTTTCTACTAAAGACATAAACAATAAAAATAAAGCACTTTTACATAAAATTTAGTTTATTCAAAATATAGTTAAGTTTTCTTGCTGTAATGCTACACAATTTGCTGGTTGTTTGCACATTTTCTCCACGGTTGTATTCAAAATCCAGGAGTAGGGAAGTTTGCATGCTCCACCATGCTCTATTGTTTAATTCCATTACGTTAAGTCAACAAGAAATTATTGTTCCAGCTCATTTATGACCAGCAACAGCACATCATGCATGTGACTGCTTGCTTTTCTCAGTTGCCAGGAAACCTTCATTGCAAGAAAACTATCGCAAGCCATAATTTTTACCCCACAGAAGGACACACTGGAAATCACAACTACCCATCGTGACCGTGAAATATGACATTTAGTTGTTTGTCCAGAAACGGCAGCTGAGCAATGATCCATCACGATGCACATTCCCATTAGACTTATTGGGTTGCAGTTGATAACAGGATCAGAATCAGGTTTAATATCACAGGCATAAGTCATGAAATTTGTTAACTTTGCGGCAGCAGTACAATGAAATACATAATATAATAGATAAAAACCTGTAAATTACAGTAAGTATATAGATGTATATAAAATAGTTAAATAAGTAGTGCAAAAACAGAAATAAAAAGTAGCGAGGTATTGTTCATGCATTCAATGAAGAGGGGAAGAAGCTGTTCCTGAATCGCTGAGTGTGTGCCTTCAGGCTTCCGCACCTCCTTCTTGATGGTAACAATGAGAAGTGGGCAGGTCGTGGGTCGTCGGGGTCCTTAATGATGGATGCCGCCTCTTTGAGGCACTGCTCTTTGAAGATGCCTTGGATACCACGGAGGCTAGTGCCCATGATGGAGTTGACTAGCTTTACAGCTCTCATCGGCTTACTTCGATCCTGTTCAGTAGATCCCCCCGTACCAGACGAGTGATGCAGCCAGTCAGAATGCTCTCCACAGAATATCCATAGAAATTTTTGAGTGTTTTAGGTGACATATTAAATCTCCTCAAACTCCTAACGAAATATAACCACTGACTTGCTTTCTTTATAGCTGGATCAATCTGCTTGGACCATGTTAGGTCTTCAGAGATATTAACTCCCAGGAACTTGAAATTGCTCACTCTCTCCACTTCTCATCCCTCTATGAGGATCGGTGTATGTTCCCCGTCTTACCCTTTCTGAAGTCCACAATCAGGTCTTTGGTCTTACTGAAGTTGAGTGTATTAATATATAGTTGGGAATTAATATATTAAAGATGTGGATTAGCTACATTTGAAGCCTGGGAGACAGCAAAGTATCAGATTGCCATACAGCCCAGAGAACATTTCAGCTCCCACCATGATGTCCAACCATTTAAACAACCCTTGTAAAAGCAACATATCCCAAGCATTAAGGGACTGGTAGAAATTTGTCAGTTAACAATGAATTGCTGTCAAAAAAATCAACCCATTCAAGAAACCTTCTCTTGAATGATACGTTATCGCCATGCTGCACTAAGCCAATATACTGCAGAATGTTAGTGCAAATCTGCATCCTGTTGTGAGGTGCCAGTTATTGCATTGATAAACAGAGTAAGTCATACTGTTAATCTGCTCAAATATATTTTGACAGTTGAAAATTTTCTTCTCCTCTGAATTAAAAGTCAATTACATGGGTTCAGCTCCAGTCCAGGCAATGGAGTCATGAGACGCAACATACGTAAAATAATGTTCTCTTCAGGCAATTCCCTCTGGGGGCCAACTCATAGTTCTTGTTTATGCAGTTTCAGGACTCGTCCAAATCTTGCCAAAAATAATGTTTGAACGTTCACTAACACAGTACAGTCATAAACTTAATGAGAACGCATACCTCATGAATGCCTACAGTTTCCACTATGCTTTTATGGAAGTTTATTAAGAATGAATTCGGACAGGTTGTGCTTCTTCTTGGAATTACAGTAGTGGCAAGAATACATTTAATGGCAGACTGCTTACATTCATTATTATTTATTATTATTATTACTATTGACATAGAGGACGGAATAGGCCCTTCCGGCCCTTCAAGCCACACCGCCCAGCGCACCTCCCAATTTAACCCTAGACTGATCACGGGACAGTTTACAATGACTAATTAACCTACCATTCAGTACGTCTTTCGGATGTGGGAGAAAACTGGAGCACCCGGAGGAAACCCATGCAGTCATGGGGGAAAACATACAAACTGCTTACAGGCAGTGACTGCGATTGAACCCTGGTCACTGGTACTTTAAAGCTTTGTGCTAACCACAACACCACCATGCTTAGGAAGAATGAGAGCCTTCAATATACATACTGTAGAGCCAATTCCTTACACATAATGGGAAGGTTGGTAAGGATAGGGTTAGAAAATCAAACAAAAAAAAAATCAGTATATAAACAAGGCAATCATTTAAGAAATACATAATTTTTAACAAATTGAGAATGCGTTGAGGAAGAGATATTCCATGAGAGATGTGATCCATCCAAGTTTAATAAAAGATGGGAAAAGATTAAAAATATACCTTTATAACGTTAATAAGTGACTAATAAACCCTAAGGATTAAGAAACAAATTTAAGAACCAGCAATAATCAAAATGTTATGGCAAAGAGATAAACAATGAAAATAAGTAATGTAATAAAATTTCATAAAAGCTTGTATGAGTGTGCCTTTAAAAATAGCAAAACTAGATATAGCCCCTTAGAGGCAGAAAGTGATAGAAAATAATAGTGTGATTAAACAGATATTTTGAGTTTATCCTTATGTGGTACACCTAGTAAACAAACTAGAAATAGAACAAAACCAAAGGTCAAATGAGGGCGACGTTTAAAAGAATTAGTATTAGTAGAATAAAAGTTGTAAAGAAATGAAAGGGTACAATAGGTGGAGAAATAGAACATAGAACAGTACAGTACAGAAACAGGCCCTTTGGCCCACAGTGTCCTGCCAAACCAGCTACAAAGCAGATCAACCCCTCCCCAAATCTTATCACTCCTACCTACACCATGTTCATATCCCTCCATCTTCCTTATTATATCTGATTTCCTTCATTACATATATCTAAAAGAGATGGCTTCAGCGAAAGAAAATGAAAGTTGTTATTGGCTAAGATTCCCTAAATTCTGGAAATGCCCTGGAGCATTGGTAAGTAGCAAATGTGACATAAGGGTTCAGGAAAGGAGAATAAGAAAATAAAAGAGAATATAAATCAGTTAGTCTGACATCAAGTATTAGGAAGATACTACATTCATTATTGGGCATAGGGTGCTGAGAAATCATAATTAGACAATGCCAAAATGGTTTTGACTAATCTATTAAATTTATTTTTCAATGTAATATACTGGCTAGATAAGGGCATCCAGTGAATATACTGGAAACAATTGCAAACTTGTCATACAAAGTTTGTTGCATAAAATAAGGCTTCACGGGATTGTGAATAGATGTTGGTGAGATTTGAGGTCTGGTTGGAAGACAGAAAATCAGTAGAAATCAATGGGCCTTTTCAGTTTCTAAATCTAGCAGAATGGAACTTCAAACACAAATTTACAGCTTCAGTTACAAAATCCAGGAAGAGGGCAACATGCCAGAGGACCTCTTAAATACCTTAATTGTGACTGTCAATAGAAAAGGAGGCAAACATCCCATTACGATAATCATCAAAGTGTCTCCCCCTGCTGGTTGCCATAGGGAAAGTTATCATGACTATCCTCTCCATCCAGCTCCTTCCTCCACATACATAGCTCTGAACCGTCGTGCAGATTTATTCCATCAAGTAGCACCACAGACATGAATATCACTGCTCAGCAGTTTCTAGAGAGCAAAAGGCAGTACTAACCACTAAATATGGTCTTAGTTGACTTCACAAGTCTTTGGCTCTGCCACCTGAGAGACTTTTGAGATTCCCTCTCAAGTTTGACAGCCAAAGTATTCTGTCGCCATTCTACTTGTAGGAGCCGTGTAACTATTTTCTCTCTGTCTGCATGGTACGTTGTGTTGCGTGCTTTTATTATAGGTTACAGTAATTTGTCACATGGGTTTGGGCGTGGTAGGAATAAATGAATAGAGATGTATTCATCCTTGTGCCATTAGTTTAGTTAGAGACAGACGGAGCAGGGGATGAATATTTTTGAATTTGAATTTGAATTGAATTGACTTTATTTCTTACGTCCTTCACATACATGAGAAAAAATCTTTATGATACGTCTCCGTCTAAATGTGCCATGTGCAATCATAATAATTAATAAAAATTTATAATTAATAGAACAATCAATGTAATATAGAATACACTCAAATCAGCGTGAGTTCATTAGTGGAAGAAGCTGTCCCGGAGCCTATTGGTCCTGGCTTTCATGCCGCAGTACCGCTTCCTGGATGGTAGCAGCTGGAATAGTTTGTGGTTGAGATGACTTGGGTCCCCAGTGATCCTTACACACACCTGTCCTTGTAAATGTCCTGAATCATGGGAAGTTCACAACTACAGATGCACTGGGCTGTCCACACCACTCTGCAGAGTCCTGCGATTGATTGAAGTACAGTTCCCATAGCAGGCAGTGATGCAGCCATCAGCAGACTCTCAGCTGTGCCCCTGTAGAAAAAGTCCTTAGGATTTGGGGGCCCATACTAAACTTCAACTGTCTGAGGTGAAAGAGGTGCTGTTGTGCCTTTTTCACCACACAGCTGGTGTGTACAGACCATGTGAGGTCCTCAGTGATGTAGATGCCGAGGAACTTGAAGCTGTTTAACCTCTCAACCCCAGATCCATTGATGTCAATAGGGGTTAGCTCGTCTCCATTCCTCCTGTAATCCACAACCAGCTCCTTTGTTCTTGCGACATTGAAGGAGAGGTTGTTTTCTTCACACCACTGTGTCAGACAGATGACTTCTTCCCTCTAGGCCACCTCGTTACTGCTTGAGACTAGGCCAATCAACGTAGTGTCGTCGGCAAATTTAATTAGCAGATTGGAGCTGCGGGTGACGATACAGTCATGGATATACAGGGAGTAAAGTGGGGGGGGGGGGACTCAGTACGCAGCCCTGAAGGGCCCCTGTATTGAGAGTCAGAGGGTTGGAGGTGAGGCAGCCCACTCTTACAACCTGCTGGCCATCTGATGATCATTCACCCCTCACTTTATTACACTTACATCGCTAATTCCGCAAACTTCATTAATATCGCTATTTTTGATTGTTCACCTTTGCCCTTAGTTTTTACTGGTTTTGTAATAAGGGATTGAATATAGTTTTTTTGACTTGGATGCTCAGCTATTTAACTTTAAAACGAAAGGCTCAGTGGAAAACTGAACTGTGCAGAGGAAACGTAAACACGAGGAATTCTGCAGCTGCTGGAAATTTAAGCAACACACATCAAAGTTGCTGGTGAACGCAGCAGGCCAGGCAGCATCTCTAGGAAGAGGTACAGTCGACATTGCTTGTGCAGAGGAAACAAAAGGTCTGCAAGGGGATATAGACAAGCTAAGTGAAATCTACAAAATTGGTAGCAAAATCTAAGAAGGTGGGAAAATGAGGTTATTTTCTTTGAGATAAGGAACCAAAGAGAATTTTGAAAGTATTCCATAGAGAGAACAGGCCTGCTCTGATGTTTAATAAGATCTCATTGATGTTTTGCCTCAAGCCACTCTGCTGCCTCATTCCCTATCCTCTTATTCCCCCCATGCCTAAAACTTTGTCAAAAATTCTATCATGTTCATCCTTGATCAAGCTCAGTGATGGAGCATTCACAGTCCTTTTTTCCCAGGCATGTTTGCTGATGACACCACTGTTGTAGACGAATCAGTGTATAGGAAGGAGATTGATCTTGCTTACTCAACGTCAGCGTAAACAGGAAGCTGAATATTGACTTTAGGAGGAGGAAAATAGAGGTCCATGAGCCAGTCCTTATTGAAGGATCAGAGGTGGAGAGGGTCAGCAACTTTAAATTCCTCACGTTATATCAATTTAGCAGACCTGTCCTGGGCCCAGCACATACGTGCAATTACGATGGAAGCACAGATGCACCTCTACTTCCTTAGGAGCTGCAAAGATCCTGCATGACATCTAAAACTTTAACAAACTTCTATTGATGTTTGCTGGAGGGTATACTGACTGGCTGCATCACAGCCTGGTATGGAAACACCGGTGGATGCAGCCTAGTCCATCAGAGGTAAAGCTCTCCCCACCACTGAGGACATCCACACAAAGCATTGTCACAGGAAAGTAGCATTCATTATCAGGGACCTCCCACCACTCAGGTCATGCTCTTTTCTCCCTGCTATCAGCAGTAATGTACAGGACCCTCAGAACTCACAACACCAGGATCAGAAACAAGTATTACCCCTTAACCATCAGGCTCTTGAACCAAAGTGGAAAACTTCACTCAACTTCACTTGCCCCATCACTAAAATGTTCCCACAACTATGGACTCACTTTCAAGGACCCTTCATTTCATGTTCTTGATATATATTGCTTATTTAGTTAGTTATTCTTTCTTTATTTTTGTATTTGCACAGCTCGTTGACCACATTGGTGTGATATTACCTTGATTCTATTATGGTTATAGAGTATGCCTGCAAGAAAATGAATCTTAGGGTTGTATATGGTGACATATATGTACCTAGATAATAAACTTACTCTGAACTTTGCAATTGTAAAGATTTATAATCTTCTGCATAATTTCTCTCCTTCTCAGTCCAAATACCGAACCTCTTATCCTGAAACTATGCATGTAGTTCTCACTCTCCACCTGAAAGAAACTACATTTATTTTGTCAGTCCCTCCAAGAATATTGCATGTCTCTATGAGGTCACCACTCATTCTTCTAAAGACCTGGTTTAGGCAAATTCTGGTCCATCTCTCTTTCAGAAGTTCCTCCAAGCAAGAATTAATGCCGCCAATCTATGTCACACCAATTCAAAGATAAGCTCATTATTGTTTAGTGATGGAAACCAGAATTGTTCTATGTAATCTAAATTTTAGCACAGCAAAGTCTTTCAATCTCTTCCTTACTATTGTAATGAGACAGAAATTGTTGTAAACATTTAACAAGTCTGGCGGCCTCTGGGAAGGAATGAAAACTGTTTCAATTTGGTGAACCTTCATCACAATACTGTATATCCGTATTCAAACTTTACAAACAAGGTTAACATACGATTTGCCTTCCTGACTATAAACACAACAGATTCTGCAGAGGCTGGAAATCCAGAGCAACACATTCAAAATGCTGGAGGGAAGCAGCAGGTTGGGTAGCATTTATGGAACTGAATAAACAATCAATATTTAGCAACCAAACTTCTCATCAGGACCTGATGAAGGTCCCCAGCCCAAATCATCAACTATTTATTCATTTCCATAGATGTTCTCTGACCTGCTGAGTTCCTCCAGCATTTTGAATGTGTAACTCTGACACATTCTTGCTTGTTTACTTGCTATTTAGTTTCTGCATCTCATGAACTAATAATAAAGATCTCTCTGCACATTAACGTTTATTAGCTTGCTTTGTTTTGTGCAGTTTATCTCCTTCTCCATAAGAGAGCAAAGTGTTCTTTGAATAGAAGGAAAGATAGCTGACAAAAGTAAATTAGCACAAAAGAAACAGAAAGTTATATTTATGTTAATATAAAGTAGCAAAGGATGGCTAAAGTAAAGGTAGGTTCCTTGGAGGATGAGAAAGGAGAACTAATATTGGGTAATGTGGAAATGACCAAGGGCTTGAACAATTATCTTAAGACTATAAGACTTAGGAGCAGAAGTAGGCCACTCGGCCCATTGAGTCTGCTCTGCCATTTAATCATGGGCTGATCCACTTCATCCAGTCATCTCCACTCCCCTGCTTTCACCCCATACACTTTGATGCCCTGGCCGTCTTGAGTTGGTCTTCACAGTGGAGGACAAACCTAACATGCCAAAGAGAAGTGTTATGGATGCGATGGGAGATGAGGACCTCAAAACAATTGTTGTCACTGAAGAGAGTGATAAGCAAACTAGTGGGCCTAAAGGTATACAGGACCCCTTGTCCTGTTGGGAGGCATTCAAAGATTCAAAGATTCAAAAAACTTTATTGTCATTCTAACCATACATCAGCTCCGCAGGGCAGAATGAGACAGTGTTTCTCAGGGGCAGTGCAATCATAACATAACAAACGCAACACTAAATAATAAACATAACAATAAATAGTAAAACACAACAGCCACATGTCAGTTAAATCAGTTATAAGTGTCCAGTGCAAGTTAAAAGTGTCCAAAGCAGAGTCAGGTGGAGCTGCTATTTAGCAGTCTGACTGCCTGTGGGAGGAAGCTGTTTAGTAGCCTTGTGGTTTTAGTTTTGATGCTCCTGTAATGTTTGCCTAATGGCAGAAGAACAAACAGTTCACGGAGAGGATGTGAGGGGTCTTTAATGATGTACCGTGTCTTCTGGAGGCATTGACTCTGAAAGAGGTCTTGGACAGAAGGTAGGGAGACCCCAATAACCTTCTCTGCTCCCCTAACCACCCTCTGCAAGGCTTTTTTGTCGACAGCACTGCAGCTGGAGTACCAGGTTGTGATGCAAAAGGTCAGCACACTCTCAACCACGCCTCTGTAGAATGTAGTTAAGATGTTAGTGGGGAGTGATGCTTGTTTAAGCTTCCTCAGAAAGTGCAATCTCTGCTGGGCCCGTTTCACAATCCCAGTGGTGTTACTGGACCGGGTGAGATTGTCCGAGATCTGCACCCCAAGGAACTTGATGTTTTCCACTCTCTCCACTGTGGAGCCGCTGATGCTGAGGGGTGTGTGTTCAGGCTGAGGCTGCCTGAAATCGACGATCATCTCCTTGGTTTTGGTGACATTAAGCATCAAGTTGTTATCTCTGCACCAGCTCGCTAGGTGTTTGACCTAGGGTACTGAAAGAAATTACAGCTATAGTAGATTCATTTATGATAGTTTACCATAATTCTAAGGGCTCTGGGCAGGTCCCAACAGACCGGAAGATAGTGAATTTCAGGCCACTGTTTAAATAAGGATGTAGGCAAAAGGCCAATAGCTATAGGCTTGTTGGATTAATATCTGTAGTTAGGAAAATGCTTGAAGCTATCAAGAAATAGTGAGACATCTGGATAGAAGTGGCTCCATACGGCAGACAGCATGGATCCATGAAGGGCTCAGGAACTGTCTGACAAACTTACTGGAGTTGTTATGCCCTCGGATGCTAATTTTGGGTTTTGATGAGAGCACTTACCTCCAGATTTCATCACTACCTTGGTCCAAATATGGTCCAACAGTTGGATTTCAGAGGCGACATGAAGAAGCCCTGGTGAAACCGAAGTCAATGGTTGATACCATACATTGAGCGAAGAAAGATGGTCCTGGTTCTTCAAGTGCTGGAGTTTCTCAGGGCAGTGTATCAGCATATTATCTTCTGGCCTTCATTAATGACATTCTCTCGAACTTTAGGCCAGAAATATTCACTCATAATGGCACAATATTGAATTACGTTCACCACTCTCCAGCAAATGTAGCTCATGCCTGCAGTAAGACGTAGAAATTCAGGTGTGGATTGATTAGTGCCGGATAATGACCACACCTAAAATTCAATGGCCATTCTATCACCATCTTTGGCCATCATTGACTGGAGAAGACAATAAATATAGTGATTACAAGAGCTGATCAGAGGCTGGGTATTCTGTAACAGTGACTCATCTTCTGATACTCAAAGCCTTTCCACAATTTACAAGGCACAAGGCTGTAAAGTGATGAAATGTTCTAACAATTGTTTAAGTAGATATGGCACCAACAGCTCTTATGAAGCTCAACACCATTCTCAACAATGCAACCTGTTCCATGAGTGCTTCATCAGTGACTCTAAACATCCTTTCCCTCCATCACCAATGCACGTTAGCTGCAGCGGTAGCAACTACACAATGCGATTGCTTAGTTACTTGGCCATTCCTATCCAGCCCACAACCTTTCTGAACTCCTCCTGAACTTGGTTTGATTTCTCAGCTTGAAAGTAATGGTGGAGAGAGGCTGTGTTGTGATGGTGTACTTCCAGTCTACAGCTCCACGTGTATGTCCAGTTTTGAGCTGCCAGATCTGCTCTGAATCTATCCCTTTTAGCACAGTTACACTGCCACCCAACCATACTAATTCAGTGTGAAGAAAGCATTTTGCTGTGGTTACCTCACTCATTGCTATTGTGGGCTGTAGATTAATGACAAAGCCAGTTGAGGTTTATACTTCCTATGGGTTTCCACAGCTAGGTTTTTCATGATTTGGTCAATTCCTTTGGGGTTGCGACCATCAAGTGTTTTTGGATGATAGACCAGAGGATATTTTGTCCCTTTGCCACTTTCCGTGCCTCTTCCAAATATCGTTCAACTTTGAGAAAGGTTGCTTCATCAACTGAATGAAATGGAGGTGGTTTTTACATGTGTAATGAACAGTTGGGAAACATGAAAGAAATGGATGTAGCTGCAAGGTACCACATGCAGAATGATGTGCCAAAATAGACTGGTGAGGTATGTTTTTCTTGCCTGTTGGGTCTGAAACAGTGCTCTTCCCATGTTATGACATTTTGGGTAACAGAAATTCACCCAAACGGAACTCGCAAATCATTACCCAAAACTTGAGACACGGAAAAAAAATTTACACTTGCAGAATTTTAATTTATTTGAGATACAGCACGGAATAGGCCTTTCTGGCCTTTCAAGCCGCAACCCCCAAAATTTCACCGTAGCCTAATCATGGGACAACTTACAATGACCAATTAACCTACCAGCCGGTACATCTTTGGACTCTGGGAGGAAACTGGAGCACCTGGAGAAAACCCATATGGTCATGGGGAGAGTACAAACTCAGAGAGTACAGGCAGTGGTGTGAATAGAACCCAGGTCACTGATACTGGAAAGTGTTGTGTGAACCTCTGCGCTACTGAGAAATTATATGTGACAAAATAACCAAGTAAACAAACACAAAGTGGAAGCAAGAACAAAGCTTGTCAACTTTCGTCAAGGTCTGCACAATGGGCAGTCATGACATGGATGATTTTCGAGAAACGCTGTTCCTCTGTAATGCAGTGGTGTACTGTACTATGGAGCCTGGGATTCAATTTTGAGGAATGGTTGTGGTTATTCCTTCCCACATGTATACCATTACCCTGCCACCTCTTGCAGGTGTGTCCAGCCAGGGAGATAGAATATTGCCAGGGATTATGCTGGAGAAGTCTGGCACTATCTGTAAGGTTATATTCAATAAGTATGATCAAATGATAGATGAGTGCAGCTCTGATAACGCTCAAGGAGCTTGAGTTCATTCAGGACATGGAGCCATTTGAGTGGCACCCCATTCGCCACTGACAGCTCAACTGGGGCACCTGCAGATAACATGAGAAAGGCACAATTAATGTAGGAGAGGCACAGTAAGATTATTTCAATCTTAAAAACAATAAAACATTGTAGATTGAGGTAAAAAGTGATGCAAAGAGGATTATGTTATTAATATCAATGTTTCAAGGGTGGTATGGTAGCGTAGTAGTTAGCACAATGCTTTATAGGAGATCTGGGTCCATTGCTCACCCCTGTCTGTAAGGAGTTTGTACATTCTCCCCATGACTGCGTGGGTTTCCTCCAGGTGCTCTGGTTTCCTCCCACAATCCAAAGACGTACCGGTTGATAGATTATTTGGTCATTGTAAATTGTCCTGGGATTGGGCAAGGATTGCTGAGCGGCACAGCTTGAAGGGTCTTCTCAGCGCTGTATCTCAATAAGTAAATACAAATATTAAAAATAAATGATCAAACCACTCTTTCCTTTAATTTACGCTGTGAGCTCACAAAGTTCCCTCGCTCTGTTCTGCTGCTGTTGGACTCTGCAAGAGTGGACATTAATGTCAAGATGCTCATATCTGTGGGCAATGATGATGTTCCTTTTAGAGATGGAAAATTATCTTAAATCAGCATAGGTTCATTTGAGGTGGTAGCCAAAACTCGAAATGACTCATTGTAATGCGCTCATGAAAACAAAAATCATTGCATCAGCACTACTGAAACACACAAATCCTTGCACGAAAGTTTATTCTTAAAGCACACTCCTGCCTCCTTACTTTCTTCCCTTTATGGAGGTCCTCAGCGAAATGAGGAGATTTGTTTCATCTTCCAGTGTACAATACCACACTCACAATTCACAATGCCATCTCCTTTGCACAAGGGAAACCAAAAGAAAATTGAAAGGAACACAAACAAGAGAAAATCTGCAGATGCTGGAATTGCAAGCAACACACACAAAATGCTGGAGGAACTCATCAGGCCAGGCAGCATCCATGGAAAAAAGTACAGCTGACGTTTCAGGCCAAGACCCTTCAGCAAGTGGGACCTTGACCAGCTCAGAGTGGTGTTGATAAGTTGGGCCAAAGGTACTGTTCCCATGCTGTATAGCCACCTGATTCTCTGACACTTCAGCAGCGGACTTTAAACTTAGTTTTACCTTAGATGATTTAGTTAACACAACAAATTCTTCCAAGATTCTTAGCACTTTTTACCCTATCTGAGCGCTTCAACAAAGCATCTCCATCTCCAATGGATCAATGTACTAGAACTTAACTATTCCTAGCTTCTTCTTTCAGTGGACTCATATCCATTTGAGTATACCAAGGTCCATTTCCACTGCTTTATATGGCCTAAGAACATTTTCTAGGTTCAAGATTGTTTAATGTAACTTCTCTCATTTCAATCTACTACTGTTGAAATCAGTGCCCACTGAAGGAGATTGTATATTTCCGAATGATTAATATAAATTTCACTTCAAAAGATAAGTTTGATGATCAAAAAGTCTTTAATTTTTTTTTAAAGATTCAAGTTCTGTCGTAGGACACATTTCCATCCCTAAAAGCTCACCCTGAACAGATGGATTAGGCTAGGGGTTCCCAACCTTATTTATGCCATGGACCAATACCATTAAGCAAGGGGTCCATGAACCCCAGGTTGGGAACTCTTGGATTAGGCTGACTCTAACGAATCCATTTTAGAAAGTGTTTGCAGTTGAGAGACCAGTAGGCTGCACCAGTGAAATCAGAAGTTTAGTCAAAAACTGAAAATAACCAAAACTAAAAACATGCCTATTAAAAAATTCTAGGTAAGTCAAAAGAATGATATCTAGGTTGAATTCATGTTTCTTTCATATATGGACTAATCTGGAATATATTTCTTGACTTTGTTATTTATGTAATATCATTCTTGAACACAAAATATAGGGCAGTGGGGATAGATGGATGATTTGTGGTTAATTCAGCCAATGTTTTAACTTGGGGATCACTATCCAATGACGTGCTGGTGAGTATGCCTATGTGGTCCTTGATGGGGGCAGGATCAGATTCATTTCAAAGTGTATTGGGCCAAACTGAAAATATCCTTGCTAAATTTATTTAGATATATGTATGTTATTAATGTTGGCATTCTTACTTTTATCAAAGAGCCTAATGTTCACTAGCAAACATTTCACGGTTAATAGACTTCCAGCTGTATTATTTCCCAGTCATGTAAAGGCTCATAACATTACCTTTGTCATCTATAGATCTGCCTGGCATTTGCAGCTTAAGCAAATTCAAAAAAAAAAACACGTCAGAACTTGTACCAGGGTAAATTATAAAAGTACAGAACATTCAAATGTGAATGATTTTTCTGATCTGACTTCAACATACAGAACAATACCTTCTTCTTTCCTGATCTTTGATAACCTTCCATCGGCTTATGAACAGATTAACAATTCAAGCTGAAAAAAAATTTGTTGAATAAAGCTGAACTTGTCTCAGTACAAAGAACAATTAAACTTACAGGTGCTGCAGGATGAGCCGAAACATTAGGCTGAACATAAGAACTGTAGGGAATATCCCTCCATATGAAAAGTCTGCATTCTTAGTGGGAACATTTGTCATCAATTATTCTTTGCATCTATTAAAATAATTCTCTAATCAAGAAATTGCTGCTGTACTTGATCCAAATGTTCAAACTCATGTTGCCTCTTAAAAATGCAGGACTAAAAGTTTGCATCTTCCTAAGGATGTGGGAACCTGGGAAAGAAACAGTGAGTAAACCAAAATGAAAGATGCATTTTACATTGCACACGAGTATTTCAGTGGCACAGAAGTTATTCTTGTTTCACACAGACTGTTGATACGCAAATTGAATGCAAAAAATTTGTATTCCAGCAAACCATTTTGATTATTTGCAATGTTGCCAAGAATTATGCAAGATGATTTTAGTTGCAGGAACTGAATGAGGCTCTTTTTCATCTGCTTTATGAAAATAGGAACAATAACATCTGATTTCATCACAGCTGCACTCATGAGCATAAAAGCATTTGTGTCACTGCACAATAATAGCTTTATACCCCCTGTTAACTTTCAGTTACTTGAAACTAACAGCTCTTGTATCTGAATCATCAGAGAACAAATAATAATCAATACAATGAGAGGAACTTATTAAAAACTTTGCTTTTGTGACTGCTTATATAAGAGCACAAAGACCTACAGCCAATTGGAAGATTGGTCAGAATAAAACAAAACATCAAAGATGTTTAAAAGATTAATAAGGAAGGAGAATAATAAACATGGATAAAGCTAGCCAGAAATATAACAATGATAGGAATTCTCAGATATTTAAAAAAAAGTGTTAAGGGAAGTTTGGTTCTAAATGAAATGAAGAATTTATTACAGAAAAAAAGGCAAGGGAATTAAGCAGATATTTTGCATCAATCTCCAATGTAGACAATACAAATAACATCCCAGAAATAAGCTGTAAATTGGAAATTTCAGGGGAGAGTTGTATTCAGGAAATTACAATGACCAGGAAAATAGTACTGGCTGGAGTTATAGACCAACAAGTATTCAGGTTTTGATAGACTAGTGCCAGATTGAAAAGGTCAGGGTATCGGGGCCCGAGGTGAGGGATGGGATGGGCTGGTTCAGCTCACCGCTCCGCTCTGTGCTGAACTAAGGGTCTGGAGACAAATACTCTGTTTGCTTCAGTTCAGAATGTTATTTGCTTGCATGATTTAATTTTTTTTCCTCTACACATTGGGTGTCTGACAGTCTTTTTAAAAAATCAGTTCTTTTGGGTTTCTTTGTTTTGTGCCTGCCTGTTAGGAGATGAATCTCCAGGTTGCATAATGTACACATACTGTGATAATAAATATACTTTGACTTTTGAACTTTAAAGAGATGGCTAGTGAGATAGTTATTGCATTGGTTTTAATTTTCCAAGATTCCTTAGATTTACTAAGGCTCCATTAGATTGAAAAATAGCAAATGTAACATCTTTATTCAAAAAGGAAGACACAAGGGATTAAAGTAAAAACCTCAGGTCTGTTAGCTTAATGTCTCTCACAGAAAAATTATTGAAAATATTATTAAAGCTTAGACATGGGAACTTCGAAGCATTCGAAGTAATCAGGCAAAGTCAGCATGGTTTTGTGAAAGAGAATTTATGTTTATTCAGTTCAATTCTTTGAAGTAATAATGTGAGTTGTGGATTAACGGAAATTGATGGATTCCCTATTTCCCAAATGACATGGGAGGCCATTCAGCCTGTCAAATTTATGCTGACTCAAAGATCAATTCCCACTATTTTCCCCTATACTCTATATTCAGATTTCCAACACTGTATTCCATCCGCCATTTCTTTGCCCATTCTCCTAATCTATGTCCCCCTGCAGCCTCCCTGCTTTCTCAGCACTACCTGCTCCTCCACCTATCTTCGTATCATCCCCAAACTTGGCCACAAAGCCATCTATTCTTTCATCCAAATCATTGACATATAATGTAAAAAGAAGTGGTCCCAATGCAAACTTGTGTGGAAGACCGCTAGTGACTGGCAGCCAAAGAGAAAAGGCTCCCTTTATTCCCAATCTTTGCCTCTTGCTAATCAGCCAATGCTCTATCCATGCTTTCCTGTAATACCATGGGCTCTTAACCTGTTAAGTTAGCTTCATGTGTGGCACCTTGTCAAAGGCCTTCATAAAATCCAGCATCCACCAATTCACCTTTGTCTATCCTGCTTGTTTTTTCCTTCAAAGAATTCTAACAGGTTTGTCAGGCAAGATTTTCCCTTGAGGAAACCATGCTGATTTCAACGTTTTCCCATCATGTGCCTCCAAGTACCCCAAAACCACATCCTTACCAATTGACTCCAACATCTTCCCAATCACTGAGCTCAGACAAACTGGACTATAATTTCCTTCCTTCTGCCTCTCTCCCTACTTGAAGAATGGTTCAATAGTTCAATGGTTCCATTTAATATCAGGGAGTGTATACCATATACAACCTGAAATTCTTACTCTCTGCAGACATCCCCAAAACAGAAGAAAACCCCCAACAAATGAATGACAGAAAAAACTTAAGAACCCCAAAATTCCCCTCCTATGCACAAGCAGCAGCAAAAGGCATCAACCCTCTTCCCCCCACGTATTCCAGCATAAAGCATCAGCATTCCCACCACTCAGCATGCCAGCAACAGCAAAGTCCCCAAAGAAAGACCATGGTCTACAGTACATCAAACACTAACTGTTCACTCCAGTATTTTCAACAACCCACAGACACTCCTTCTCACTAACAAGGGAGAGACAGATATCGCTCCTTCTACAGTGACAGGGGAGACAACGGTTACCATTTCAATGCCACAGTCAGTCTGAAGTGTTGCCTTTCATTCTGAGTTCCCTGACTCGAGAAATATGGCAACAGTGGCAACTTTTACATGCTCTGGAACCATGTCAGAATCTATTGATTCTTGAAAAATCATTACTAATGCCTCCATAATCTGTTCAGCTACCTTTTTCAGAACCTTAGGGTGTAGACCATCTGGTCTGGATGATTTATCTACCTTCAGACCTTTCAATTTCTCAAGCACCTCCTCCCTAGAAATGACAACTTCACTCATTCTGGCCCACTGTCACTCTTGAACTGGTAGGAAGATAAGTTGTGAAGAGGACACAAGGAGTCTGCAGATGGTTATGGATAGGCTAACTGAAAGAGTATGGAATATGGAGCGCAAGGTGGAGAAACGTGGAAATGCCCAATTTGGCAGAATAAAATAGCAGCATGTTATCCAAATAGTGCAAGATTGCAGTCCTTCAGCATCACGTGGGATCTGGATGTCCTTGTGCATGATTTGCAATTGGCTAGTATGCAGGAAGAGTGAATAATTAGGAAAACTAACAGTATTTAGTTCAGGAGCGGAGTAAAATAATACAGAGAGTAATGCTTTACTAATGTACTTGGGTGATGCAAGCATGGAGAATTAGGGTTAATCGTGTTTGTCAGTGGTTGCCTGGGGCTGCACGGCCCGAAGGACTGGAAGGGACTATTCCATGCTGTACGACAAAAAATAAAAAATAAAATAACAGGACAAGGTTAAATTTCCAAGTAAGCCTATGGTTTGCTATCGATATTTAAGGTTGCATGGAGAACTCTGGCCTCCTTTGTAGATATGAGTTATTTTAACAGTTGGAGGTGCTGGCGACATATAGAATACTACATGGGAACAGTGTTTAATAATGGGCCTTGGGCTGTTCATCTATTAACAACAATTGGATACAGTGACTGAGAGAACAATCTGCTGTTGCATTTGTGGTTAATATGAAGATTTTTTTTGGCTAGATAAGTGAAGTGCCTTGGCATATTTACATTACATTAAAGGCTCCTTGTGAAAAAGAAGGTGTTATTATTGTATATTTAAAGAAATAAGGAGTTTGCTCAAACAAGTTCACATGTAGATTTCAAGGCAATGGGAATGGACCCACAATGATAGATGCTGTATCTTTCAGTACGGCTAAGCACAGCATGATTCTCATCAAAAAGTTTCTATCCTACAGAGCTTTGAGTTCACAATCACTAAAAAGAAGGCAGACCTCACTATTGTACTTCATCAATCACTAAAAGTCAGTGAGCAGTTTAATGAGGCTATTACAAAGCTGAAAGATTGGTATGAATAGCTAGGTTAATTAAATGTAAAATTAGAAGACAATCCCCTTTTGATCATTGGCATAAATCAGGTTGTATCACCGTACAATAATGGGTATTCTCTCATTTGAAGGGTTATCCAGATTCCGGCAAGGGTTTAGGTATTTGAGTGAAATTTGGTTTGACAGTCCCGAGTCACAACAAGCTTAGAAAATTTAAACTCTAATTCGCATTCCCTTTCCAACATGTCGATCCATGTTATGCCAAGATGAGGCCATTCTCAGGGCAGAAGGGCAATACCTTATATTCTGTCTGGGTACCTCCAACCTGATGGCATGAATATCGATTTCTCCTGCTCGTGAATAAAAATTCCACCCTCCCCTTCCCTTTCTCCTATTGTCCATTCTCCCCTCCCATCAGATTCTTTCTTCTCCATCCCTTGACCCTTTCCCACCCATCTGGCTTCACTTTTCCCCTTCAGGCATCTCACCCCTTCCCTCTCAGTCCTGAAGAAGAGCCTCAGCCCAAAAATGTCGACTGTTTACTCTTTTCCATAGAGGTTGCCTGACCTGCTGAGTTCCTCCAGCATTTTGTGTGTGTTGCTTTAGAAAGCTGGTAGTTTTTATGGTAGTAAAATGCAAAAGGATTGAGAAATAGGCCTTATATCTTAAGAATCTGGCATCTTCTCCCTTCCTTTAGAGTCGTGAGGAAGGGTCTTAGCCTGAAACAGTGACCATTTATTCATTTCCATAGATGCTGCCTGACCTAAGTTCCTCCAGCATTTTGTGTGTGAAATTTTGAGGGTGTTAGATTTTGTACACATCAATAATTATCTGATTCAGAAATAAGAGAAATGGCACATTAAGTGTCGGAGTCTCAAATTGAATTAGACGGTAGAAATAATCACCTTCTGCAGGGAATCATTGGATTAGGCTGAGTACATGTTTAGTAGCTTCAGTTAAAAGATGAGATTGGATCTGAGTATGTTGACACTAGGGGTTAGGAGGCTGAACAGTGAACTGTGTAAGTTATGGGAGGCATAGATAACACTAGACAACAAAGATTTTGCTTATTGAATACTTTTGGGTCTGTCTTTTGGATTTTGGGCTGCTGATCATGAAAATCACCATGAAATTTCCCTATCAGGCACCATTTTTTTTTGAAATTTCCTACATTTGTTATTTCAATTCATATTTCAAGTCAATTGAAATGTTGCCCACAACATAAACTGAAAAGTTTTCTTTCCTGTCCAGGCATGCCTGGGCATGCTTAGGCAGAATGGATGCTGCATGATGGCAGGACAAGTTTTAGAAAGGCTATAAAAGCATCAGGCACACATCATTCTATATATTGCATTTACATTATAATCAGAGTCCTTTCCCAAGGTAGGGAGTCCCAATTAGAGGAGCATAGGATTAAGGTGAGAGAGAGGAATTTAAAGGAGATTTGAGGGATATGCTTTTTCCACACAGAGGATGGTGGTTACCTGTAATGAGCAAGCAGATAAACTGGTAGAGTTAGATATGATTACAGCGTTTAACAGGTATTTGGACAGACACTCAAAAAGGACGGGTAGGACATGGGCCTAACGTAGGCAGATGGAAATGGTGTAGATAGGTTGGCATGCAAGAGTTAGGTTGAAGGGCCGATGTTTGTGTTTACAACTCTACCACAAGTCTTTAATTGCAAGTGCATGACATCTTGCAATTCAGAAGCTGGAGGTGCAGTTGCAGTGGGGTACTCTTGGGGCTTGTTTGAAATTGGAGAAGAATTTCCTTAGTTTCTTGCTGCTTCCAAGCTCATGTGGTTGGAGGTGTGGTGCTACAGATATGATGGATCAGCCTTTCCCTCTTCTTTCAACCAATGGTCATAACTGCCCTAGTCAGCATGTTATGTTGAGAACTTTTTCTACAAATATTCTTCCTGCTCACTTCCCTATTTCTCCCTCTCCCTCTTCATATTGCTAGTCTTAGTATAAACAGGAGACCTTCTGCAGATGCTGGAAATCCAGAGTAACACACACACACACACAAAATGCTGGAGGAACTCAGCAGGTCAGGCAGCATCTATGGAAATGGATAAAGAGCCGACGTTTTGAGCTGAGATCCTTTTTCAGGACTGGAAGGGAAAGAGGAATGAAAAGATGGGAGAAGGAGAATAGCTGGCAGGTGATAGGTGAAGCTAGGTGGGTGGGAAAGGTAAAGGGGTGGAGAAGAAGGAATCTGATAGGAGAGGGGAATAGACCATGGGAGAAAGAGAAGAAAGAAAGGCACCAGGGAGAGGTGATAGGCGGATGAGGAGAAGAGATGAAAGGCCAGAGTGGGGAATAGAAGAACAAGGAAGAGGGAGGGGAAGAAAAAAAAACAGAAGGAGAAATCGATGTTCATGCCATCAGGTTAGAGGATACCTAGATGGAATACGAGGTGTTGCTCCTCTACTCTGAGAGTGGCCTCATCACGGCAAAAGAGGAGGCCATGGACCAAGATGTTATAACAGGAATGGGGATAGCATTCAAAATGGTTGGCCATTGGGAAATTATGTTCAGTGGATGAGCGGAGGTCCTCAACAAACAATTTACAACGGGTCTCACCAATGTAGGAAAAGCTGCATTGGAAGCACTGGATACAATAGACGACACTAACAGACTTGCAGGTGATGTGTTACCTCAACTGGATGGACTGTTTGGAGCCCTGAATGGACGTAAGGGAGGAGGTGAATGGGCAGGTGGTAGCATTTCAGTTCCTTACAGGGATCTGTGCCAGCAGGGAGATTAGTGGAGAGGGAAAAATTACTGACAGAGCAATCCCTGTGGAAAGCGGAGAGTGGGGGGAGGAAGAGTTAAGGATATGTTTGATGGTAGGATTCCATTGAAGATGGTGGAAGTCGCAGAAAATTATGTGTTGAATGTGAAGGCTCATGGGATGGTTGATGAGGACAACTGGCACTCTATACATGTTAAGGCATCAGGAAGATGAGGTGAATGAGGATGTCCGGGAAACGGAGAAGTGGGTGAGTGTGGCATAGAAACATAGAAAATAGGTGCAGGAGTAGGCCATTCGGCCCTTCGAGCCTGCACCGCCATTCAGTATGATCATGGCTGATCATCCAACTCAGAACCCTGTACCTGCCTTCTCTCCATACCCGCTGATCCCTTTAGCCACAAGGGCCATATCTAACTCTCTCTTAAATATAGCCAATGAACTGCCCTCAACTGTTTCCTGTGGCAGAGAATTCCACAGATTCACCACTCTCTGTGTGAAGAAGTTTTTCCTCATCTCGGTCCTAAAAGTTTCCCCTTTATCCTTAAACTGTGACCCCTCGTTCTGGACATCCCCAATATCGGGAACAATCTTCCTGCATCTAGCCTGTCCAATCCCTTTAGAATTTTATACGTTTCAATAAGATCCCCCCTCAGTCTTCTAAATTCCAGCAAGTATAAGCCTAGTCGATCCAGTCTTTCATCATATGAAAGTCCTGCCATCCCAGGAATCAATCTGGTGAACCTTCTTTGTACTCTCTCTATGGCAAGAATGTCTGTCCTCAGATTAGGGGACCAAAACTGCACACAATACTCCAGGTGTGGTCTCACCAAGGCCTTGTACGACTGCAGTAGAACCTCCCTGCTCCTATACTCGAATCCTCTTGCTATGAATGCCAACATACCATTCGTCTTTTTCACCGCCTGCTGTACCTGCATGTCCACTTTCAATGACTGGTGTACAATGACACCCAGGTCTCGTTGCACCTCCCCTTTTCCTAATCGGCCACCATTCAGATAATAATCTGTTTTCCTGTTCTTGCCACCAAAGTGGATAACCTCACATTTATCCACATTAAATTGCATCTGCCATGAATTTGCCCACTCACCTAACCTATTCAAGTCACCCTGCATCCTCTTAGCATCCTCCTCATGGCTAACAATGCCA
The DNA here is from genome assembly GCF_030028105.1 of Mobula birostris. NCBI lineage: Eukaryota > Metazoa > Chordata > Chondrichthyes > Myliobatiformes > Myliobatidae > Mobula > Mobula birostris. Next base: position 13,655,410 of record NC_092385.1, on the reverse strand, counting down.
CCCAGCTTCGCGTCATCCGCAAGCTTGGAGATGCTGCATTTAACCTCCCTCGTCTAAATCATTAATATATATTGTAAACAACTGGGGTCCCAGCACTGAGCCTTGCGGTACCCCACTAGTCACCGCCTGCCATTCTGAAAAGGTCCCGTTTATTCCCACTCTTTGCTTCCTGTCTGCCAACCAATTCTCTATCCACATCAATACCATACCCCCAATACCGTGTGCTTTGTTTGCACACTAATCTCCTGTGTGGGACCCTGTCAAAAGCCTTTTGAAAATCCAAATATACCACATCCACTGGTTCTCCCCTATCCACTCTACTAGTTACATCCTCAAAAAATTCATGGTAGAGGAAGGGAAATCTTATTCTTTGAAGAAGAGGAGGACATCTCTGACATCCTGGAAAGAAATACCTCATCCTGGAAAGATGCGGTGGCGATGAAGGAACTGAAGAAAAGGAATAGCATTTTTACAGGAGACAGAGTGAGAAGAGGAAGAGGTATAGTTAACATAGCCATAGGAATCAGTAAGTTTATAAAAATATCAGTAGACAGTTTGTCTCCAGAGATAGAGACAGCAATCAACAAAGGGAAGAGAGGTATCAGAAATGGACTAAGCGAAATTAAGGGCAGGGTGGAGGTTGGATACAAAGTTGATAAAATTGAGGAGCTTAGCATGGGTGCATGAAGCAACACCAACGCAGTAGTCAGTGTAATACAGAAAGAGTTGCGGAGCATTACAAGAGAAGTTTTGGGACATGCATTTTTCGACATGGCCGATGAAAAGGCAATCATTTTGACAGGTCCATGAAGTTGCCCATGGTTACCTCTTGAACTGGAGTGGAGAAAATGGGAGGAGCCAAAGGAAAAAATATTAAGGGTGTGGACCAATTCTGCCAGATAGAGGAAGGTGGTGACGGAGAGGAACTGGTTGGGTCTTTTGTTGAGAAAGAAGCAGACAGCTTTAAGTCTTTCTTGATGGGAGCCAGAAGTGTACAGTGACTGGATATTTATGGTGAAAATGAGACAGTCAGGGCTATGAAACTTATAGTTGTTGAGGAGATCAACAATGTGAAGCATCTCGGATATAGGTGGGAAGGGGGATACAATGAAGGCCTGGTATGTGGACACGTGTTCACTGAGGCAGAGTCAATCGGCCTATCTGGACAGTCAGATTTGTGGATCTTGGGTAGGAGGTAGAAACAAGCAGTGCAGGGTAAGGGAACTATGAGATTGGTGGCAGTGGAAGGGAGTTCACTAGTGTTGATGAGGTTAGTGATAGTGTTGGAGATAATCTTCTGATGGTCTAGAGTGGGGAACCTTACCAAGGGGTAAGTAAGAAGATGTGGCTGAGAGTTGCCGCCTGGTCTCAGCAAGGTAGAGGTCAGACCGCCACACTAAACCACAGTAGGTTTGATGATAAGATTGGGATTTTTGCAGAGGGGTGTAGGGCAATGCGTTCTGAGGGAATAAGGTTTGAGGAGGAGAGAGGAATGCTGAAGTGAAGCCGGTTGATGTCTTGTCAGTAATTAGAGATGAAAAGATCCGAAGCAGGCAGGGAACTAGAATCCAAGAGGAGGAGGAAGTTTTTAAAAAAAATTTGTCTTCTTCAGCCTTCCCTTCCAGTCCTGAAGAAGGGTCTCAGCCCAAAATATCGACTGTTTATCCATTTTCACAGATGCTGCCTGACCTGTGTAAAAATGCATCAATTAAAAGTACTTTACAAATGCTTCAGCACGATAGAGGGGATGAACTTAGCTATAGTTTGGTTACAATTCCATACTTTGGTCAACTGAGGAATGATTCAGAGGTTTGGTGGCACTTAAAAATAGCTATGAGATTTGGTACAATTGTGATTGGAATCTTAATGTTTGACAGTATTGTGATTCTATGTGAAGAACAAGAATACAAGTACAGAATAGCCCTACAGACATTAAGGATCTCATGTTTTGGAGTACAGATTTGAGACTTCACCAAATATCTTTGTCAACATTTGATTCAGAGATCTATGATTGAACTCTATATTTATTTATTTTTATTTAGAGAAACAGCGCAGAAGAGGCCCTTCCGGCCTTTAGACATCCGCCGCCCTAGTACCACTGACAACACCGACTTAACCCTAACCTAATCACAGGATAATTGAGAATGACCATGAGAGGAAATCGGGGCACCCTGGAAAAACCCATGCATTCCACAAGGAGGGGCTACAGAGACTCCTTACAGAGTACACTGGAATTGAACTCCGATGCCCCCAGCTGTAATAGCATCGCATTAACCACTACTCCACCATGGCGCCCGATCTTGGTTATTTCTGTTAAGCTATAAGCAATGTAAAACATCTTTTTTAGTGATTATTAACAATACATAAATAGAATTTTCAAATTCAATTGGATAAAAATGTTGAGGTGAGTAAAAGCGCCATCTGTGATTCTGACATCTGTTACCTAGGAAAATCTATGTTTTCTTGTCGTTAAGCATACAAGAACCTTTTCTGCTTCAAAGTTACATGAATTTAAAGCTATTAGAATTATATAAATGTGCAAGCAACAGCAGGAGGGCAGATTTCTTAAGATTATGGAATACAAGATAAAATCTATAACTGCAATATAATCAGTATTTCTTTTAATTCCCCAAAGACTTCTTATCTGAAGAAATATTTTGATATTTGTTTTCCAAATTTTCTTCAAATCAGAAAACATTTCAATAGAAATTCCTTGAAGCTCAAGAAAAATACATTTGTAAAGATGTCTGAATTGCACTGATATTGTCTAGAATTACAAGCACAAATTTGTACTTCAAATTCAACATGGCAGATGCATGCAAAATATCAAAATCAATTTGGGAAAGATTGAAGGATTTACGCAAAATACCATTGCAGACATTAAAAGAAACAAATCGATGGATACATTTGATCATATTCTATGTGAAATATATAGCTTTTTAAATTAACACATCTTTTATATGTAACCCTTTATTTAGGAGATTTGAAGCTTCAATAATTGAAGAGAAAAAAATGAAAAAGCAATTTTGCAACCAAAGGGAATCCAATTATCATTTTGCACAAACACATTTTTAATGTTGCTATGAGGACATATAATTATAGAAAAGTCAACATAAAATCTATGACAAAACATTATAATATAAAGTCAGGTGGAAGAACAAGCAGTGCAAATAGAGGTAATATTTTTAATAAAGAAATATAAATCTCACTCTTCTCATTATTTAAATAGTATACAGCTCAGAAACCATTCATTGATATGTTAACTATATTCCAATTATAAATTATTGCTGATTTCATATGAAAAATAAAGTCCTTGCATATTTGTCAATTGTTAACATATGGATGCAAAACATGTATAACTGCAACTGAGACTGCAATTCTTATTGAAGGATTTTTGTTCAAGATTTTATTTAGTTTATGTAAGCTCTGTGTTTAAAAATATATTTCACTTCAGTTCACCAGGAAAACATTTTCCTTCCAATTGATTTTGTGATACTGCACAAAAACCAAAGTACTCCTGCAAAATTCCTGATCTGCTCTTCAAAATAAAGCATGCCTGTTAAGCACCTGTTCAATTTATATCCAAATGAAACAAGTCAACAATTAAACTTTGTTCGAGAAAAATAATATTTAAACCATTATGTTATCAAAAGAGGCTTATTGAACGTATGATATGTGAATATATATGGGACAGTTTTGGGGTGAAACTATATACTAGGATTAAGAAATACTAGCTCATGCAGAGGGAATAATAACAAAATACAAACGCTATACTGTATATCTCACAACTTTAAGTGTCATTGTTATTATTATTGAACAATATTAGAGGAGGATGAACTATTTTACAAACTTGGGTTGGTGATTGCTCGTTTTATACACGTTAAGCACGCCTGCTATTTAAGGTCTCTCAATTCCATTTTCATCCATCTTCAGTCACCTGAAAGTAGTCAAGACTTCTGCTGATTGTCAAGGTATTCACGTAGTTTGTCTTCTGTCAATGTAAGTCGCTGTTCCAGGATTGTCACTGTCTGAAGAATAAAATTGAAAGAAAAAATATTGTTTATTTGAGGTCAAGGGATATGAAGCACTAAAAGGCTGCCATATTTTGTTTGCTGTGAGCTTCTAGTATTAATATCCATTATATCAAAACATCCAATGCACAATTATGCTTACAACAGCAATGTATTTACAGATCAGGATCAATTTTATTTAAATTACCTCTTTTTTCCCCCTTAAAGTCTCTCAGTTAAAGTACAAGTTTCATGTTACAACTCTTTGATGTTGCATCAGTTGCAGACTGAAAATGATTTAATGCAAATCATCTACAACTAAATGGCATATACAGAAATTGATTCAAATCCTTTATCTGCTCCCTTCTATATTGCTACTTCCAACATAACCAAATTCTGGACAGACAAGAGTATTTCTACTCTTTTTCTGCCCACAATTCAGATACCATTACTCAAATATTTCTTTCATTTATGACCTCCAACATCTGGTAGCATGCGATAACACTAAACAGATCACAGTAAAGAAGTTTCCTTTACAGTCCCTTGAGGTTGGGGCCCATATGGGACAAAAACATTTGCAGAGGAGTACAAGAAGCTTCTACTTCCTTAGAGCAGTGTACACTGAACTTTGTTCTGTAATATTTCAAGTACAATTACACTATTGATTAAAATTTTTCATAAGCAATCAAAAGCTTAGGAATAGAAACATAGAAAACCTACAGCACGATACAGGCCCTTCGGCCCACAATGCTGTGCCGAACAAGTACTTACTTTAGAAATTACCTAGGGTTACCCATAACCCTGTATTTTTCTAAGCTCCATGGACCTTTCCAAGAGTCTCTTAAAAGACCCTATCACATCCGCCTCCATCACTGTTGCTGGCAGCCCATTCCAAACACTCACCACCCTCTGCATAAACAAACTTACCCCCAATATGTCCCTGTACCTACTTCCAAGCACCTTAAAACTGTGCCCTCTTGTGCTAGTCATTTCAGCCCTGGGAAAAAAGCCTCTGACTAGCCACACGATCAATGCCTCTCATCATCTTATACACCCCCATCAGGTCACCTCTCATCCTCCGTCGCTCCAAGAAGAAAAGGCTGAGTTCACTCAACCTAATCTCATAAGGCATGCTCCCCAAACCAAGCAACATCCTTGTAAATCTCCTCTGCACCCTTTCTATAGTTTCCACATCCTTCCTGTAGCGAGATGACCAGAACTGAGCACAGTACTCCAAGTGGGGTCTGACCAGGGTCCTAGATAGCTGTAACATTACCTCTTGGCTCTTAAACTCAATCCACGGTTGATGAAGGCCAATGCACCGTATGCCTTCTCAACCACAGAGGCAACCTGCGCAGCAGCTTTGAATGCCGGTATTAACAAAGTCACATTAAAAAAAATCACTTCCAATGATTTACTTAGTTCTTTCTTTTTTATGCAAATAAATGCACAAGAATCTTTAGTTGGCGCATTAAAGTCTAAGTCAAATCCAAAACCAAGGTATGAATATCATGTTTTACAGTTCACACTTGATAGGAAGACTTGCTCTTATATACCTTCCTCAAACATAATGGTCACAGAGCACATTACGGTCAATCAAGTTTAATTATCATTCAATGATACATGTATATAGCCAAGGTAACAACAGTCCTCCAGGGCCAAGGTGCAAAACATACTACCAACAGCACACAGCACATATAATTAACGTAGCAGAAAAACATAGCCACAAAAAAAAATATAGCCCGAGTCTCCGAAGGACATGGCCTGTAGATTGATGATACATGGGATGTTGTCCTGGTCTAGCTTGTTCTTCCATCGAGCTAACACTGAGGGCAGTACTGACAGAAGGGGCCAGCCCTCAACCCAGTAAGGATTCCAGTGTGCCCACAGAGTCTTCTGTTCTCTCCCACACCTTCTCAGCATCTTCTCTCCTGCGCGCCTCAACAGGTGACCCCAGCAGTATGAGGGCCTTGTCCACCCACGCGACAACTGAGGCCACACAGCTCCCCCGCCATCGGTCTCTCCAATGAACTAGTAAATCAGATTTACAGTATTCTACATTACCAATGTCCAACAGGGACTTGTGATCACAAGAACAACGTCCAAGACAAACACTCGCATCGCCTCAGCACAGCAACAATGCACAAGCCAGGCAACAACACAACAACAATATGTCCAACACCACCACTATCAAGCAACTTGCTTATAGGATATTCCTGTAATCATAAAAAGACATAAAGGATGAACAACTACACCTTTGGTTGGACCTGGAGTGGCCGCTGCATCCTAGTGTGCTGCTATCTTATGAAAAAAATGGTACTTTTGAAGTGGTTTAAGTGCAGCAAGACAATGTGCTTGAGAGTACTTTTAAGAAAAAAAACACAATTTCCAGTGAATTTACCAGGCAAGTGGACATTATACATCTAAATTCACTCATAATTAGCTTGAATTTTGCTTTAAACTGTGTCCACAGCAAGATCCATGCAAGATGAAGCAGCTGGCACAAGTTTGCAAAACAGGTGCTGTTGAACCTGAAAACGGAAAATCAAAATAAAGACACGAGGAGAAATAAATTGGAAAGAGAGAATTTGGATGAGAGGATGGATGGTACATTCACTTAATATTGTCATTTCACAAACATAACAGATGAGCAATCCAAATTAGAGTGCTGTCCTATAAGATGAAAAAAACTAATTTGCAATTCCGCAAATCAAATTAGTATTTAATGCTAAGGCATATTATAAAAAGTATGATCTGGCATTGATACATGAAAATAGAATTTCATATTGATGTCAACTTGGTAAATGAAAACCATCTACACTCTCTCAAAATCTGCAGTCCACTAAAAATCTACAAGTACACATCATCAATAGTAAAAGCTATCAGTACTTGAACTCCAAATCATCAGATATAATAGTTGATCCAATTTATAATTAGTTTTGAATTAATTTTCACATCGGCAATAATAAGATGGACGAATAAAAGCTTATGGACAGCAGGTCATCCTCCTCTGGGCCTTCTGCAGTTAATATCAAATTTTCCAAATTCAGATAATTTATTTTTAAAGTTTGGCCACTTCTGCTGTTAGTTATCCATCTGTGGTACTGGCTCATTTTTGCTCTCCATTAATACAACTCGACTTGTTAGATGTGTACTGTTAATTGCAACACATTACACATCTTTGTCTGTACTGTCACCTGCTAACTGCCCATTTGACCAGAGGATTTTTACAACTTATTCCATATTTTCCCTGGCCTCAACCTATCACAGGTATTCTCTTTATCCTCCCTCTCCTTCTCTTTAATTTCAGGCTTTTTTTTTTTGTTTCTCTTTCCCTTTTCTGATGAGTGGTCTCATCCCAAAATGCCAAAGTTCTAGGTAAATTTTATTATCAGAGTACATATATGTCACCACACATACAACCCTGAGATTCTTTTTCCTGCAAGCATACTCAGCAAATCTATAGAATTGTAACTATAAACAGGATCAGTGAAAAATCAAGTAGAACATAGAAGACAACAAACTGTGCAAATGCAAATATAAATAAATAGCAAAAAAGAGAGCACGAAATAACAAGATAAAGAGTCCTTAAAGCGAGATCATTTGTTGTGGGAACATCTCAGTAGATTAGTGTAGTTATTCCCTATTGTTCAAGAGCCTGAAGGTTGAAGGGTGATCACTGTTCTTGAACCTCGTGGTGTGAGCCCTGAGGCACTTGTACCTTCTACCTGATGGCAGCATCAAGAAAAGAATAAGGCCTGGGTGGTGAGGATCTTTGATGATGTTCTACAACAGCATTTCATAATAGATGTGCTCAATGATTAGGAGGGTTTACCTGTGAAGTACTGAGCTGAATCCACTACCTTCTGTCAGATTTTCCATTCAAATGCATTGATGTTCCCTTACCAGGCTGCAATGCAGCCAGTCAATACACTTTCCACTACACATCTTATAGAAGTTTGTTAGTTTTTGATGTCATGCTGAATCTCCACAGACCCCCAAGGAAGTAGAGGTGTTGTCGTGTTTTCTTTGCAATTACATTTATATGTTGGGTCCAGGACAGGTCCTCTGAGACAGTAACACCCAGGAATTTAATGTTACTGACCTTCTCTACCTTGATCCTCCAATGAGGACCGGCTTATGGACCTTGGGTTTCCCTCTCCTGAAGTTCCTTGGGCTTGCTGACATTGAGTGAGAGGTTACTGTTATGACACCACTCAGCCAAATTTTCAATCTCATTTCTGTATGCTGATCCCTCTCCACCTTTGGAACACCCCACACTTGAATATGGTTTTGGAGCTCTATTCAGTCACACAATCAAAGGTGTATAGCAAGTAGAGCATACAGCCCTATGGTGCATCTGTGCTGACAGAGATTGTGGAGGAGATGTTTTTAACAACCTGAACTGATTGGGATCTGCAAGCGAGGTAAACCAGGATCCAAATGCACAAGGGGGTATTGAAGCCCAGGCCTTGCAGCTTACTGATTAGTTTTGTGGTGATGATGGTACTCAATGCTGAGCTGTTATCGATAAAGAGTATCCTGATGAATGCACCTTTGCTGTGGAGAGTTGTGTGAAGAGCCAATAAGATGGCACCTGCTGTGGACCTGTTGTTGCGGTAGGCAAATTGGAGCGAATCCAAATTGCCACTCAGAAAGGAGCTGAAATGTTTCATCACCAGCCTCTCAAAACATTTCATCATTGTAGATGTAAGTGCAACTGCACAAAAGACATTGAGGCAGGTTACCACATTCTTCCTGGGCATCAGTACAATTGAAACCTGCTTGAAGCTGGTAGATACCACACATTGCCTAAGCTTGAGTTTGAAGATATCCATGAACACAAACACCAGTTGGTCAGCACAGGACTTCAGTACTCAGCAAAGTACTCCATCCAGACTGGACACTTTCCTTGGATTCACCCTCTTAAAGGCAGCCAGCACGTCATCTTCAGACCAAAGGATCATCAGGAGAGGTGGGAGCGCACAATGGTTCCTCCATGTTCTGACTGTTAAAGCGAGCATAGAAGGCATTGAGCTCATCTGGAAGTAAAGCTCTTGATGCTTGATTTAACTTTGTACAAGGTTATAGCGTTCAAACCCTGTCACAGCTGTCGAGCATCCCTTGTTGATTCCAGTCTAGTTCGGAATCTCCACTTCGCCTGTAAGACGCTTCTGGAGATTATACCCACACCTCTTGCAGCATTCTTGATCTCCAGCCTTGAATGCCGCTGACCTACCCCTTAACAAATTTCAGATTTCATGGTATATCCAGGGCTTCTGATTAGAGAAGACCCTGAAGACTCTGACTGGGGACACATTCATCTACAGCGGTTTTAATAAACTCCGTTACAACACTGGTGTAGTCATTCAGATCCTTAGTCAGGTGCTTGAACAGGATCCAGTCCACTGACTCAAAGCAATCCCAGAATTGTTCCTCTGCCTCCCACCACTGCCTCTTATTGTCTTAATCTCTGGAGGCTTGCTTTTTAGGCTCTGTCTGTATGCAGGTAGTAGGAGGACAGTCAAATAGACCAATTTGCTAAAGTATGGTCTAGGTAAGGAACAGCTGGCATTCTCATCATAGCGTAGCAGTGGTTTACTGTGTTGGGACCTCTGGTGCAACAGGTTATTTGCTGATGATAATTGGGCAGGGAGTTCCTCCAGCACTTTGTGTGTGTAGCTAGGGTTTTCTTCAAACAGGCTTGTTTGAAGTCACCGACTATAATTTGAAATGCGTCAGGATGGGCTGTTTCTTGTCTACAGACGACATCGTGCAGTGCCATTAAGTGCTTTTTACAGTCGGCTGCTGGTGGTATATAAACCGCGGTCAGGATGACAGAGAACTCCCGAGACAAATAGAATAGTTGGCATTTGACTGATAGATGTTCTAAGACAGGGTAACAGGAGTTTGACATAACCGCCACATTAGTACACCAAAAAGAACTGACCAAAAAGCACATGCCACCATCCTTTTTCTTTCCAGAGTTTGCGGTTTGATCTATCCTGAAAATCGTAAATCCTTCTAGCCCGATTGCTGTGTCCAGCATGTCTTCTGAGAGCCAAGTCTCAATCCAACAAACAATTCAGATCTGACTCATCTGCCTATGATACAGCAGCCTTGCTCTCAGGTCATCAGTTTTATTTTCCAGCAACTGCACATTCGCCAGCAAGATGCCGGGTAGAGGAGGCCTCATTCCTCTGCATTTCAGCATGACTTAGTTCCCAGCTCTCCTTCCGAGTTTCCAACCATGGCGATGACTCTTAAGGGCACTGTGTTCTTTAGTTGATCGTGAGATTTGAAGATCATTGACGCAATTTCAAAGTCCATTGTTAAGAGAACATTTACATGCTGCAGATTGCAACGAAAGTAATTCAAAATAAGTATCCTTAAGTGGAAATCTGGAACAATTTTCTGCAGCCTGCAGGTTACTGATGATCGCCAGCACCATCCTGATCCTTTCGGATTATTTATTCCCATCCATAGATGCTGCCTGACCTGCTGAGCTCCTCCAGCACATTGTGTCTATTTCTCCAATCGTGAATATTTACTGTCAAAGGTTAACCACTTTATCATCGCTGAATTGACTCATAACACAGAACAATGATACTTGCTGGATACTAAATTCGAGCCAGGGCTCAACAGGTTTGAGATAGAGCCATGGCAGTGAAAAAGTGACATGGTACAGAATTTTTGATAAAGATAATAATGGAACTATTTGTCATAATAATTCTGGAGGAAAATTAGAGCATGCATGTACACTATTGAAGTGAAGAAAAGAAAGCAGATGATGCCTTCGAATCCCTACTTTGAAATCTGAACATCAAATTATCATGATTCTTAAAAAAAACTGAAAATAATAATGTTTTATTAAGATACAAATATTTAACAATAGGCCATAATTACAGTTTAATTACCTCTCTGTCCTTATCAAAAAAAATCCTTCATATAAAATAAAAGTTTACCATATTTCAATTCTCATCTTAATCTCATGCGTAATCAATATTTGTTTTGCTTTGTGGAAAATGTTTTAAGTTTAGATAAAATTTAAAGCTTTACACTTCGTAGTTTTCTGTCCTTGAGAATTCTTCAAAGTGACTGCCGCTAAGCCAGATTGATGATATTCATTAGGCTTAGCGTAAGGGAACACTTAGATATGAAGCCTGACTATAACTTAAATCAATGTTACAAAGTTTGCAATATCTTTATGGGAACTTTCTTCAAGATTACTTGAAAATAATTTTCTTCAAGATTAGTTGTGAATGTTTTCTACAAGACAATTAATTAATATTTCCTATTCATAATACTTCGGAAGTCCATTTTGTGCATCGCTGATAAATGACTTCGCACAATGCAATATAAATTAATAAAGAGGCAAAAGATTGATTACATGTCTTCCTTAGTAATATTAAAAGATACTCCTACTGGGAATTTGTACAAGAAAGCTGAAATGATGGCAGTTGACAGTAACAAGTTGTCCATGCCCAAGTGCTATTGCTTATAAAACAACAAGCTTAAGTAACAGGACAGCAGCATATAAAGACTAAATTGCTCTTGGCTGGGAGGGAAAAAGTTAGTCTAAAGAGCAGATAAGTGACTTAAATAGAGATAGAATTTTATCACCTTGCTGCAGCCCCCAAATATTGATATAATTGAAATATTCCAAGGACTAAAAGATTGAAATTACAATAAATATAGAAGAGTTTATTCACAGAATGTCTTCACAGTTTGGACAGATTTGTGTAAATGGAAAAGCATTGTCCTGACCCTTGGGCTACCAAATTGTCAGGGAATTCATCAGGTAAAGTTGAGTAAAGGAACACGTTTGTTTGCGTTTGCAAATATGTATCTCATTCCAGACCAATACTCCAACACTTCATGCTGTCAAGGAAAATATGCGTCTTTTGAAACTGTTCATAATACAGTTGGCCCTCCTTATCCGCAGGGGATTGGTTCCGGGACCCCCTGCAGATACCAAAAAAAACGCGGATGCTCAAGTCCCTTATATAAAATGGCGCAGTATTTGCATATAACCTACGCACATCCTCCCGTATACTTTAAATCATCTCTAGATTACTTATAATACCTAATACAATGTAAATGCTAGGTAAATAGTTGTTATACTATATTGTTTAGACAATAACGACAAGAAAAAATGCTCAAAGGTTGAGTGCTGGAGAGTGAACTTCCGGGTTTTCCCAATCCGCGGTTGGCTGTGTTACGTACCCCGTAACTGGGTTGCCAAACCAGCAGAAATGGATCACTCAGTTGGAGTCTGGATTACTAGAACTAAGAAAGTTTTATTAAAGAAACAAGCAACACAGTACTCTAATCAAAAGGATAATAAATGCAACATTTCAGCAATGATAAACACCCATGTACACAGAATTAAAATAACAGGATCAATCAAGCTCTATCGTTGTCTAGGGGTAAATGACCAGTTTCAAAGTGACGCAAAGTTCAGTTCAGTTCGCAGTAATCGCTGCTGTGGGAGATGGAAAGTGGGGGGAAGGAGAGAGAGAGCAAAACGAATGAATATTCAAACGGCTTCCACACAGACCTTCGACATTCTTCCTAGTCAGCTTTCGTGCGAGCCCTTTGTGATGTCATCTGAGGTCACCAACCGTGACCCCTCCGTTTCCAGATACCATCGTTTCTCTGCGGTGAACCTGGCACCCAGGCAAGGGCAGACACACACCAGGTTCTCGCTGATCGTGCCTTTCCACCCTGTGCGTCTATGGCTTGGTCCCCCGACCAGCCTTCCAAAACTTCCCACCGACTTGTGGGAGACGCACCGCTTCCAGGGTCTCGTTACCTCGGGGTGTCGTGTGTGTGTTGCCTTAGCGAACCTGTCCCTTTTTATCCCCCTGCTGGGGTATCGCCTGTCCATCACTTCAAACAGTTCAGGGTTCAAAGGGGGAGCCGATCTCGATAGCTCGCCTTCCGTTACTCTCACCCATCCCTTCATTAACATCTCCAAATGCTGCTCCATTGTTTTCCTTATCTCTCTCTCTCCTGAAGACAGGCGGCAGACCAACTGCTGATCCCACTGGTGCCAGCACAGGCCAGCTAACATCGTAATCTATGTGTATTCTTGTCACAGTTGAATCCGCGCATGTAGAACCCACAGATAAGGAGGGACGACTGTAGCATAGTATGTACGTGTAGCCCTGCATGTCCCAAAACCCTTTCCGGTTGTCATGAGAAAATATGTATTAACAAAATCTACAGCTTAAATAAAACTTACTCCAAAAAGTATTGTTCTCCATTGAACAGATCAGAAGCAGATGGGCCCTGAAAGGTGTCCCTCCAACTCTAGTTGTTAGAATGCTTCACCGTTATACTGTGCGAAGCGTTGATGCGCTCTTAATTTTAAATCCATTACTGATTCATTTTCTAGGCAGAAAATCAACATCTAACTTTGCATCATTTTGCAATAAATTTTATGAGGAAAATAAACCAAATAGGTTGTTCGTTGTGTTACTGCAGCCAGAAGTTTTCAGTGGCACGTCAGTAAAATAAACAAAGTAAGATGTGATCTTCTGAACATTAAAAGTCATTAAAGGAGGTGCTTTCTAAAGGTAGCTCCAAGCTAGTGCCACTTTGAGAGATAACGTTATTAGGGAGATAGAGCCAAAGTGACTAATTAAAATAATATAGCAAATAGGAAAAGGAACAACAAGTAAGGCTCCGCAAGCCTGGTCTGCTATTCAATAAACACACATCAAAGTTGCTGGTGAATGCAGCAGGCCAGGCAGCAGTTGTTTGTTGTCTGCTATTCAATAACACTACACCTCTTAATTCTCTCCATGTCTGAAAACCTGTCAAACTCTCTTTTGAATATACTCAGCAATTCAGCTTACATAGTTTTCTTGGATAGGTATGATGGAGAGCATTCGGTTAACACACTGTTTACACACACACACTGCCGTGTTATTTTGCTGTTGTTGTGCTGAGTGTACATACTTCAACTGTCTTCCTTGATATATTCTCATAATGGGTTCTAAACCAAGCGGATGCATTTGGATTGGCTTTCTGGTGCTTTTCCAACCATACACAGTGGAATATTCTATTTCTTCAGTAATGGAGATGTGTAAATGGGTATACATTGTTTGTATACTGTATTTAAGGGAGCTACTTCTACTTATTCTGTAATACGTAATGGTTGTAACTATACTGTGGGGTGCATTACATTCTAATTCATGTGTAGTCTTGTTAACTTTGTGGGTAATTAATGATAGTATGTCTTAGTGTTGAATAAAAAGGAGCTCATTGGCCTTAGTGAGAGAGGGATAGGGGCTGCCAGGAGTTCACAATGGACAAGAATATATACCGAGCTAGCATGTTTTCTGGTAGATAACTTTTTGTAAATTTTGGCAGTTTTCCTTTCACTATTTTCATTAATTTTTGTAAGTTTGATTCTTGATGCACCAAATAAATACCCTTGCACTGAAGTGCTAAGTGACTCCAGTCATTTTTTCTTTCGTACACTTATCTTACAAGGGAATTCTAAAAATTCACTACTTCTGGGTCTTCCCATCTGTCCTGAAGGGCAACCCTTACTCTGAAATTGTGATCCTGGATCTCAGAAACCCCAGACCAGGAGATTCCTGTTTCAACATCATCTCTCATTTTCCTAAACTCAATAACGTAAGCTCATTCTGCTTAACCTCACACTATTTCACAAAATGACCATCCCAGGAATCAATCTGATAAACACACACAAAATTCAGGAGGAACTCAGCAGATCTGGCAGCATCTACGAAAAGGAATAAAGAGTCGACACTTCAGGTTCAGATCTTCCAATAGGACTGGAAGGGGAGGGGGAAGAAGCTAGAATAAGGTGGTGGGGAGAGGGTAAGGACCATAAGCTAGGAGTGCAATTAAGATTCATAATTCTGATGAATCTTCACTGCCCTCCCTCAACACAACTTACAGTGTCTATAAAGAGTATTCACCCCCTCCTCTTGGAAGTTTTCATGTTTTACTGTTTTAAAACATTGATTCAGTGGAGTTAATTTGGCTTTTTTGACACTGATCAACGGAAAAGGACTCTTTCGTGTCAAAATGGAAACAGATCTCTACAAAGTGATCTAAATTAATTGCAAATATGAAACACAAAATAACTGTTTGCATAAGTATTCACCTCCTTTTAATATGACTCCCCAGATCAACACTGGTGCAGCCAATTGGTTTTAGAAGTAACATAATTAGTTAAATGGAGATCTGCTTTTGGAGACCTGTGTAAAATCAAGGTGCTTCAATAGATTGTAGTGAAAACACACCTGTATCTGGAAGGTCCAACTCCTGGTGAGCCAGTAGCCTGGCAAAAACTACACCACAAAGACAAAAGAGTACTCCAAGCAACTGTGCACAAAGTTTACTAAAAAGCGCAATTCAGGAGATGGATACAAGAAAATATCCAAGTCACTGAATATCCCTTGGAGTACAGTTATGCCAATCATCAAGAAATAGAAAGAATATGGCACAGCTGTAAATCTGCCCAGAGCAGTCCATCCTCAAAAACTGAGTGACCGTGCAAGAAGGGGACCAGTGAGGGAGGCTTCCAAGAGACCCATGACAACTCTGGAGGAGTTACAAGCTTCAGCGGCTGAGATGGGAGAGGCTGTGCATACAAAAACTGTTGCTTGAGTGCTTCACCAGTCACACCTTTATGGGAGAGGGCAAAGAGAAAGCCACTGTTGAAAAAAAACCCACATGAAATCTCAGCTAAATTTCACCAGAAGGCATGTGGGAAACTTTGAAGTCAGCTGGAAGAAAGTTCTACGGTCTACTGAAATCAATATTGAGCTTTTGGCCATCAGACTAAACGCTATGTTTGGTGTAAGCCAACCACCACACATTGTCAAAAAACGCACTATCCCTACCGTGAAGCACAATGGTGGCTGCATCATGCTGTGGGGATGCTTCACTGCAGCAGGCTCTGGAAGGCTTGTGAAGGCAGAGGGTAAAATGAATGCAGCAAAATACACGGAAATCTTGGAGGAAAACCTAATGCAGTCTGCAAGAGAACTGCGACTTGGGAGACATTTGTTTTTCAGCAAGACATTGACCCCAAGTATAAAGTCAAAGCTACACAGTAATACTTAAAAACAAAAATGTTAATGTCCTGGAGTGGCCAAGTCAATCCAATTGATAATTTGTGACTGGACTTGAAAAGGGCTGTTAACTCAGGATCCCCATGCAATCCAACAGGGCTTGAGCAGTTTTGTAAAGAAGATTGGGGAAACACTGCAGTGTCTAGATGTGCAAAGCTGATAGAGACCTATCCACATAGACTCAAGGCTGTAATTGCTGCCAAAGGCGTACCTACTAAATACTTACTTAAAGGGGGTGAATACGTATGCATGCAATTATTTTGTATTGTATAATTAGATCACTTTGTACAGATCTGTTTTCATTTTGACACAAGTGAGTAGATCTATTTTCACTTTGACAGGACTGAATCAACGTCAAAAAAAAGCTGAATTAAATCCACTGTGATTCAATGTTATAAAACATGAAAACTTCCCGGGGGGGGGGGGGAGTTGAGGTAAATATTTTATAGTCACTGTAAGTGAGATGTGAGTTTTGAAGAAGGATCTCCAATCTGAAATGTTGACTCTAATTCTCCTCACAAATGCAGCCTTTTGTGTTGACAATTTCCAGCATTTTCTGTTTTCTTTAGGTAGAAGGCCAGTCCTTTACACAATATACCAGGTAATGTTTCACTGGAAATCTAGTCAAATGGAGTAAGATGTCTACCCTTACACTCAAATTCTCTTGCAATTAAAGTCAACATACCATTAGCCATACCTACACATTATTCTTCACTGATTTATACATAAGAGTGTTGAGATCCCCATGATTACTATCTTATTTCCATCCCTTAATGTTTAGAAAATACTCTGCACTTCTTATATTACCAAAGTAGATAACTTCACATTTTCCTCATTACATTCCATACGTCATGTTCTTGCACATTCATTCAATCTGTCTAAATATCCTCTAAGCTTCTCTGAATCCTTCTTACAAGTCCACTTTGCCTTCCAGCTTTGTTTTATCAGCAACATGCTTTACCATACATCTCTTGATTTATTTGGATTATCACTAAAGTATGTTCATTTCTAAGTTCAAGATTACTCTGAAAGCTTACTGGCGGTTGAATCATGCTGTGTTTCACAGAAACAATTCTACATTACTGATATGCCACTTTATTAATAGGACAAACTGAAGCAAAAGTCCCATGGCCAAGCTTGAACAAGAGTAGGCGTTCACTCAGCAACCATCTTTCTATTTACTTAATTTTTTTTGGCAGACTGCGCACAAATCGGCTACTGTGTTTCTCAAACAACAGCTGAACTAACATCAAAACCAAGTCACTGACTATAAAGTGCTTTGCAATTATCTTGAGAAAGGATAGAATGCTACATGAATGCAATCTGTTTCTTTTTTAAAGGCAAATCAAAGGATTGATTGACTTGGCCTAACTTTGGAGGCCAGCATTACAGTTTTGCATATTGCCTAGTATAGACATTCCTTATCAATTGGCACACAGTCATCTGAAGATAATTACAGCTTTTCAAGTATAACTATTCTTCTCAAGAGTTTAATGTTTGATCCACAACTTAAACAATAGTTTCCACATGATCAGGTCTAAAATATACCATCATTAATACATTCTGAACTGAACTGAAATGTGTACCAGCTAAAGGATTAATGTATTTTTATATAAATTACAGATGTTGACAGAATATTAGACAATAACTATTAAAACGAATCTAAAAAGAGAGATTTTTAGATCAAAGTGATCTGCTCTCATTACATTAATAAGCAAAGAATTAAACTGACTTATGTCGGAAAACATTTCCCCAATTTTAGACCAATCGTTTTTTAAAAAATGTCAGCATTTAAAAAGCGTCATCCATCTACTCCATACAGCTATGCCCTTTGCCTTATGGTTTTACTGGCAATCATAATAGACTTAAGTGGAGTTACTTTGAGTATCTTTGAAACTGGGGTAACATCACTGGAGAATCAGACTCAGGGTCAGAGGGTAACAGTCCAAACAAATAGACTAAAGTATGGAATGTCAAAGAATTGTCCAGTACGCCTAGAAGCCTTTTTTGTTAAATGTGCTATTTACATGCCACAAGAGAAACACAGTGGTTTACAAACCCATTTCCTCCAGCAATATAAGCCATATGTCATCCCTCTCAGGTAGACAAAATGGTGACTTTCAAGCTAAATATTGGAAACGTGTGGAAATGAATGGATTCCTCTGAATTTTACAGAGTTTGTCCCCCATATTTATAAGATTTTGCCTGTTTTCAAGTATTTTATTTCAATCAGGATATGTAACTATCACAAAAGTAACCTTTTAATAGCAACAACTAACACGGCGCTCTTTAAAAATCTTCATTGGAATAGTTAAAAGATTATAATATAAAGCTTTAAGTTTCGTTAAATTTGAGAGCTGTCCATGAACCAAGCAATTTCTATCAACAGAAAGATCATCAAAAGGAAAAAATGAACCCTGCTGTGCATTCTGAAAAGTTTGTTTTCCTTTTATTTAACCAAGCATTTGATACGACTATGGATCTGGGTGCCTAGGCATGTGCAGCATTAACTGACACAAACCTAGAACCCATCTATGATTTTTGTCCTTTTAATCATGGTGTTCAGACAGCTCAGGTTACTCATGATGAATTGCATGCAATCCCTTTGAGAGGATCTGTCTGACATATGGTCTGAGGCTGGCAAGTCTTCCTTAAAGCACAGGAGCATCTCAAGGATGCATGCAGCCCACGGCTCTATTCTCTCTACATTCATGACTGCGTGGCTAGGCACAACTCAAACAGCATCTAGAAATTCACTGATGAACCAACTGTTGTTGGCAGAATCTCAGATGGTGACAAGGTGGTGTACAGGAATGAGATTTACTGGCTGTTTGAGTGGTGTATGATCAACAACTTTGCACCCGATGTTAGTAGGACCAAGGAATTGATTGATCATGGATTTCAGTAAGGGAAATTGGGAGAACATACACCAGTTCTCACTGAATGGGTCAGCAGTGGAAAGGCTGAGCAACTTCAAGTTCTTGGGCATCAACATCTTAGAGGATCTATCCTGGGTTCAACGTATTCATGCAACCATGAACAAGGCACGCCAGCAACTATACTTTAAGAGTTTGATGAAATTTGTTATTTTACCAAAGACTCCAGCAAATGACAGTGTTGTTAAGAAGGCGTATGATGTGTTGGCATTCATCAGCTGTGGGACTGAGTTCAAGAGCCGTGAGGTGATGTACAGCTATATAAGACCGTGGTCAGACCCCACTTGGAGTACTGTATTCATTTCTGGTCACCTCACTATCAGAAGGATGTGGATACTATACAGAGAGTGTGGAGGAGATTTACAAGGACGTTGCCTAGATTGGAGGGCATACCTTACGAGAATAGGTTGCGTTATTTTGGTCTTTTCTCCTTGGAGCAACAGAGGATGACACGTGACCTGATAGAAGTGCATACGATGATGAGAGGCATTGATCATGTGGATAGCCAGAGGCTTTTTCCCAGGGCTGAAATGACTAACATGAGAGGGCACAGTTTTAAGGTGCTTGGAAACAGGTGTCGAGGTGATGTCAGGGGTAAACTTTTCACACAGACAGTGGTGGGTGCATGGAATGCACTGCCAGCAGTAGTAGAAGTGGACACAATAAGGTCTTTTAAGAGCCTCTTAGGTAGGTACATGGAGCTTAGAAAAATAGAGGGCTATGTGCTATGGAAATTTTAGGCAGTTTCTAAAGTAGGTTACAAGGTCCTCACAACATTGTGGGCCTGAGGGCCTGTAGTGTGCTGTAGATTTCTATGTTCTATGTTCAAATTTCTACAGATGTGCCATGGAGAATATTCTGACTGGTTACATCAGAGGGCAAAGAGGAGCGAGTTGCGCCAACTAGTGATGTGGTGTCGCAGCAACAACCTGGCACGCAACGTCGTCAGTAAGACGAAAGAGCTGATTGTGGACTTCAGGAAGGGTAAGATGAAGGAACATATACCAACCCTCAAAGAGGGATCAGAAGTGGAGAGAGTGAGCAGTTTCAAGTTCCTGGGTGCCAAGATCTCTGAGGACCTAACCTGGTCCCAATATATCAATGCAGTTATAAAGAAGGCAAGTCAGCGGCTGTACTTCATTAGGAGTTTGAAAAAGTTTGGTATGTCAACAAATACACTCAAAAACTTCTACAGATGTACCATGGAGAGCATTCTGACAGGCTGCATCACTGTCTGGTATGGTGGTTGGGGGGGGGGGAGGGGGCTACTGAACAGGACCAAAAGAAGCTGCAGAGAGTTGTAAATTTAGTCGGGCCCATCTTGGGTACTAGCTTACAAAGTACCCAGGACATCTTTAGGGAGTGGCGTCTCAGAAAGGCAGTGTCCATTATTAAGGACCTCCAGCACCCAGGGCATCCCCTTTTCTCACTGTTACCATCAGGCAGGAGGTACAGAAGCCTAAAGGCACACACTCAGCGATTCAGGAACAGCTTCTTCCCCTCTGCCATCCGATTCCTAAATGGACATTTGACCCTTGGTCACTACTTCACTTTTTAAAATATATATTATTTCTGTTTTTTGCACGATTTTTAATCTATTTAATATACATATACTGTAATTGATTTACCTATTTATTGTTATTTTTCTTCTTATATATTATGTACTTCATTGAACTGCTGCTACTAAGTTAACAAATTTTACAACACATAACAAACCTGATTCTGATTCACGGTGTGGTTTAGAGGCCTCAGTACTCAGGATCAAAAAAAAAGGCTGCAGAGCGTTGCAGATTCAGCCAGCTCCATCATGGGAACTAGCCTCCCCACCATCGAGGCCATCTTCAAAATCTGGTGCAGGAAGAACTTGGTATCCTTCAGGGACCTTCACCATCCAGGACATGGCGTCTTCTCAACATTTTAGGAACACCTCACTATTTTGCTCTTTTTGCAGCATTTATTTTGAAACCTATAGTAACTTTTTAAATGTACAGTGGATTTTGGTTAATTAGAACACATCAGGAGCAATATTTTTGGCCCAATTAAGCGGCTGCCCCAATTAGCCAAAGTTTCATGGAAAAAGACAACCTACCATTTAACTGAGTAACAAATTATATATTCAAATGAAATACAAAACAAATTGGAACACTACCATTACCACTGGTAGTTGTCCGTCTTATCCGACAATGAAAGGAAACCTCTGCAGGAGAGTTTTTAAAAAGTGGAAAAGCCATCGCACTGGGGCAGCTCCACTCTCTTGATCTCAGAGGTCCGGGTCCAGTGGGATGAGTAGATGTCACAACTGGGGTCCTCCCTGGCTGTAGGGTATGACCATGACTGTTTCTATGCCTCGAAATGCCCTTAGCTATCCACGCGGCCTAGCACAGCTGCCTTCTCACCATTGGATCTCACTGTACGTCTCATCTGCTCAGTCTGCTGGAGCTGACTTTGCGTGCTAACACAGGCATGCCCCATCTCACCGGGTGGGGTATGAGATCCAGTGGCTACTCTCAACTAGTTTAACCCGCCCATTGAAGTGGTGCACCATGGTGTGACTGCTGTCGCATGCAAACAGCTACCTGGAGCCACAGGTGAGATAGATAGATAAATATACTTTATTAATCCCGAGGGAAATTTGGTTTCATTACAGCCGCACCAACCAAGAATAGAGCGTAAATATAGCAATACAAAAAACCCCAACAATCAAACAACAAAATACAAACTATGCCAGATGGAAAATAAGTCCAGGACCAGTCTATTGGCTCAGTGTGTCTGACTCTCCACGGAAGGAGCTGCACGTTTGATGGCCACAGGCAGGAACGACCTCCCGTGCCGCCAAGTGTTGTATCACGGTGGAATGTGGCCGAAGTCCAACAGTAAAAAGTTCAATATCCAGTCCGCAAACACGTTCCTTGATCGTAATATACCCCGGATTGCACCATCCGTTGTTAACCAGATCAGTAAGCACCCAACTCCTTTACGCTTACCGCTCTCGGTGCACTTCCGGTCAGCCGGAACGGTATTACCCACCAAACTCCTCTTCTCCAAAAGTCTCTGTTGTCTTGACCCGGTCCTCTTTCCTCGGCTTTGTGATCCCCCTCTGCATCCTCTGTGTGTTTTCCTCCGGATTTTGGCAGGGGTGTCCGCCGCTCTGTTAGCTAAGCCGGACGGGATTTGCTGGTCCGTGGAATGCACAATGTGACCTTGCTTCTGTCCCGCGTGTCGGGATGTAACCATTTCCAGCGGTAAAGAAAACCCAAATAAAACTCTCTCTACCAGCATGTTAGAGAGGGTGCAGCTTCGACATGTTACCGTGAAGAAAAAAATACAAAAAATAACGTAAATTAAAAAGTAAGAAGAAGAAAGTAAAAGAATAGATCGGAATGGCTGTACCAGGCTGCACGCACGACCGGCGCATGCGCACTATCTATGCGCACAGAGCTGAGTGTTCAGTGGGAATCAAAGGTAACATTCAAGATCAACATAACTTCAAGTTATTCCAAGTTCTTAACTTTTTCAAGTAGTGAAATCACTTCATTTTCACTCCTGGCCGTTTCTGGCATTTCCAAGTCTGAATTCTTGAAAATGCAGTGAGCAACACAGTTCTGAATTCTCTTACTGCTTATTTCTCGCCAACTATCAGTGAAAAATAATCACTGCTTTTTGAATAAAACAAACACTATTTAAAAACTGTTCAATCTAAGACAGTATAGTGTTTAAAAGCCACAAGGTATGCACACGACTGATGCAAGTTAGAAAATGTTCAGCAACCATCTCTTGACCCAATTAAGTGGCATAGTGTTCCAAATAAACAAAGGGAATACCGGCTTTTTAAAAATTGATTTATTTTTGTTCTTTAAGAGTTGTCGCATATAAGCAGCTGTCTGATTAACCAATGGCTCAATTACCCAGAATCCACTGTATTGCAGTTTCAAAATAACAAACTTCATGACATATCAGGATAATAAACCTGATTCTGATTCTTAAATTGGGCTTCTACAAATACGAGTACACACACTGGTGGTTCTGTTTTGTGTCTCCTATTCTCCACCATCTTTGTTGAATCACTACCCAATTCTTGCCCACAATGCAATCATAATGTTGATCTTCACCCTTCTGACTGATGCCGTGATCTTTCTGACTGCTGTTTCATTGCTATTTCATGAAGGCCATTATATAAACCACAAGCTACTCACAAATTAGAAGTATCTTCACGCACTCCACACCGGCAAAGTATGCAAAGGAAAGACACATCTGCTTTACTTTGCATGGCTCATCTATTGTGCACAATGCTTTGGACCTAATTAGTTTGAGCAGTTTGCAATATTGTATACTCCAAAATAAGCATTCATTGACTTACTGTACACTATTTCTGCAACTGCCAAAGAATTTCTGGCCATATAGTCCCTCAGGATAATATATGGATTACATGCTTTCTGGGTATACAAATTATAATTTGCTTCAGTCTGTAACTGGAATTGATTTATTACACTGGATAACAAAGATTTTGCTTCCTGAATACTTTTGGGTATGTCTTATGGATTTTGGGCTGCTGATCATGAAAATCACCATGAAATTTCCCCATCATGTACCATTGCTTTGGAATCGCCCATATCTGTTATTTCATTTCGAAGTTCCAGTCAATGAAAATGTTGCCCACAATATAAGCTGAGAAGCTTTCTATCTTATCCAGGAATGCCTGGACATGCCTTGAGTTGCCAGCATGACTCACAAATATGACATCTTTTTATTGATTCTTCAGTGTTAAGGCTGAAAGCTGTGCTGCTATGCAACTGCAATGTCCACCCTTCAATACCAATCAGCTACGTAGTACACATGAAAGAAAATGACCAAAATTTGGAAACGCATACAGTACAGCAACTATAACTGGAGCATCTGTGGTGATCTGAAAGTAGTAGCGTTGCTGCTAGGAATGCAGCTTGGATACACCAAATACTGTTGTTTAATTTGTGAATGGGACAGTCATGCTGAAAAATCCCTTTTCTCACTGTTACCATCAGGTAGGAGATACAGTAGCTTGAAGGCACACACTCAGTGATTCAGGAACAGCTTCTTCCCCTCTGCCATCTGATTCCTAAATGGACATTGAATCTTTGGACACTACCTCACTTTTTAAAAAATATACAGCATTTCTGTTTTTGCACGTTTTTTAAATCTATTCAATGTACATACACCGTAATTGATTTACTTATTATTTTTTTTCCTCTGCTAGATTATGTATTGCATTGAACTGCTGCTGCTAAGTTAACAAATTTCACGTCACATGCCGGTGATAATAAACCTGATTCTGATTGGCCACTCCACAAGCAGTTGGTTCCAGGGCAAAAAAGTGTGGTACATAAGTCACTCGCAGACCCTACAAAGATATTTTTGCCTCATATGAACAAGGAAAGTGAAAGACTTCAATATTTGAGACAGATGTTTCCTAGAATAACTGATGCCAAGATGAAGGCAAGTGTTTTTATCGGTCCACAAATCAAACAAGTCTTCAATGACAGGCAATTCAAGGAACTTCTAGTGGGACCGGTGAAAATCACATGGAAGGCATTCAAGGAAGTTGGCAACTACAGAGCAACTGGTTGACAACATGATTCAAGCCTACGAAACCATGAAGTGCAACATAACACTGAAGATTCATCTTCTACATTCCCACTTAGATTTTTTCCTTGCAAATCTTAGTGCAATAAATGATGAGCATGGTGAAATATTTCACAAGGATACTGCATTCATGGAGAAGTGATATCAGGGCAACTGGAATTCATCAATGCTGGCTGGTTATTGTTGGCCACTGAGTACAAATGAAAATCATCAACAAAACACCTTAAGCTTAGTTTAACTATTGCACAGTGTCAGCTCCATTATCCCATTAAAGACATTATATTCAATAAAAGTTAATTTTCCTCCAAACTTGATACAAGTAGTCTGAAATTATGTATGAGTTCAACTTCATGCAGTCTTTCATAAACATTAAAAAATTCAGAGAAATCAACACTTTTGAAAAGAAAATGCAGTCCAGTGTTATTGTCAAACGTACTGTGATACAGTGAAAAGCTTATCTTGCATACTGTTCATCCAGGTCAGATCATTACCCAGTGCATTGAGGTAGAACAAGGTAAACTGATAACAATTCTGAGTTGATGGCCAAGATGGCGCCAGCAAACAATGATTCCTCAGGCAACATCTTCCAGATACTTAATCATTTCAATTTTTCTATGTCCTCTGCTTATTCTTTTTAACTTAATTTTGCTTTTGAAACTGTTGGAGGCTGGGACTTACAGTCTGCAGTTCGATCAAGTGAGCTAGTGCTCTGTTGTCCCCGAGAAAACTCCAGGAGAGAAATGTGAGCACGAGCTACCATGAGGGGAGCTCAGAGGTGAGACGAGGGGCCATGATCGACTACATTTCTTAATTATTAAAGCGTTGACAAAGATTGAAACATCTAGACAAATGCAAAGGATGAACAGTTCTCACAGATGGTTCAGGTCACTGGGCTCGGAGGGGCCGCCGGCTCGGGTCGCTGCCCTTGGAAAGGGTACTGTTTCGTGTTGCTACCCTTGGAGGGGGCATAAATTCTGAGATTTATGGATTGGACTATGGTTCATATTGGCCTCCTTCAATTTGATGATTTTTTCGTGCTGTTGCCCATTCTTTGTTGTTGCTAACTGGTAGGCTGGGGTTTGGTTGCTCCGTTAGTTTTTGTGCAAGGGAGGGGATGGGGGATTTTGGTGTTTGCAAGTTTTTCTTTCTTTTTCTTTTTGAGTATGGAGTAGTTCTTTCAACTACTTCTATGGTTTTCTGTATTTTATGGCTATCTGGAGAAGAAAAATCTCAAAGTTGTATTCTGCATACATACTTTGATAATAAAATAAGTCTAAAAATCTATGAATGCAGAATGAAGTGTAACAGTTTCAGAGAAAGCTCAGTGCAGGTAAACAATGAAGTGCAAGATCATAAAACGGTACTTCGATTATGAGGTCAAGAATCCATTTTATATCTCATCAATTTCATGTCAGCAAATTTTATCAAGGTGAAAGTTTTGCTTTTACTGAAAAAACTCTATGTCTTTATATCATGAAAACCTGCACAAAATCCACAAATGTAACAGATAATTTAAAACAGCCTGAATTCACAGAACAAACTTCTGTATATTTCCTTGAAGACACTCTTACATTATTCTAAAAGCCTTTTTATTTTGAAAGTGGAAGTGAAATCTTTACAGTATTAATGAAATTCCTGGAAATTGTATATAGTGACAAATTTGGGAAGTATATCATATTGTCTGTATCAATTTCCCCATAAAATTGGGGACAGAAATTAAATTTCTGCTTCAAGCAGGATGTTTCTGATTCTCTGAATAAATGTTATAGCATCAAACAAACTGATCAATCATCATTATAGTAATCAACATCGAGTAATAAATGTATTAACTATTTAAAACAAAATAACTAATTGATTTTAGTAGGTAAAATATGGAGTACAGAATTGAAACATTGATTTCCTACGATTATCATGGTCAGGACATACTATTCTACCCACAAAGTATCATATATGTGCTCTATCCCATACTTACAACCTTTACTAACCAGCTGAGTCACATATCAAGACAAAGTCCAGATTTAAAACAATATCATAATGTAAATTGTTTTTTTCCACCTCCATTGGCTGGGGGCTGTCTTATCAGGTTAACTTTGATATTAGTCTTAAGTTATTGGGATGGTGACTTGGCCTACCTGATGCACTTCAAGCCTGTGAGGTACAGCAGCTCCTCTGGCACCTTCACAAGCATAGGAATAATAACAACAGTAGGATCATCCTGAGAATAGGGTGTTTTACCACATGGTATTTAATCACAACATTCAACCACTCTTTGTAAATGTTCTATTCTACACAGATGAATGCCTCAGTGTTATCCAAGGCCAAATGAAAAAAAAAATTAGTATTCTACAGAACAAAAACACCCTAAGATTTTAGTGAAATTAATTATACCATCATGTACAAATCACGGCAGATTTACTTATACTCATTTCCTGAGCTGTATTTGGATTACCATTGAATGTTTGTTTTACTCAACTAAGGGAGAACCTTGGACTTAACAAATCGTTTTTATGTTTATTATTCTATAGATTTATTGAATGTGCCTGCAAGAAAAATGAATCTCAGGGTTGTATATGATAACATATGATGACTTTGAAATTTTCCTAATACCTTTTTTCCGTACGCTTTTCACTGTTACTATCCTTTACTGTTGTGCATTATCCTGCTCCACCGCTCTTTCAGTGTGGAGGATCTGTTAGTTTTTTGCGTGCGAGAGAGGGGGATGGGGTTTGATGTTATTGTCACAGTTTCTTTTCCTTGTGGGCGATCTATTAGTTTTTTGTGAGGGAAAGGGTTGTGGGTTTGGGGTTTGATGTTCTAGCTGCCATTTTCCAGGTGGGCGATCTGTTGGTTTTTGTGTGAGTATAAGTGAGGGGTTGGGGGAGGGGGGAGAGGGGTTGTGAGTTTTTGTTGCATTTTTTTCTTCATGTGGGGGGTGGGTTGATGTCTTTTCTTTAAGCCATTTCCATGGTTTTTCTGTATTTTATGGCTATCTGGAGAAGATGAATCTTTGAGTTGTATTCTACATACATACTTTGATAATAAAATGAATCTTTAGTCTTCTCATAATTTCTATCAAGTTTGTGTTATTTTCATGTTTTTAAAGCAACTTATTAAAAATTGCACAGAACTTTTACCTTAAAGACATAATAAATGAGAAAAAATTAAATTGGAAGCCAGTAGTGCAAGTTGCAATTATTAAAATATTAGACTATTCTCTGTCAAATTTACATTTGTTTCAATAAAAACAGGTTTTGTGGTTTTAGGCCAGTATTGGCCATCTCTGTTTTGTTTTGTAATTGCTTGCTCAGTAAGATTTATGAATGGTTTTAAACAATGATATAAAGGTCAAGTCAACCTTTTGTCCAGAAATCTGTTTACCAAATATGTAGCATTACAAATCTTTAACAACTGCCTCTGCATTTTCTCTGAGTTTGAGCCCAGATGCACGAGATTAAACAGGCCTAGCTAAATCCAACAGATTTTAAATGTACACCTGTAAAAGAAACCTGGCTTGTTTTCCAATCTTTACTTAGATGAGCCAGATAAGAAAAATCTTTCTTCATATTTCACTGGCAGAAATACACTACTATTCATGTCACCCACCTGGGTAAGAACATCCAGCTGGCCTACTATGTGATCCAGAGTGCTTGCAAGGACAGATGGGATGCCAGTCACTTCTTGAGGATGAGGCAGGTCTAAGGGAACAGCTGGTTTTGACTCTGATGCCAAAATATTGCTTGAATAATTATTTTGTTGACTTGGGTTGTTTGATCCAGCATCTGAAAAGTCAGTCTTCAAAAGCTGTTATAATTAAAACAGGAGATATTTAATAACTGGCACCTGGTTTGAAGGTAATGAGTCACAATGATGATTTCCCATACAATAATCCAAGATTTTGACAACCTGAAACCCTAGAGTACTTCAGTTTAGTGGGCTGCAAATAAATATGTATTCGTAGCTTGTAGCCCAAAGTTCACTTGTCCAGACAAATATGAAGTTGAAAAACCCCACCTAGAGATTGATTCTTCAATCCAACATTTCTTTCCCTTGTAACATTAGCCAAAGCTTTGAAAATTCAATTTTATGCCAATTAAGTTAGAATTTTTAATAACTCTTCTAATGTGCTGAGCACAAACTTTTTTTAATATATATATTCATTCAACCTTGTTCAGTCAAACCTACCTGATATTTTCTTTACAAATTTTAGTCTATCAGGGAACTGCTAAAGTTTCCGATATGTAGTTTTTACAAAAGGACTAATTAAAATTAAGGTGAAAAGTAGAAATCCCAATAAGAATGCTCAGATATATTGGTATTCAATAGCTCTGCTCATGATTCTTGTCCCAAGCACTAAAACTATTTGATACCAAGATATGCTGGAACATAGTACACGTAATACACTCGGCTTGTAAAGGTAAATCTCACCAACCAGAATTTCTATCATCGTTATATCTTGTAACAAAGAACACTTGATACACTCTTACCCAATATATAATATTTCCAGCACAAAAGCTTTTCATTCAAAACCACTGCATCATTTTGTATTTAAAGATACTCTCTTGTCAGCTCATTCTAACAACCTACCATGACTTGCTGCATGCCTTCCTTTACTGAATGATGTCATTGTGGTTTGTGTAGTATCTGGTCTCTAAAGTACATGATCACATTATACATGAAACAGAAGCGTATTTGACCCAGTTTGATTAACTGCAAGATAGCTTATTAGTTATAATATATTTAAGTATATGATATTTCTCCATTTCTTATGGTTTTAAAATGGTATTTTTGCAACAGGTTTGCCAACTCATTTTGGACTCTGGAATCTACTAAGTACTACCTTCAAGAAATCACTGTGTCACCAACCAAAATATGTTGCAGTGCCTCGATATCATAAGTTCACAGCATTGCTTATCCAATTTCACTTTCCTCAAGGAGATTGAGCAAAAATACTCAGTACCATTAATGACAAGAAGCAGAAGAAAGTAGGTGCAAAACTAAGCCACTTGGCTCCCTGATCCTGACCCAGGCCCATCTCCTGTCTTCCAAGCCATTTCTCCACGGCTCTCATTTCCCCCATCGTTCAAAAATGCATCCACATCCTTTTTAAATCCTCCCAATGATCTAGCCTCCACATCCCTTTCAACTACAGAACTCCAGAGATACATTGCCTTCTGTGAGAAGTTCCTACATTCCTCAGGTTCAAATGACCACCCCCTAATATTTTAATTACATTCTTCCTTTTGAGATTCTCTCACTAGCAGAAACATGTTGACATCTACTATATCTTTCCCCTGAAGGGTCTTAGATATTTCAAAAAGATCATCCCCCTTTCTTCTGAACTCCCAAGAATCCTCACATCCCAGAAATTAGCCTGGTGAATCTCTTTTGAACTGTCTCTAGTGCCAGTATGTCCTTTCTTAAATAAGGCGATCAAAAAAGGGTAAACATATAAATCCTACTTTTCTAAAAATTCTTTCAAGAAGCAAACATCACACCCAAATAGTGAATTGACCATCAAAGGTTTAAACCAAAGAATTCTACCAGACAAACTGAGGACTTGAATTACGCAAATTTTAATTTATTTAGCAGGACAGTTTGAAACATTCTGGATTCATGCAGACTTAGCTTAATGATTTCTGATAAATAAAATCCACAGATACCAGGAGGACCAACCTTTGGATCTAACAACTTTATACATTTCTGAAATTTATGGTGTATTTTACAAAACAGAGAAATAAAAGTCTCTGAAGTATTTAATTCAACTTGATATACAGGTATATTTCTAGGTATTGAGTTCTTCTAGCAGCATCAACTCAATTTTTAAAAGATGACTTTAGAAAAAACTATATACTGATGGAAAAACACGTAACGGTCAGGTATTCCCTGCTGAGTCAGATGCAAAACAGGTTAGTTAACAGTCTTCCAGTGATTTGGAATGTTAATCTGTCTTGCACTACCTTATTGAAAGAAAAATCAATTTGCACAAGCCACAATTAATGTGGACTTAACATTTACAATATACCACAAAAGTAAAATTCTCTAGAAAATGATAATACTGCATATTTCTTACCACTTTAACTAAAACTGCCAGTTAATCCACTCACGTTAAGTCAGTAATGTTCACATCTGTTCACCAGGTGAAAGATTTAGTTACATTCCAAGATGGAAATCATCAGCGACGATGACCAAATATTGTAAAAATGTGGATAATGTGAATTGCATTCATTTAGTAAAAAAAAACGATAACTGCATCTATCTTCCTTTTATCGAGTTTTTCAATCCTGTTCATAAACTTTTAAGCTTTTTGCATACTTTAGCTAAATTGACCTATGGTGTTTCTTGGCATTCTTTTTGTTTGAAGGCAAACGTACTTCACTGCCATCATAGAAATATCTTTTGTTTTTAAAATTCATTTTTTGGCATGAAAGCATCACTGGTAAGGCCAACATTTATAGGGATCCCAAACGCTGTTTAAAAAGGTTGTGGCGAGCAACTTTCATGAACCATGGCAGTGCTTTGGATTATTCTCTGGTGGGGGTGGGAGAGTGATTAAGGAACCTTGATAGATCTCCAAGGAGGATGGAGTTCAACTTGGAGATGAACTTACAAGTCTGAGAATTGTGTCAGAATAACCAGCGGAAACATTTTGAAAATGGCAGACAACGCATTTTTTGTGTGAAGGAGGTGGAGAGAATGAAGAATCAGAGTGGTGGATGATGTACTAATCAAGCAGGATTTGAGTTTTTTGGGTACTTATTCAGATGCACTTGTCCAGGCAAGCAGAGAGTATTCCATCACACTCTTGATTGCAAGCTTTGGGTTAATAGGATTTAAGTCAGATCATAGGAAAAATAGATTCTAGCCAGTTCTTACATATACAGCGTCGTTTATGTGGCTGATCCATTTGAAGGTTGGGGACACAGCAATTGATGTCAGGTAGACATGTTTAGGAATCTCCTCTTGGAGATTATCTTTATGTGACACAAATATGACTTGCATCTTATTAATCGAGACCTAAATGTGGCCTAGGTCTTGCTGCAAATAAGAATGAAGAGCTTCATTTCCAGAGAGTTATGAGTGGATTGAACACTGCAATCATCTGCATTCATTCTCACTTCTGACCTGATAGAAGGAAGGTTATCAATGAAGTAGCTGAGATCTACAATAACCACAACCAATACATGTGTGTAAGGGTTAAGTTAAACCACTGAAGTGCTACACTCCCAATTTCCATTGACTTCAGTTTTACCAAGATTCCTTTATATTACACTTGGTCAATCGTTGCCTCGATATCATAGAGACAAATTTTACCTTGCCTTTGGATTCAGCTCACTGATTCCTCTCAGAGCCAAGGCTCTGAAGAATTCTAGAGCTGTGTAATCCTGGCAAAATCTGAACAGGGCATTGGTAACCAGATTACTGGACAGCAAGTGCTACCTAATGGGATAACTTCTTACATTACTTTGCTTATGATTAGGAGAATACACTGATTGGGCTTCAATTGGTCTTTAATTGATAGGATTGGATTGGACTGTCCTGCTGAACAGGACATATCAGAGAAATTTTCCACTTTTTTGGGTACAGCAGACAAACATGTTGTAGCTAAACTAAAACAGTTTTGTTTGACAAAGTACTTCAAAAGCTTACAAGTAACAGGAAATAGACTGCATCTGCAATCTATAAATTAATGCAGAGTAAACAAACCTATCTAGTGGGTAACAGGAAATTATCAAACAAACAAATGTAAAACATGTGTTAATATCAATTTTTAAAATAAGTTTCTGATGTCAACTTTTGGTGTGTTGTGGTGTTGTCAGTTCTAAATTCCTACCTTCATTTGCTCTCTAAGTAAATGACCATTGTGTTTCCCACTTACAAGTTGTATTATTTTTGCTGAAATATGTACCTAATACCTTCCAGGCTTGACAAGAAGCTCAGACACCTTGGACTTCACCCTGCCTTGTGCAGCTAGATCCTGGACTTCCTGTCAGATCGCCGGCAGGTGGTAAGACTGGGCTCCCTCACTCCTGCCCCTCTGACTCTCAATACAGGAGCCCCCTCCTTTACTCTCTGTATACCCATGACTATGTCGCCACCCACCTCCAATCTACAAATTAAATTTGCAGATGATACTACAGTGATTGGCTTTATCTCAAATAATAACGAGGCAGCCAACAGAGAAGAAGTCATCACTCTTGACATAGTGGTGTGAAGAAAACAACCTTTCCTTCAATGTTGCAAAAACAAAGCAGCTGATTGTGGACTACAGGAGGAACGGAGACAGGCTCAAACCTATTGGCATCAATGGATCTGGGGTTGAGAGTGTGAACAACTTTAAGTTCCTCGGTATACGCATCACCGAGGACCACACTTGGGTCTGTACATACCGGCTACATGGTGAAAAAAGCACAAAAGTGCCACTTTCACCTCAGACGGTTGAAGAAGTTTGGCATGAGTCCCCAAATCCTAAGGACTTTCTACAGGGGCACAATTGAGAGCATCCTGACTGGCTGCATCACTGCCTGGTATGGGAACTGTACTTCACCCAATCACAGGGCTCTGCAGAGAGTGGTGCGGACAGCCCAGTGCATCTGTGGATGTGAACTTCCCGCCATTCAGGACATTTACAGTGACAGATATGTAAAAAAGGGCCTGAAGGATCATTGGGGACCTGAGTCACCCTGACCACAAACTGCTCCAGCTGCTACCATCTGGGAAATGGTACCGCAGCATTAAAGCCAGGACCAACAGGCTCCGGGTCAGCTTATTCCACCCAGGCCATCAGACTGATTAATTCACACTGATACAATCTTATTTCTAAGCTATATTGACTGTTCTGTTGTGTATCTTACTGTACATACTATTTATTACAAATTACTATAATTTGCACATTGCACATTCAGATGGAGACATAAAGATTTTTACCCCTCACGTAAAGTCAATTCAATTCATAATGACATAAACAATTAACAAAAATATGGCATTTTACGTCCTCTCACAAGGGATTTTTTCTCTTAAACCTTTGCTCACATAACAACAAAATAACTACAATGTAATATTGTCATATATCTGAGCAAGTTCAATGCTTTTGTAAATGTATTGTAAATTCCTTTTATGCTCCCAGTGAAATAAATGAATGTTGGTTACAGACGGATAATAACAAATATTTCCAAAGGAAATCACTGTTGCTGCAAAGTACCTTTCTGGACTGTTCTTCAAATTTAATTCAGTGATGAATTAGTTGATAGTTTCCTCCCGCCCCATAACTTAGTGAAAAAGGTTAAGAAGATCAAGAGCATTGGATTTTATTTAACATAAAGCCAGTCAACAGTGATAGATATGACAGCCAAGCCTGATGCAGAAATAATGATCTCAACAGCAAGCTCAAATCAAATCCTCTGAAGATGTTACTCAGAAAATAGTAACATCTATCAACCACTGACAAACTAGCCATGGAAGAAGTGGTTATCTAATTCACTACTAAAAACCATACCCACCTCTGCATACAACTTCAGAAGAAGTTGGAAACATGCTGGCAGTTTCCAGAACATTCAAAAGCAATAGCTTCATAAATTGGACTTAAAACTTCATGAGGAAAAATAACAAGCATACAAATGAAGACTATGTTTAACATTTGAAAACAAGACTTAAAATATTTTTAGATAGCTTAGTCATTAACAGGGCTGAAGACCGGAACATCTTCAACTTAATGAACACAGGCCGGATATATTGCGGATGCACATAGATGTTGCACAGGTCTGCTTTAACAACATGCTTTAGTTACAATCTCTGAAGTTCTTAATGTATGAAAGCTTGTTCACTTTTCACACTTAACTACTTGCACTGTAGCAGATCCTTTAATAATAGTGCTTCATGGCAACATAATCAGATAAAAACAATAAATCTGTCAAAGGAGTGACACCCAGCTCATTCTAATAGGTCAGTTTTAAGAGTGTCTTAATGGAGCTACTCAGAAATTGCATACAAATTAAATAAAAAAATTGGGTTGCTGCTTTAAGATAGTCATGTGCAGTAAACTAAATGATGTAAGAGACAGATATCATATCTAGATACACAGAAAGAGATTGTGGGAAAACAAGGTATTAATATGATGATCTGGAGATCAAAAAATACAGTAGATTCTGATTAATTGGGACACATCGGGACCAGAACACTTTGGTCCCATTCAGCAGCTGCCCTAATTAGCTGAAGTTTCATGGAAATAGCTTAAAAAGACAACTAAATTAAAAAAAACATTTAAATGAAATACAGTACAAATTAGAACACTACCAATATCACTACAGTACTATAAAACTGTATCAATTCCTAATACAGCGGATTCAAGTTAACTGGTCAATCGATTATTCAAGGCAACTGCTTATTTGGGACAACTCTTAAAGAACAAAGACTAAGTAAGAAAATAGCTGGGATTCCTTTCATTTATTGGGGCACTATGCTGATTAATTGGGACAGAAGACTGATGCTGAACAGTTCCAAACTAGCATCAGTTGAGTGAACTTATGTGGCCGTTGGACTTTAGAGCGGCCACACAAGTTAGAGCGACCAGTTTTTATATAGCGTCAGTTGCTTGTATTTGTTCAAAAAGCAGTGATTTTTGTCATTGATGGTTGATTAAAAAAAAACAGTAAGACAATTTAAAATCGTTTTGCTCACTGCAGTTTCAAGTATTCAAGCTTGGCGATGTCAGAAATGGCAGGAGTGAAAAGGAAACGATTTCGCAACTTCAACAAGTTAGGATCTTGGAAGAATCTTTGAACCCTCCGTGAGCAAGAGTGATTTTAAAGTGGAAAAACTGTTGCACAGGGACAGTTCCGGTCTCTCCGCCTCTGAAGTCCAGGTTCAGTGGTATGAGTAGTTTTCACAAACTGGGGTCTTCCTTGGTTGCAGTGGAAACCATGACTTCTGTGCCTTACTATACCATTTGCTCTGCACAAAGTATTGTAGAACTTGGCTGTTGGATCTCACCTGCCCAGTCTACCAGAGCTGACTTCACATTCCTGATCAATCGTGGGATTGAGTTTAAGAGCCGAGAGGTAATGCCGCAGCTATATAGGACCCTGCTCAGACCCCACTTAGAGTACTGTGCTCAATTCTGGTCGCCTCACTATAGGAAGGACATGGAAACCATAGAAAGGGTGCAGAGGAGATTTACAAGGGTGTTGCCTGGATTGGGGAGCATGCCTTATGAGAATAGGTTGAGTGAACTCGGCCTTTTCTCCTTAGAGCAACGGAGGATGAGAGGTGACTTGATAGAATTGTACAAGATAATGAGAGGCAGTGATCGTGTGAATAGTCAGAGGCTTTTCCCCAGGGCTGAAACGGCTAGCACGAGAGGGTATAGTTTTAAGGTGATTGGAAGTAGGTACAGAGGAGATGTCAGGGGTATGTTTTTTTTAAACACAGAGAGTGTTGAGTGTGTGGAATGGGTTGGCAGCAGTGGAGGTGGAAACGACAGGGTCTTTTAAGAGACTCCTGGATGGCTACATGGAGCTTAGAAAAATAGAGGCCTAGGTAGTTCTAAGGTAGGGACTTGTTCGGCACAGCTTTATGGGCCAAAGGGCCTGTACTGTGCTGTATGTTTTCTACGTTTCTATTCTGGGCCAGTCATACCCCTACCTCACTGTCTACTCTCATCTGGTTTAGCCTGTCTGCCGAAGCCTGTACCAGGGTGTGGCCACTGTCGCATGCAAACTGTTACTTTGAGGCACATGTGAGAGCTGAGTATCTGGTGGGGACCAATGAGAATTGAGCTGCCCCAGAATGGACACAAAAAACCCTTCACCAGAGGGGCTACTGTTCTCTAGACACCCGATACACAGCAGCATACTGGATGAAGCCCTCTGTCGATAACTATCAGGAGCTAACACACAGTTTTATAGCACTGAAGTATCATTGGTAGTGTTCTAATTTGCTTTAAATTTCATTTAAATACTAATTCATTACTCAGTTAAAAGATCATTTGTCTTTTTTATATCCTTTTAACTATTTCCATGAAACTTTGGCTATTGGGGCAGTCGGTTAATTGTGCAAAAACGTAATGATCCTGATATGGCCCAATTAACCAGAATCCACTATAGTTATGGACGGAGGAATTCATCCAATATATGCTTCTGTGTTCTTTTGATTGACTGTAAATGAACAACATTAGCATAGACACCAAGTGCAGAAAATGGACTGTCTTCAGTTTCCTGCGTGAAGTAGTGTCAAAAATTACTTCTTTTTAATATACTTTAATATACACAAGCATATTCAACTGACATTATTTACAAACCTATGGTTCACTCTAAGCATAGTGTAGTGCCTAATGGCCACACCTAACTATACGTGTGACTGACGCTAGTTAGAAACTGTTCAGCAACTGTCCCCTGTCCTAATTAAGCAGCCTAGAATGGAATCTCACCTATTTTCTCGATTGGCTTTTGTTCTTTAAGAGTTATCTCAAATAAGTAGCTGTCTCGATTAACCAGAATCCAATGTATATTGTGTTTGACTATCACTGCTGCACTCCATGAATTATGAAGCCTGTAAACCATGAAGAATAGGAGAGTAAAATATTTAGAAAATCCTAAAAGATTCTTGAGTGAACTTATTTCTCTGTCAAAGAAATTCATATATTCTACTCATATATAAAATATATTAATTTATGAGTTTAACAAAATTAGATGGTTTCTCATTCTATAAAAAAACAGCTGTTTAAAATTACATGATTACTTGGTCCAGCAGACAGAACAAGATGTTGGTTAAAGTGTTGCTGTTAGGTTTCTCACTGACAAAACAAAATAAGGCCAAATGATGGTTAAATATAACACTTCCAGTGACTTCTAGGAATTCTAGACTGAAGGCTACTCAAAGTGAAGGAGCATTCAAGATAGTAATGACAACCTTACATGTGTCACCAGCGTACAAAAAATAATTGTAAATGATGGAAGATGCATAATATTTAACAAATTATATGATAGTGGTTTTAAAAGGTTTTTAGATAACCACATGAACTTGTAGGGAATGAAGGGATATGGATCATGTGCAGAAGGAAGGGATGCAGTTCATCAACATCACTGAAGAGCCTGCTCCATTGCTCTTTGTTCTACATCAAATGGAAGAGCAATCCTGCGTTTCCAGTTGCCTGTTACATTAATTGTCAAAGTCACTTTGACAACTTTGGTACTGTACGTTTGTGCTTACAGGTGTAGGGTCCTCAGTAATGTTAACTGCTGATGTAATGGTTTCTCTGTGGCAGCAATGTTCGGGTTATAACTACATATAACGGATAGCTAACCAATGGGAGAAATGTTATTCTTTCTTGTATGTCTGGGAGCTGGGATTTTTCGCAGGCTTTCGGTC
This sequence comes from Mobula birostris, assembly GCF_030028105.1. Lineage (NCBI taxonomy): Eukaryota > Metazoa > Chordata > Chondrichthyes > Myliobatiformes > Myliobatidae > Mobula > Mobula birostris. The sequence continues at coordinate 13,617,367 of NC_092385.1, read as the reverse complement.
AAGGCAAGTGAAGAGGAAGGACGAGTGCAGAGGGCGCTCAGTGATCACCGGATGGCGAATACGGGAATTCAAGGGTCCGGAGGTCGGTGACGTTTCGGCAGAGGTTGTTTATGGAGGAATACCTGAGGAGTGAGCTCCAATGATTGTTGTGCACGAACTATTTAATAAAGTGGCGCTTTAAAAAAAAATTTTTTGTTACTTTACTAACCACATAGCAAAGTAAGAGATCTAAACTGTAACCAATTAATCACCTATTGTGTACTGTCTGATATTTGGCATTGTGGGTTTGTACTGGGGTACATTACACAGCATCCACCCAAACTTGTTTGACGAGGCCGAAAGCTGATTCCCCTAGACAAACATGAGTGGCAAGCTCAGTGGGCTACAGAGGCATCCTCTTTCTCTGCATGCTCCCCACCCTCCCAAACTTTGACCTACCATAACTTAAAACAACTTTTCTCTCACCTTTCCAGTTCTGATGAAAGGTCATTGATCTGAAATGTTGATTCTTTCTCACCAAAGCTGGGTGCCAAGTGCTTTCAGCATTTTCAGCTTTTGTTTTGGATTTTCAGCATCTGCAGCTTTTTGGGTTTGGGCCTGCACTCCTCAATCTAACAACGAGTCATAGAGAAGTACAGCACAGAAACAGGCCCTTTAGCCCATCTCGTCTATGCAAAACCATTAAAACTGCTTACCCCCAACTACCCGCACTGGACCATAACCCTCCATACCCCTGTCATCCTATCCAAACTTCTCTTAAATATTGAAATTGAACTCACATGCAACACTTGCACTGGTAGCTCGTCTGCACTCTCATGACCCTCTGAGTGAAGAAGTTTCCCCTCAGGTTCCCCTTACACTTTCACCCTTAACCCATGACCTCTGGTTCCACCCAACCTTAATGGAAAAAGCCTCCCTGCAGTTACCCTATCTACATCTCTCATTATTTTTATACCTTTATCAAATATCCTTTCAATCTTCAACATTCCAGGGAATATAGTCCTAACCTAGTCAATATTTCCTTATAACTCAGATCCTCCAGACTCAGTAACATCCTTGTAAATTTTCTCTCTACTCTTTCAATCTTATTTACATCTTTCCTGTAGATTGGTGACCAAAAATTGCACACAATACTCCAAATTAGGTCTCACCAACATCTTGTACCCCGTCTCCTATACTCTGTACTTTGACTTATGAAGACCAATGTGTCAAAAGTCTTTTTTTACAACCCTATCTACCTATGCCGCCACTTTCAATGAATTATGGACCTGTATTCCCAGATCCCTTTGTTCTACCACACTCCTCAGAGTCCTACCATTCACTATTTAAGACCTACCCTAGTTGGTCCTACCAAAGTGCAACACCTTGCACTTGTCTGCATTAAATTCTATCTGCCATGTTTCAGCCCATTTTTCTTGCTGGTCCAGATCCTGTTGCAAGCTCTGATAGTCTTCCTCGCTGTCCCTACACCTCCAATCTTGGTGCTATCTGCAAATTTGCTAATCCAGTTCACCACATTATCATCCAGATCATTGGTAAAGAAGATAAACTGCAGCGGACCCAGCACTGATCCCTGCTGCACGCCACGCCACTAGTTACAGCCCCCCAGTCAGAGGCAACTATCTGCTGCCTCCCTCCGGCTTGTCCTACAAAGCCAAAGTCTAACCAATTTACTAACTCATCTTGAATGCCAAGCTACTGAACCTTCTTGACCAACATCCTATGTAGCTCCTTATCAAATGTCTTGCTAAGGTCCATGCAGACAATATTCACTGCCTTGCCTTCCTCCACTTCCTCAAAAAACTCTGTAAGATTTGTAAGACATGACCTACCATGCACAAAGCCATACTGACCATCCTCAACCAGTCTATATCTATCCAAATACTCATATATCCGGTCCCTTAAAATACCTTCCAATAACTTTCCGCTATGGATGTCATGTTCACCAGTTTATTTCCTGGTTTATTTTTAGAGCCCATCTTAAACAGTGGAACTACATTAGGCACTATCCAATCCTAAGGATGATTTAAATATCTCTGCTAGGGTCTGGCAATTTCTACACTTGCCTCCCACAGGATCTAAGGGAACACCTTGTCAGGGCCTGCGCATTTATCCATCCTAATTGGCCTCAAAACAGCAAAAACCTCCTCCTCTGTGATCTGTATAGGGTCCATGACCTCACTACTTTACTAATTGCAAAACTTGCAAGATTAATAGAAATGTAAAAAGAAAGTGAATTGTTTATAATTGTCAAAATTAATTACAAATTTCATCTTGATAGATACAAATGTTCAGATGGTAATCCTAGTAGCAAGTATCCAACATAATAATTCTCATATGCAACTTGTGTCCAGCAAATGTAATTGAAGCATTGTTTTACAGTGGATAAAGGGGAAGCCTTTTAGGACCGAGATGAGGAAAAACTTCTTCACAGAGAGAGTGGTGAATCTGTGGAATTCTCTGCCACAGGAAACAGTTGAGGCCAGTTCATTGGCTATATTTAAGAGGGAGTTAGATATGGCCCTTATGGCTACGGGGATCAGGGGGTATGGAGGGAAGGCTGGGGCGGGGTTCTGAGTTGGATGATCAGCCATGATCATAATAAATGGCGGTGCAGGCTCGAAGGGCCGAATGGCCTACTCCTGCACCTATTTTCTATGTTTCTATATCAGGACGATGTTTTGGCCCAATTAAGTGGCTGCTCCAAATAGCTGAAGTTTCATGGATGTAGTTAAAAAGGTATAAAGAAGACAAATTGCCATTTAACTGAGTAACCGATGTGTATTTAAATGAAATACAAAACAAATTAAACACTACAAATACTATTACTGTACTAAAAAATTGTGTATTAGTTCCTCAAAGTTATCAACAAAGGAATTCATCCAGTGTACACTGGTATGCTCTTCTGATTGACTGTAAATGAACAAATTCAGTGCAGACACCTAGTACAGATAATGGACTGCCTTTATACGATCCTTTTGAAGATTGCATCCTCCAAATATACATTTTCATTGTAACATTCAAGATGATTGTCAATATCTTCAAATTCTTCATAGTCCCTAACTTGCTGAAGTAGTAAAATTATTTCATTTTTGCTCTTGGCCATTTCTGGCATCGCCAAGCCGGAATGCTTGAAACTGCAGTGAACAAAACAGTTCCGAACTGTCTTACTGCTTATTTATCACCAACGATCAGTGACAACAATTACTGTTTTTTTGGAAACAAGGACACACAGTTGACAATATTTAAAAATTGTTTGCTCTAAGCACAGCGTAGAGTCTAACAGCCACACAAATGCACGTCTCTAGCAGTAGTTACAAGTTGTTCGGCAATAGTCTCCTGTCCCAATTAAGCAGCCTAGTGCCCCAAATAAATGAAGGGAATTCCAACTATTTTCTCGATTAGTTTTTGTTCCTTAAGTTGTTCTAAATTGGTGACTGCCCCGATTAACCAATGGTCCAATTAACTGGAATTTACTGTATTAATATTTGAGTTGAAAAACTGAGGTAGAGAGCTGAATGAGAAAATTAAATCTTTCATGTGGACAAAAAAAATCTGGAACAATGGAAGTACAATTTGGAAAATGAATAATAACTGCAAGATATCCAGGTTTGTACATACACTGTTTCTCTACAAACAGGAGAAAATCAGGTAGTGAAATTACTTTTCTATGTATATGTAGCATTTTTGGATACCAGGTAAGAACTTGCCTTTGATCACTAGAAACTAAATACCCAAGTATCCACTATCTGTTGTCATTGTACAAATCCATTATACAAAGTGGCTTACAGTAGTTTCGCTGACTTCAGTTATCTCCCTTATGCCTTTAAATTGCCAGAACTATTTGTCTGATAACCAGTACCAGATGAGCAAAAATATTACTGATTACTTACTGTGAAGACTAACCTTACGGGCCTTCTATTCCAGTCACAAGCCCAAATCCCTCGCTATAAGTTCTGGGCCTGCTCCCAATCTAGCTTCAGGCTATACAACGGGGTCTTCACTCAGTCCAACTAATTTCACATATATAAGATTAATCAACTTTAAACTTGTCTCAGTTTATCATTGGCGAAACTCCCCTATACAACTGCTGTCTCTACTTATTCATCATAATGTATTTCTGGTCAGCTACGTAAATTTTGAAGTACTTGTTCGGCACATATCAAACGCTATTTTATTCTGAAGGCATTCATTTCTATTTTATTCTGAAGGCATTCATTTCTATTTTTTTCTCGATGTTCTCAAAGTTTGGATCCATATACAAGTGAACATAAGGGCAACTTCATCGTGGTTTTGCTGGAATTCTCATCAGTATACTTTGAGACAGCCATTCTGACCCCACAAGTTAAATCTGGCATAGGATCCATTATTCCATTGAATTCAAATTGCACTCTTGGCCCAAATCAGGAGGGTATTTATAAGTATAACTATTTTACAGCAGCATACTTTTTAAAATTACTTCTAAGTTGGTGGTTCTAACTCAACATTTTTATTTTTCAGTTTCTAAAAAACAGCACACAATTTTAACAATTTTTTAATACCTGTTAGCCAGCCTGTGCTGAACCCAGCCTGTGCCTCATATTCATTGCCTTCAGTGTACAGCTCATGCAATCCTGGGGGACATACTAATCTTCTGCAGCTTTGTGGGTTTAACAGATCTAAAGTCAGAAACATTCTGATCTGAGAGGAGAAACTGACTCACTCTTCTTTTCCCTATTGCTGGCAAAAAGTATCTCAAATTTCACCCGTTTAAACCATTTTAAATGCTAACAGCTTTAACAGAGGGCAAAGCCCCATTCCAAGCTTTACCCGTCATGAAAACCTCAGAGGGCAGTTTTGGGGACAGGACCTCTGCACTACACCACGAAGTCTAGATACCACCTCCCAATTTTGTGCATGCAGCTGAGCCCATGTTCCAGTCAACTACTGTACCTCAAATCAGCACTGTTTACCTACATTAGCTTGTGAGGCCAAACATGAGAAATATGATCACTTTGGCTTTTAAGCCTGCTCTGTCATTCAATAAAAACATGGCCAACCCAATCTTGGCTTCGATGGTACTTTTCAGTTCTTCTCCCGATACTACTTGACTCTTCTAATACCAGTCAGCTCTGCTTGAATATATGAAATGATTGCCTCCACAGCACTCTGAAACAGATTCATGATTCTTTCAGATGGAACTCCTCCTCCTTTCCATCTGAACGGTCTCTCATTATTCTGAAGATGATCCCACAGTTCTGGATTCTCTCTGCATTGAACGTATCAACTTCCCTCATATCACATTTAAAACCAGTATCTGTGGATTCAGATCTTGGCAATCTCACCTATGTGTACGACTTCCTACATTCTACAGCACCACTTAAAATTCTACGTTCTTTGGATGTTTTAAATTGCCCTTTCTTTACATTACAATTGACAGCTCTATCTTCAACTACTCTTGTGTGGAATTCCTTCTCTAAAGCACTCTGACCACACCCTACCTCCCCCTACTTCCACAAGAAACACCACTTTCAGCTGTTTTTATTTCCTCATATTCTTTGATTCAAGATGACTTCTTGATTTTTTTCCTCTCTGTCACAACCAATATGTAAATAGAAAGTGTTGTTGCTATGGTTTCCCCTGCATGTACTACTGCATGACCTTTTAGCCATTTCATGTTAATTGAAGAACCTTCCAGAAAAATACCACACTGATTCCTTTGTGGTAAGCAGTTGGCAAGCCACTGCAAATGTACAAAACTATGAAAATAATGTAACAGAGACCTTAGTTTCCTCATTGTAGCTAGTATAGTGTCACATTTTTTAGCAATCCCACGTACTAATATCATTCTACATGGCTGTGTAATATAGAACACAAAACACTTATGTTCAAATGTTATTTATATCTCTACAAGTGAAATGCATTCTTAATTTTGTATCCGACTTGTTTGATAGCTAGAAAAATGCAATTATGTAAATTTGTTTTATTTCTGGAAATACTAACTCGGGGACATCCCAAACATACTCAAGTTAAGAGTTGTATTAAGAGAATTGATACGGCTAATGTAAGTTCTCTCATGAAGTACAGAATGTAATTTTCTGAAAGTATCTGATATTAATGCTCTCAAAGCAGTTTGCTGCCAAACATTATTCAGCTGTACCTTATAACAATTTTAACGCTTCAATAAAATTACAGGTAGTCAAAATATAATACAGGGAGCTTGGCAGTTGTAACCAAATTATGGTATTGATCTCAGAATAGTGAGGCAATGTAAACACAATTCTGAACACTTCCAAGACAGAAGGACGATCATTCTGAGAAAATTCAGCGTCTAATATATAGGACTGTAATCAAATTTCTCCATGCACTATGTTCACGGACTGTGGAAACTTTGGAAACTTTTAGATACTCCTCTTTAAAAAACTCTGAAGGCAATATAACTAAAGATAATTTAGTAGTGATAAGATGGAAAAACGTAAGTATATTTATTGATGTATTAATGTATTACAGGTAAATGTAGTGGATATTCGGAGGCATTGCATAAAGATGGCCTAACAAAATCCATTTCTGAGGCCAACATTCTTCAACTCAGGAAACCTTAAAGATGCATGGTCCAATTTTCATTTAAATAATTTCAAACATTCCTGGCAAGTCTCTAAATCATCTATTATTCTGCTTTTGTCTATAAAATTGTATCTAACCCCTACTTTAGGACTCTTTGGTAATCTGGTGTTCAGGGAAACAAGGCAAACTTCCAGTTTACTCAATAGGTTTAATTTGTTTGGACAATGCACAGGGTCAAGTTATCAAAAGTTAGGATTTAGGTTGACTTGGAATGCAAGTTCTCCTCTAGCTTCCCCATAGCTCCCAAAGGACATGGGTGATCGCAATAAGCTCTCTAAAACAGATGGAGGGCTTCTGCCACTGAGGCAGGTGGATAAACATTATTTACAGGCAGAAACACAAGTACTTACATATAGAAGCACAGCAACCCACCCAGATTATTTAGATGAGGTGCAATCACATGTCAGCCTTGATTTTTCCAGTTTGTGCAGAAATTACAGCCATATTGTTAGCTTTGGATCTAAAACTAACTGCTCATAAACTTCTAGCCCAAGAATCAATATCAAATTCAAACAGATCAGGAAAGCACGCTGAATACAAACTTTACTAGCCAGAGAAATTTTAAACAAATATAATCTAAAATGGGATATTAAACATGACCAGAACTAAAAAAAGTTATGTCAGATTGATAATAACTTTTGTCCTAATCAACCAATGAAGCAAAATGGTTATGAATTTATTGTTGTGCAAAACGTTCAGAGACTGAAAGAAATTATTAGAGACATCTTAGAAAAAAATTGCAAAAAATATAAATTAATTTAATGTCAAGAGCAAAGCAGAGTATAAAGATTCATACATTCAAGTTTCCAGTTCAACTTTAAGGATAACCCTTGGATCAGAACATAGATTAGAGGTCAAAACTTAGAGAAATGCTGTAATTCCAAATGCACAATTTAAAACGTTTAAAAGGTTCAAAGGTTCATTTATTATCAAAATATGAATGCAGTAAACAATTCTGATATTCTTCTTCTCCATATAGACACGAAACAAAGAAAACCATGGAAGTTATTCAAAGAAAAGCATCAAACCCTCCGCACAAACAAAACATACAAATTGCCTCAAATTTAATCTGCAATGGCAACAAGAGCATCAAACACCATCCCTCACACACAAAATCAAATTGGTGAACTGGGAGAACATCAAGCCCCAACTTCCCACACAAAAAAAACTTTAAAATCGTGCCAAATTTAGAAATCTCAGCAGATGAATCTCAACTACACAATTGCTACCTCCAGATTTGACAAATCTAATATTCTTCTGGCCTGCCGCCCATCTTCAACCCTACAGAAATAAGAGCCAAAAATCTGATTTTTGTATCCAGAACAGCAAAACATTTTGAACATCAATACTTAGGGGAGTTTGGGAGAGAAGGAGTGACAACGATGGCAGAGTGAAAGTTAACTGGAGGGATTAAAAACCTTGTTGAATTCATACAAGAGTAGGATATCTTCAGAATACCTAACAATGTAAAAATTGCTTCTCTGGTTATTTTAATTTTGTGAGCATTACTTGTGCACAATTGTCTGCAGAATTTTCAACATTTCTACAATGCTGATACTTCATTACTGACCAAATACAAAAACGTACATGTATTAAAATTCTCATACTTGTTTATAAGATCTTATTGTCTTTCCCCTCTCCATCTCAGTAGTTTCTCAAATCTCATTAGTGTTCAAGATATCTAGACTTCTCCAATTCTCACATCTGTTCAATTTTAATTGTTTCACTAACAGGAATAGTGCTTTCATTTTTGAAATCTTAAACTCTGGAATTTCCAACTCAGCCACTCAAAACCTCTTGTAACTTCTCTTTTTGATTAAATGCTTGGGGTGTTAATACTACTTGCTATTTATGAATCCATTCTGGAATGACATACAGACTTACTATATAAAATAAATGCCAGGCAAGAAACATATCCAATAGGGAGAACTTACCCATGACACTGAGTGGTATTACCACTCCAGAGCCTTCCACACATCAGTATCATGCTCATGTGAGGTACAAAACTACGAGAGTCCAAAATTCAATTTGAGCACGCACACAAATATTGTGGATTCAAGAGGAAGTCAAAAGATAAGGTATGCAAGTTACCCTATGACATCCCAGATTGTCTATAATTATCAGAATGTCTATATAAGACAGGAGCCAGAAGCATGAGAGAACTTCATTTTGCTGATATGCAAGTGAAGACCAAAAAAAAATCCAACCACAAAACCATTCAAAAAAACCTGCTTGCTTGATTTGCACAGTGAATCCGCTGGAGTCTTCTATTGGGTCCGATGCTCCTGATGCGGCCTTCTCTATATTGATGACACCTGTTGTAAACTGAGGGACTGCTTTGTTGAGCAGTTCCACTCCATCTGCCACAAGTGGGACTTCTCAGTGGCCAAACATTTTAATTCTGATTCCCATTCCTGGTCCGACATGTCAGTCCACGACCTCCTCTTGTGTCACTGTCAGGGTGGAGGAGCAACGCCTTATATTCCATCTGGGTAACTTCTAATCTGATGGCACAAATATTCATTTTTCCTTCCAGTAAACCAATTCCACCCCCCCCCCCACTTTCTATTCCCTGATCTGACTTTTTACCCCTTCTCACCTACCTACCTATTACTTCCGTCTGGATCCCCTCCTCCTTCCCTTTCTCCAATGGTCCACTCTCCTCTCCTACCAGATCCCTTCTTTTTTAGCCCTTGACCTTTCCCACCCATCTGGCTTCACCTATCATCTTTCCTCCTTTCCGTGCCCCCCTCCTGTCTTTTTATTCTGGCTGAAGGGTCTCAGCCTGAAATGTTGTCCGTCTATTCATTTCCATTGATGCTGCCTGACCTGCTGAGTTCCTCTGCCAATTCATGTGCGTTCCTCTGGATTTCCAGCATCTGCGGACTTTCTCATGTTTATGCTTTGCTTGATTGGCTGTCCATTTACCACCTTAAAACATTCATTCTCCCACCATCTTTTCACCACGGTTATTTATACACATCTGCAAAATGCACAGCATTTATTCAGCTGGGTTACTGTGATACCATTTGTGAAAACTACAACCTTTATTACCAAAAAGAACAGGAGCAGCCAGTGTTTGGGAACACCACTACTGGCAGATTCGTCTCCAAGTTGCATACCATCCTAAACTGGAAATGACCAAACTCCTTTGGATTATTTGAATAATCCAAATCCTGGAGCCCGCTACTCAGCTAGACAAGTATCTACACCAGATGGACTGCAGTGTACGAAGTGGGGACTCATCCCAACTTTTACAAATTTAGGCAACTGACAGGAAGTTGTACATCCCAAAAACGAATTCAAAGAAGTTGGACTTCAATCCAAGCATTATAAAATATGGACATAATGATTTACAGAAAACACCAAATCTGTCACCGCTGTAGTGTACCGCTGGACTTCCCACACAGAGTCCAAAGTCAATCACCTCCCTGATTCTATGCTATGTCAGAGCTGGTTAATCACTGAAGACTTCTTTGACTTCAGTGGAGATTCTAGCCCTGCAGTTTTGGAGACAAAGAGGAAGACTAGGTTTCCCCCCAAATATTTTAGTCAAACATTTTGGCACAAAGCAAACCTTTATGTCAAAAATCACATTCTGTCATAGCTTCAAGGCTTGTTTTTGGGGTAAGTCCTTGGCATCTTGCACCTGAGGTCATTCTATGTATATTAACTACCTTACATATTTTTTTTAAATTATTGTGTTCTTTATCTGATTGTGATTTTTTTTGTGCTGCATTGGATCTGGATAAACAATTATTTTGTTTTCCTTTACACTTGTGTATTAGAAATTAAACAATCTTGAAGCTCCCAAGCTGACTTGAAGGTGTGGTGCACCCGGAAGGTAGCCTCTCTTATCGAGGCCAAGGAGGTTTAAAATGGTAGAATGGACAGGTTCCTACCAACAAGCCAGGTCCAGATGCATATTTCATAAAGTACCAATCACCTTTTATCAAGTTTAAAAACTTTACATCTTGCATTTTGCATTCCCATTTATCCTTAGTTTTGAAATAAAGGAAATATTCTGTCTCTCAGAGGCATCACAAGTTAGTTACTGCAAGTAGAAAAGTCAAATTCTCTAAAATATATCCAAATTAATCCCACTTCTAGGGACACACATCTTTGACAACATAAAATACTGTAAATTCTACTGAAGTCTATTTCTGGAACTATATTCATGCATCCTGAAAACGAGTAAGATTTGGGAATGTGCATTGACATTGGGGAAATTTGCACTGTCATTTCTACTGTCAGAAAAAGAGAAACTAGAAGGTACATTTCAAGGACTAGACCATGTTGACTGATATGAAAAGTGGTCAGAACACAGTTTTATTTTAGATACAGTTTAATCAGTATCCATATTTTACCAATAAATAATGTATGACAAAGTGCTCATTAGAATGCTATCCCATTTTTAGTGCCTCTTATGAATAAAGAGCAATAGAAATCATTGGAATAATATGCAGTTGTTACCTTACAGTTATTAAACTTCAACAGGGTAATCAAACCTCCTGAAAGTCCAATGTTTTCATCCTTTTTCCCCCTTCAAATTAATAATTAACTGCTAGTTATAATTCACTACTGTGTTTTAATCCGAATTGTGTTTTAAGATTGTTATTGCATCTTAATGTTTTACCTTACTGTCTACATACTGTATGATTTAAACCTATAAATAAGTATCACTAAGCAGGTTAAGCCTTCGTGTAATACTTGATGCCATGTTAGTTTTTCCCTTTTGTAAATAACAGAGGCATCAGAATCAGAATCAGGTTTAATATCACGGGCATATGTTGTGAAATTTGTTAACTTAGCAGCAGCAGTACAATGCAATCCATGATAAATATAGAAAAACTGAATTACAGTAAGTATATGTATGTATATTAAATAGTTCAATTGAACAAATAGTGCAAAAACAGAAGTTAAAAAAAGTAGTGAGCTAGTGTTCATGAGTTCAAAGTCCAAGGTAGAGGGGCAGAATCTGTTCCTGAATCACCCAGTGTGCCTTCAGAATTCTGTAACTCTTTCCTGATGGTAACAATGAAAAGAACACATGTCCTGGGAGGTAGAGGTCCTTAATGATGTGCACCACCTTTTTGAGGCACCACTCATTGAAGATGTCTTGGATACTATGGAGGCTAGTACCCATAATGGAGCTGACTAATTTTATAACTTTCTGCAGCTTACTTTGAGCCTATGCAGTAGTCCCCCATATTAGACAGTGATATAGCCAGTCAGAATGCTCTCGACGGTACTTGTGTTGAAATGTTCAAGTGTTTTAGGTGACATACCAAATCTCCTCATTCCCTAATGAAATATTGCCGCTGGTGTGCCTTCTTTATAGCTGCATCAACATGTTGGGACCAGGTTAAGCTCTCAGAGATACTGACCCGCAGGAACTCGAAATTGCTCACTTTATCCACTTCTGATCCCGCTATGAGGTTTGGTTTATGGTCCGTCGTCTCACCCTTTCTTAAGTCCACAATCAGCTCTTTGGTCTTACTAACGTTGAGTGCAAGGTTATTGCTGCAACGTCACTCAACCAGCTGGTATACCTCACTCCTGTATGTCCTGTCATCACCGTCTGAGATCCTGCCAACAATGGCTGTATCATCAGCAAATTTATAGATTCTGTTTGAGCTATGTCTAGTCACACAGTTATGGGTATAGAGAGGATAGCGCAGTGCGCAAAGCACACATCCCTGAGGTGCACCATTGTTGACTGTCAGTGAAGTGGAGATGTTATAGTATTGCCAATCTGCACAGAGTGTGGTCTTCTAGTTAGAAAGTGGAGATCCAGTTACAGGGAGAAGTACAGAGGCCCAAGTTCTGCAGCTTTTCAATCAGGGCTGTAGGAATGAAGGTGTTAAACACTGAGTTATAGTCAATAAACAGCATCTTGACATAGGCATTTGTATTGTCCAGGTGAACTGGCAAATGGCAGTGGGTCCAGGTCCTTGCTGAGGCAGGAGTTGAATCTAGCTATAACCAACCTCTCAAAGCACCTCATCACCATAGATGAGAGTGCTACTGGACGACAGTCATTCAGGCAGTTCACACTGCTCTCCTTGGGCACTGGTATAATTGTCGCCTATTTGAAGCAGGTGGGAACTTCCAACAATAGCAGTGAGATTAAAAATGTCTTTAAATACCCCTGCCAGTTGGTTGGCACAAGTTTTCAGAGGCTTACCAGGTACTCCATCAGGGCCTCCTGCCTTTTGAGGGTTCACCTTCCTGAAATACAGCCTGACATCGCCCTCTGAGACAGAGATTAGAGGATCACCGGGTGCCACTGGGATCCTCACAGCTGTAGATTTATTCTCCCTTTCAAAAGGCATTGAGTTCATCTGGTAATGAAGCATCACTGCCATTCATGATGTTGTGTTTCACTTTGCAGGAAGTGAAGGCCTGCAAAGCCTGCCAGAAATGACATGCATCCCATGTTACCACCAACCTCACTCAGAATTGCTCCTAAGCTCTTGAAGTAGCCTTCTGCAAGTCATACCTGGTCTTCTTGTACAGACCTAGATCATCAGACTTGAATGATGGATGCTGCTTTCAGTGGTCCAGTGTGTTCTTTTCTCTGGTACTAAAAGTGATTAGTTAATGATAATTATTTGGAGACTTTACCAAGTTGGCCTGGTTAAAATCATCAAAAATGATGGGGAAGGCATCAGGATGTGGTTTTCCATGCCTGTTGATTACATGGCTCAGTTGGTCTGAAACCTGTTTGACATTAGCCTGAAGTGGAATGCACACCACTACCAAAATGATTACAAGTTCTCCCATGGCAGATAAAGTGGCTGGCACTTGATTGCTAGGTGTTCCAGGTCTGGTGATCAGGACTGGGGCAGCACTGCCATATATGTACACCATGAGAAATTGATCATGAAGCATACACCTCCACCTCTGCTTTAGAGAGACTCAACAGGTCTACCCTGGCAGTGTATAGTGAACCCAACAATTTGAATCGCTGAGTCCAGAATGGAAGGAATTAACCAAGATTCAATTAAACAAAAGACACAAGCAGTCCTAATGTCCCTCTGAAACAGCAAGATAGCTAGTACGGGGAGTCAAAAACCTTGTTTAAAAAAAAAACACACCATTAGCCCAGCAAAACGACCTCACTTCTGCTGCCATCTTAAAGGGACAGTGTGCAGACCAGACCAGGGCTCAATCTATTCCTGTCGGTCTTTAGGAGCGATAGATTGTTTAATTGCATTAAAACGTCATTACTAACTGTACAGACCTTAGATGCAGTTGCGGCTCTCAGCTGAAGCAGGCTGAACTGAGAGTATTTCATGGTTCCATCATTTCCATCAGAGCTGCCGCCCAAGTTGCCCTCATCTATGGCACCCCAGATGGGAAATCAGGAGTAAAGTATTACCCTAGATAAGGGTAGTTATATGATACTATATGAAAACTCATTATGCAACAGTCAATGCAAGTCAGGGACAAATCTCCACCCCAATTGAGCAATTCTGCACCCTACTGCCTCCATATACACCTTTCAGGCAGAGAGGCCAAAACTTCATACAGCACTCCCACTTGCCTAAATCTTTCAAATTGCTTGTGGTACCTACATTTAATTTTTTTCATTTCATGAAATAGTACACAAAATTTCCATGTACACTAACTTCTCTTCCCATTGAACTGAAATAACCTGACATTTTCCCATATTATTCTGTCATTTTCTGGTTCACCAATTTAACCTGCTGATTTCCCTTTGCAATCATCTGAAAGCACGGCATTGTGGTCCTTTTTGGGAAGAATAACAATGAAACTCATATCAATTATATTAGTTGTACAGTGGCTTAGTTAGATCAAGTTTAAGCATTACAATCATTTCTGATCTCAGTATATTAAAATAGGAAGATTCTGGAGACTGTACAATATGAAAATGATTACTAGGACAATATTAGTAATGAAAAATTAGTAATAGTAAGAATTGAACAGGCTACTATTCTCTTCTATCAAAAAAGTATCACTAAGGTCCTAACAGACATGAAGAACGTGTTTGAAATGTAAGAGAAGAGTGGTTGTTTGGGTTAGCTGCTTTACCAAGCCTGGAGGTTAGATCGCAAATATTAATCAACAATCAAGGTGACATCAGCAGTGTTAGTGGGATTGGAGCCGAAGGGTGAGTGTGGACACCCGAGGATCTAACACTCACAATGACCGATAACCAGGATTACGGGCCAGCAGAGATCACTCAGCAATCCAGTTGGCCAGAGACTGGGACTCATCGGAGACTAGCAGCCAGTGTGACAGACAACCAATTCAGAACTAGTCAGATCAATATAAACGTGAGCACTCGGCAGAAACAACACAATTGTGCACTGATGACGTTCCCATTCAATGAGAAGTTGATTGATGCAGTTGCTTTGACAGGCAAGATAGAAAAATGCAAGAGTGAGATGAGTGGCGACACGAGGCTAGGTGACCGGAGAGAAAAGATTCATGTGGCAATGCTGTATGCAGACTGAGCCAAATGGATGTATCCTGTGCTGTAAATACCTTGTAATATTAGCCTCATCTCAGGTTTCTCCCTGTTCAACAGAAACTCAAAGGCATATCTATGCTGTGATATAAAAAGGTTTATATCTTGTTTCTATTCTTACCTCACTGTGCATAGTTTAGCACTGTATTTTCACACATTACCACAATGACTAAACTTCAAAAATATATCCATTCTAGAATACCTGGAAATGATTTCAGATGCTGCATATGTCAGTCCATTTTAAAGAAACTTTGCATCTTGATAATCTCTAACAATGTTTTGGATGTGTAGGATATTTTATTTATTGAGTTACATTTAATGGAATGCATACAGAAAAGAATTTAGGAAAACCCAATAATCAACAAAATGGGTCAGATTATGTTTTGATCCAATTTGACTAATTAGGAGACATTAGGAGATACTGAAGAAATTATGTAACCCGAGTATTCAAAGTCAACATAAACACAAGAAAATCTGGAGATGTTGGAGATCCAAAGCAACACGCATAAAATGCTGGAGGGAATCAGCAGGTCAGGCAGCATCTATGGAAAACAGTAAACAGTCGACGTTCCCTGTCTAGATCCTTCTCGTCCTGAAGAAGGGTCTGGGACCAAAACGTTGATTGTTCACTCTTTTCCACAGATGCTGTCTGGCCTGCTGAGTTCCTCCAGCATTGTGTGTGTGTTGCTATTCAAAGTCAAGCTTATTCTTGTATGCACAGGTGCAATGAGAACACCTGCAGCAGCATCACAAGCACAAAGCATCAGATAAGCAGATATATAGAAGTGGTGGTGGGGTAGAATGCAATGGTAACATTTAAGAGAACTTCAGAGCAGGTAGTTGGGTCTAGGCAGAAAACCAGGCTGGCTTAGACCCGATGAGCCGAAGGGCCTGTTTCTGTGCTGTAGTACCTTATGAGTTCAAGCAGCACTCACAAGACCCATAAAAATAAATGGAAATAAATACTAAATATACATCTATGTTGTTTTTAATAAGTGGCTCAAAAGCCATTTAACCAAATGGATCGACTTGATTCCCAAATTGCAAACAGCCAAGCTACTTCAAGATATCATTTCTGGCACAGTGTCATTTATCAGCCTAAACTTGGATGCTGTCCAACTCACGATGTAGACTGGAATGAACAGCTTCATTATTGGGATAATTGTGAATGGAGTTGCATTGATTCGAAAAATCAGAAAAATATTTCCACTTTCAACATTTATGACAGTAGGGAGACATTTGAAAGGGGTACCAAGAATGTTTCCCTAAATTAAACCTACAAGACTGGCTAAGGTAACAATTATTGATCTCCAACAACAATGATCAGTGCCTAGTTTTCTAATTTCATAGTAATGTATTCAGTTTTGAAAAGGCTCCTTGTTGACAATAAAATTACTCAGTGCTAAGGACAATTATCCTCACCTTTCCACTAGAGTTCAAATGAAAGAAAAAGTAATTTCAGCAAAAAATGTGCAAAAAACTCAGCAACTATTTTCTTTTGCATTAACATCTTTAGAAAAAAATTATTTGGTTTTGCAAAAACAAAAGAAACAAGTTTCTATTGTTTTTAACCTCAACCAAGATGTTTATGAAAAGGGGAAGTTTCTATCATCAAAATTATTACACTGGCACTTCTGTTCAAAATGAAATCAGCAGTCTAGAAACACTAGTACAGAACATTTCAGTTTAAATATTTGAACAAGCTGTAAGCAATGGAAACAAGAAGATTTGAAAGGTACACAATTTGTAGAATATTGTCGCAAAAGAACAGTTTCTTGACCTGTTCTTTTTAACGTTTGATTTGTTGTTTCAGATATGCATTCTTGAGATGTGAAATGATAAAAACAGGAAATTGTCTGTCCGATCAAGCTATAAATGAGGTTTGCATTAGAACCCCATGTCATCAATGTTTTGCTTTCACAAAACAACTTGCTTTACCTACTATATTCTTTAAATTCTTTGTGCTAGAATTTAACAAAATCGCATTGAAAAGACCTACCCAGTTATTTGTCATCCTCTATGCCATTTCCAAAGTACTCTACCTTTGAGTCCTTACACTGTTGCATGGAAGCTCCAGTGTAAATGTGAGTAACAGCAAATAATCCCCAGATTGGGCACATTACAGCCTTCAGGACACTGTGCAATAAAAAAAAATCAGGTAAACAGCCAATCTAATTTGTATTAGAATTAGCGAATTCTGATAATAGACCAGCGACATTAACTTTCTTTTTGCCTCTTTTTCCCTCTTCTTTTGAATTTCCAACAATTCTAGATGCTTTATTTCCCATAGTACCAGCAGTATATCTTTCTTTCATCACCTTCCACTTGCACCTCCTCTGAAAAGGTTATCTGTGATAAAGCCTTCATCACCTTCTCTCATGTGTCATCGAGACTCTTGGTCTTCTCACTGTTCCCATACACTCCCTTTCTTCTCTCCAGCTCTAACATTTCTAAACTGACCCCATGTCAGTTTGAAAACTGACTCCTTACAGAAGAATCCAAGTATTTTGAAACAGTCCCAAAAGCTGGCAATGAGGCTATATTCACTTTCAGCTTCAGTGTGCTCAGAACTCCACTTTCTTTTTATCTCACATCATCCCATTGGCTGCGCTGGCTGGCTTCTGCCTGTGCTGTTCTTGAATGCCAGAGATCCTCTTTCAATGCTGCTCGACTACAAGACATGGCAGCATATGGTAAATCTGTATTCTCGAAACAGATTACTACATTGTTAAAACTAGGTTTCTCTGTGGATATTGACAAGCACCAAGTCTTTCTCTGCTGACTTTAAAACTGTAGATCAAGATTTTCATCCATTTCCACAATAAATCAGATTCTCTTTCAAAGAATAACATAAGTACGCAGACGCTTCTCTTCAGCTAAGTATTCATCATGTTAACAACACTGAAGAGTCGGAAATGGCCTGCTTTTCAGATGGGATAGGACCAGATTCCAAAAGTTTAAAGTGCATTTTCTACCAGTAGATGTCAGTAACATCTTAACTTTTTAAAAAAAAATACACTTGGTAAGTAAAGACCGGTGCTCAGTGCTCAGCCTCAATGCACATGAGAGAGACTTTCTTGAACTACTGCAGTCCTTTGACTTAGGGCATTTAACATTTTGTCAGGTAAGGTGTTTCAGATTTTAAAACAACAATGAAAAAACAGCAATATTTTTCCAAGTCCTGTTGGTGTTTAGAGGGGAAGGTGCTAGCAATGGTTTTCACATTCTTCTGCTGCCCTTTTCCATCTTGACAGTGAATATGAGTTTGGGAAGTACTATGGAGCTGTGCAGTGGCCTTTAGTCTATTTTTTGTAGACGGCACACATTACAGCCATAATGGTGATAGAGCAAGCTAACAGTTAAAAAGTAATGTATTGAGTGCTAGGCAAGCAAAATGGTTTGGACTAAATGATGTCAGTTCTCTTGTGCACTATTAGAACTGTAGATTCCAGGAAGATTTTGACGGCTGGTAATTCCACGGGATAGCTGTCCTCCATCCAGGCTTACGGCCACAGTATTTATGTTGCTGAACTAAATGAGGCTTTTCATCAGGGAAGACACTCATGATACAAGTGTAGCATACTTCTTTTCCTTACGTATACTTGCAAACTTGCAAGTTTCTGCAATTCTGAAGAAGGGTCTCAGCCCGAAATATCGACTGTTTACTTTTTTCCATAGATGCTGCCTGACCTGCTGAGTGTTTCCAACTATTTCTGTGTGTTGCTTTGGATTTCCAGCACCTGCAGATTTCCTCATGTTTGTAAATTTCTTCAGATGTTTCATGGAGAGCATTCTAACTGATTACATCACCCTTTGGTATAGAGGGACCACTGCACAGGATCGGAATAAACTATCCTCCATAGTATCCATGTAACCTTCAAAAAGCGATACCTCGAAAAGGCACAATTAAGGACTCCCCCATTACCCAGGATATGCCCTCTTCTCATTGCTATGATCAAGGATCATCTTTATTGTCTTCAAGATGATGCCAGCAAACAACATGACCAATGGTGACATCCCGTAGATAGTTCACAAAACCACTGCTTCTTCTTGCAAATATGATTCTGCTACTAAGCTACATGCAATTGGAACCTATAATTTACATTTTGATGGTGTGTTTTTGGACTGATTCAGCAATTTGGTGCTCTTCTATCTCCAAGGGAATTTGGTGAGGTTTGGAGCGGAGTGTGCAGCATGGAAGCCTGGAGATGGGGCACAAGTCCATGATCAATTCCACTGCTTCTCTCCAACCGAAGGTGTCCAATGATCAATTTCATTGCTCTTCTCTGCTTGAGGCTTCGAGCAAGGTTGAGGTTGATGGGGAAAAGAGTGGAGAACGAGCGGCTGTTCAGCGACATCTGCCTGTGTTTGACCAGTCTTTCTCTCCCCATCACTAGCTGCTGTCAGAGTCGTCAGGAGTCTTGGGATCAATGTTGCAAGGATCGATCAGGGAAGCCATGGACTCGTTTTGGGGGACTCTGGAATTCATGTTGCATGTGTTCCTGGATTCCATTTATCCCTTTTTTGCTGTTTTTGAGCAGTTTGATCAGGGTGATCGATGCAGTCTGGGGCGTTTCAGTGAAGAATGCTTTGCTTTGCCCTGTGGCCTGCAGTGGGCTAGCAGCATGACGCCGAACTGAACTAAACTGAATACTACTGGACTCCTGGTTTGATATTTGATATTCTTTACCTTGTCTGCTTGAACAATTTGTTTTTTTCATGTGTTGCATGTTTGACGTTTTCCTGAGTGTGCTCCATGCTATTTGTTTCATGGCTGCCTGCAGGAGAACGAATCTCAGAGTTGTATTCTGTATACATACTCTGAATCTTTGACAGGGTACAAGAGGAGCCTGAAGACACACACTCAATGTTTCAAGAACAGTGTCTCCCCCTCTGCTATTAGATTTCTGAATGGACAATGTACTCATGAACACTTCATCGGTACCTTCTCCCTCTTTTTGCACTAGTTATTTATTTTGTGGTACATATACTTACTGTAAATTTATAGTTTTTATTCCTGTGTGTTGCACTGTACTGCTGCCATAAAACAAATTTCACAATGTGCGCTGGTGATATTAAATCTTATGCTGATTCTGAAACCATAAGGGCTTTTTTAAGATTTTTATGAGAATACTCTTAAAATTCTTGCATAATGAATTAGCCAAATTAAAATGCCCTGCTGTCATGGTGGGATTTGACCTCATGCCTCGGAATCAGAATCCGGGGCTCTAAATTAATAGCCTAGCAATTTAACCGCTGTTATAATATTTAGTGTTTGACTCACTCGAACTACTACAACAAGCTTTGGTGACTAGAGACCAAAAGAGTCAATTGTTTAACTTTGCCACCCAGTGTTATTGCAGTCTGACCGTCTGACATTGGCTTATTCCAGGTAGACAATATACATACAATTTAACCATTACCTAAAATAGCTATCAAAAGGAAAAGGATTACTCAACAGCAGCAATCCCAAATCCTTCACAATCAATCCAATTGAATGCTAATTTCCTGATCAGTTTACTGAAGGATTTCTGATGCAAACTATGAATTGGAAACAGACCGCTAGTTGCTAGCTCAGATTAAAAGTTCAAACTCTGGAAGTAGCATGTTCTATCTGATTAGTCCTATACTCAGTAGCCACTTTATTATGTAACTCTTGTACCTAATAAAATAGCCACAAATCTTCTACCATCTATTTTCAAGGTTCAATGTGTTGTGCATTCAGTAATGCTCTTCTGCACAACACTGTTGTAACACATGGTTATCTGAGTGACTGTCGCCTTCCTGACAGCTTGGCCATTCCTCTCTGACCTCTCTCATTAACAAAGCACTTATGCCCACAGAACTGCCACTCACTGAATTTTTTTTTTGTTTCTTGCAGCATGTTCAGTAAGCTCTAGAGACTGAAAAAGGATCTAGTGTTTTCCCAGTGTATATGACAAATAAACTCAACTCAGGCTTCCAGCCGGGTACAGGTATCAATTATCACCAACGCTTCGTTGACAAACTCCGACATCTTCATCATGGATGATGCCTGGGTATGTCTAGTCTGGTGGTATTTATACTCCCGTAGTCCAACCCGCCTGATTGATTAGTCCTCATCCAATCAGGTTTCTGCTCTCCCACCTTGTTTACAATCAAATTCCAGAGTGAGACCTTTGTCTTTGTTAAAATGATTTTCCCCTAGTTTTATTTCAATGGCTTCCTTTACCAGGCTGTCCCAAAAGCCATTGGCGCAGCACAGCACCATTGTGCTATCAAAATCAATCCTATGACCATTGCAAATGCAATGTTCTGCTACTGCCGATTTCTCCAGGTAACCTGAATGGTTTTGCTGCTACAGGATTGTTTGATTAGATATTTACACTAACAAGGTACAGGTGTACCTAATAAAGTGGCCATTGAGTATACATAAAAAGATGCATTTTGCGAAAATGCAACAAGGCATAGAAGCGAAAATTTTGGTACAATTAAATTAACATATTTATTATATCTGGTAAACTTGCTGCATAGGTTACCTGACCATTCAAACAAATCGGATCTTCTATATGACCAGTGAACCCAGACTTCAAGATGGCAACCAGATGTTGGGGATATTTCAATATTCACAGAATACTAGAAATACAAGTTTTTCAACTACTATGATTTTAGGGAAAAGCAGATTTGCATTCATTGATGTGAATCATTATAAAAATATAAATAGCCCAAACATAAATACGGGCATTGGTGCAAAGAACTGAGATACTTGCCATTAAATTGATTCATTACAAGGAATCATATTTTGCTGTCTGTCTGGTAGTATAATTACCAAGTGACATATGGATAATGCATCACTGTACTTTTGGAAGGAAATGCCACACATCATTGACAAACAGTTATCATAAAGGCTGAGCCTCTGTCTTAACGGTAACATTCCAATACCTGACTCAAATGGGGCAGAGTTTGGAACAACATTCCAAATGATACACTAGTGCAATGAAACCTGCATTGACTGTCCCTGGGGTACGTCCAGTAACACAATTGACATCTGTTATATAGAATACGCAATTCTCAACACATCCAAAAACAGAAATGCCGAAAGAGGTCAGCCAGAGTGATTCTTCCTTAATCCTGGATCTAAAATGTTTCTCTTCCCACAGATACTCTTGGCAAGCTGAGCTCTTCCAGCAATGTTGTTTTAGTTTCAGATTCCTATATCTGCATTTTTCTTTCTTTTCAACCCTTAGCACATGAATCATATAGCAATAACCTCCACATCATCAGGGATAAAGATGGTTCTGCCATGTGTTAAGACACATTTTGGAGTTAGGATATATTGCAAATATTAAGTTCAACAACCAGTCTTTAGACCTGAACATGGACTGTAGATTAAATTTAAAATGCAGCCCTGGACAATAGTTTCCTGGAGCTGTGGGCGCCAGTTAATTGAAAACCAGACAATGCTGATTAACATTCATTTTAGGTGTCTGGAGTGTGGGTGTGAAGAAGGTGGTGTGAAAATTAAATGTAGTTCAAGGGAAGCATTGTAGATACATAACTACAGAAATGTCCGTTGATCTTTAGCACATAAAATATCATGTAATATTGGGTTAAACAGGCCTCTTCCTCTGAGAGTGTGTCATTTTGTTGAATGTAGCACTTCTGTATCCACTAGCTTCAGTGTCT
Source organism: Mobula birostris (assembly GCF_030028105.1). Lineage (NCBI taxonomy): Eukaryota > Metazoa > Chordata > Chondrichthyes > Myliobatiformes > Myliobatidae > Mobula > Mobula birostris. The sequence continues at coordinate 13,594,602 of NC_092385.1, read as the reverse complement.
CTCAGGTGACTTTGTTCACATTACAACACCGCAAACGGAGTATTTACATCATTGTTAAGTTTGAAGACTTACTTCACATTATTCTATAAAGATTCATATGTGAATAAACAAAAACACTGATCCCCGTGATCACTGACTCAGTACTGGAGGAAGTAACCACCCTTGTAAATCTAAATGTAAAGCTGTTAAAGCTGTTAAATAACAACTATTCCAGCTTTACATAAACTTGACCCATGGCTATCCCTAACCTATTAAGTTGTAATAAAGGGTCTGCATAAATGCAATCTAATTAGCTGGATCTTTAGTGTACAGACCAACCTCATTTTGTCTGTCTAGATAGCTAAGTTATTTTAGACTGGGAACACACCCTATGACTTTTCTCTATATTTCTAAATCTCCAATTATCTTCACCAGAATTGCACACTCCTTTCTAATTGAGGACAAACCAAAGTGCTGGACATGTGTTTGACAAATAAATATCCCTACAGTGTACTTTACAATTTCACTTCATCCAAGAGCAAGGGTTTCCAACCTGGGGTCCAGGGACCCCTCAATTAATGGTAAGGGTCCATGGCATAATAAAGGTTGGGCACTCCTGTACTGGAGTGTTTTTCATAATATTACCATGTTCCAAAATACTTTATGCCAGTATTTTGAATTGTACTCATTAATGTATCTAAATGCTCAACATTTTCCTAAAGTGAGACCCGACGCAGATTGGGAGACCACTTCACCAAGCACCTACACTTCGCCCACCAGAAAAAGTGGGATCTCTCAGTGGCTACTGATTTCAATTCCACTTCCCGTTCTAACATGTCAATACATAGCCTCCTCTACTGCTGCGATGAGGTCACGCTCAGGTTGGAACAGCAATACCTTATATTCCGTTTGCATGAATATTAATTTCTTGAACTTCTGGTAATGCCCTCGACCTCCCTCTTCACCATTCCCCATTCCTCTCCCACCCTAATCTCCTCACCTGCCCATCACCTCCCCCTGTGCTCCTCCCCTTTCCCTTTCTTCCATGGCCTTCTTTTCTCTCCTATCAGATTCCTCCTTCTCCAGCCTTTTATCTCTTTCACCAATTGACCCCAGCTTTTTATTTCAACTCTCCGTCTCTCCCAGTTTCACCTATCACCTACTACATTGTACTTCTTCCTCCCCGCCCCCCCCACCTTCTTACTCTGAATTCGCATCTTTTTTTTCCAGTCCTGATGAAGGGTCTCGGCCTGAAACACTGACTGATTACTCTTTTCCACAGATGCTGCCTGGACAGCTGATTTCCTTCAGCATGCTGTGTGTATTACTTTCCTAAGGGGTATTTCAGACAACATTTGTAGCCAATAGCAACTGATGAAAAGGGTATCGAGGAAGGGCATGCAAATAGAAGCCAGAATTCTAATGTGATTGCAAACCAAAGAATCATTAGTTCATACAGATGTGCAGGATGAGGTTTTCACAAATTAACCAAAAAAGTAAACTGGTTAAATAAAGTGCTCTCATTTATAAATATGATTTCAGTATGGTTACGCAATAAGTTTTGTAGATGCGCAGACCTTGTGGCTTACACCAAACAGTATATTATTTTAACGAGAGCCAAAGACTAAGAACAGGATATTACCGATACAGCTTTAAGTAATCAAAGTTTCAGGAAAAAATAGACATTTTACATCCTTGACTCTGTAATGGTATACTTCCTCATAAAAATGTCAAAGGTTTATATTATTTAAATGACAGGACTGTTTCAAAATAGATGGCAACACAACAAGTACTACCAAATTAAAATGACAACCTAACACACGAGGTAAAAGAACTTGATTTTCTGCCATGTTAATGAGTGATGCAGTAGTATGTCAGTTAGCACAGTTGTCTTAGAGCACCAGTGATCACCGATTGGGGTTTAATTCACATTGCTGGCTATAAGAAGTTTCTATGTTCTGTCTGTGACTATGTGGGTTTCCTCTGGGTGCTCCAATTTGTGGGCAACATATGTTGGTGCGAGAAGTGTGACAACATTTGTGGCTGCCCCCAATGACCTCAGACTGCGTCGATTGTTGACACAAAATGGCACATTTCACTGTAAGTTTTGACGTACATGTGACAAATAAAGCTAATCTTCTTTTTGACAGATTAGAAGGGTGCTACCTTGTGGAAGTTATAAAAACTTCCACCTAAACCACAGCCAAAAAGTAAATCGTTGATCAAGAGTGAAATCACAGATGGGTAAATTACCTAAGGATTTGATCATTTTTGACCACTCTCCTTTGAACATAAGTGAAGTAACATATATTCAGATCGTGACTGTTAATATTTTATAGTCTTTTGTCATTAAGGACTGATGATCCAGGTACTATGGCACCAAAATTGCATGCTAGTTCCACCAGATTTGCAAGAGAAAGCTCCATAAAAATTACTGAATCATATACTACCAGAGCTCTGAGAAGATGTAAAACCTCACATTGAACCCCTTACCCAGAACATGCCCTCTTCTCATTGCTGTCATCAAGGAGGAGATATAGGAACTTAAAAACACACACCCAATGTTTTATGAACAGTTGTTCTGGGTGATTGGGGTCCTTAATGATAGATACCTACATTTAAAAGGCAAGCAATGTTGAAGATTATGGACTCGGTAACCCAGGAAAAGATGTTGACAAACCAGAATGGCAGTGACAATATAATGTTATTTAGTCTTATGGTCTTATAGATGACAATAAACCAGTCATTGGCATTTGGTAGTATGCAGGGTTAGCCATACCTCAATAGATACTGGCTTAGAAATTATTCTGCACAATTCCAAATTTAAAAAAGAAATCTGCTGAGAAATTGAAACAGGTTTAACTTGGAGCAGGGTAGTTTATAAGTTTCAATATATAAATTCTACTCCTTACTTTTTGGCAGGATGTATGCTTGCACTAAAGCATTTCTCTTCGTTTAAAAACTCACTGGATGCAAACAATATTCTGAAAGATTTTCCAATTCAATTTTCAAATTTAGTTGTCTGACAACCATAGTTCTTTACAGAACTCACAGAACTAACAGGTTTTATTGACACCATTCCCTTTTGAAGGAGCTGCATTCAAACCCCATTCTTAGTCCCCACCAAGATCAGTGACCTCCTTGGACATCAAAAGGAACTTCACATGTGCCTGGACTGCTTTGCCTATTGAGGACAGGGTTATGGTAATCATTAAACTTCAGTTTCTGCAATATTACACAACTTGCTGCTTCATTTGGGAGACAACCCCTCTTCCTTTCTTGATGGAAGAAGGTTTCATCTACTTTACTTTCAACCCTGAGGTGCACACAGATCAATTGTAGACACCTCCATCATTACAAACTCGCACAAAGTGGTCTTTCCGAAAGGTTGCCTATCTGCAGTTTATGGACAGAATATGCAAAGAATATGCCTCCCAAGGGCACTGTTCTTCACTAGCCTGCCAGGTTCCTCAGATCCTGCTCTCACAATATAGGAATGGTAAAATGGGGACTGGGAAACAGGAGGGGAGACATTTTCCTTGCACTTTACAGCTCATTAAGTTGCACCCAAAAGCTGTATTTGCCAGCTGTCATTTGCATTCTCCCCCAGTCTCCATATTGGTAAGGTTGAAGAGCAATGTGACGAGAATTACTGTTGAAATAAACTCTACAATACTGAATCATATTTAATATCACTAGCATATGTCATGAAATATGTTGTTTTGAAGTAGCAGTACATTACAATACATAATAATAAAACTATAAAGTACAATAAAGCAATGCAAAAAGAGAAAAAAATTAGAATGATGTAGTTCACATGGGTTTATTGTTCATTCAGAAATCTGATGGTGGCGGGGAAGCAGCTGTTCATAAAACATTGGCTGTGCGTTTTTAAGTTCCTATACCTCCTCCTTGATGATAACAATGAGAAGAGGGCATGTTCTGGGTGACTGGAGTCCTTAATGATAGATGCCTACTTTTTGAGACATTGTCTTTTGAAGCAACACACATAAAAATTGCTGGTGAACGCAGCAACACACATCAAAGATACTGGTGAACACAGCAGGCCAGGCAGCATCTCTAGGAAGAGGTGCAGTCGACGTTTCAGGCCGAGACCCTTCGTCAGTACTAACTGAAGGAAGAGTGAGTAAGGGATTTGGAAGTTGGTGGGGGAGGGGGAAATCCAAAATGATAGGAGAAGACAGGAGGAGGAGGGATGGAGCCAAGAGCTGGACAGGTGATAGGCAAAAGGGATATGAGAGGATCATGGGACAGGAGGTCCGGGAAGAAAGACAAGCGGGGGGGGGGGGACCCAGAGGATGGGCAAGAGGTATATTCAGAGGGACAGAGGGAGAAAAAGGAGAGTGAGAGAAAGAATGTGTGTATAAAAATAAGTAACAGATGGGGTACGAGGGGGAGGTGGGGCATTAGCGGAAGTTAGAGAAGTCGATGTTCATGTCATCAGGTTGGAGGCTACCCAGACGGGATATAAGGTGTTGTTCCTCCAACCTGAGTGTGGCTTCATCTTTACAGTAGAGGTACAGTCGACGTTTCGAGCTGAGACCCTTCATCATGGCAAAACGTCGACTGTACCTCTTCCTATAGATGCTGCCTGGCCTGCTGCGTTCACCAGAAATTTTTATGTGTGTTGCTTGAAATTCCAGCATCTGCAGATGTCCTCGTGTTTGCATTGTCTTTTGAAGCTGTCCTTGAAGCTGGAGAGGTTAGTGCTCATGATGGTGCTGGGTGAGTTTGCAACTTTCTGTAGCTTTTTCCAATCCTGTGCAGTGGCCTCTCCATACCAGGCAGTGATGCAATCAGTTAGAATGCTCTCCACGGTATATCTGTAGAAATTTGCGAGAGACTTTGGTGACATACCAAGTCTCCACAAACACCGAATGAAATATAGCTGCTTCTTGCCTTCTTTGTAATTGTTGGGCCCAGGATAGATCTTGAGATGTTGATGTCCAGGAACTTGAAACTGCTTACCCTTTCCACTGCAGATCCCTCGATGAGGATTGGTGTCCACAACTAATTCCTTGATCCTACTGATGTTGAGTTCAAGGTTGGTGTTGTGAAACCACTCAACCAGCTGATCTATCTCATTCCCGTATGCCTTATCACCATTGAATATTCTGCCAAAAATATTTGTGCCATCAGCAAAGATATAGATGGTGTTTGAGTTGTGCCCAGCCACACAGACATAGCTGTAGAGACAGTAGAGCAGTGGGTGAAGCATGCACCAGCGCTGATTGTTAGTGAAGAGATTTTATTTCCAATCTGCACTGACTGTGGTCTTCTGCTGAGAAATTCAGTTGCGGTGGGGGGGGGGGTAGAGGGGCCCAGGTTTTTGGAGCTTGTTAATTAGTACTACTGAGGGTATGATGGTGTTGAACTGTAGTCTACAAAAAGCAGCCTGATGCAGGTACTGGTATTGTCCAGGTGATCTGAGTGGACAGCCAGTGAGATCGTATCCACTATAGACCTATAGTAGCAATAGGCAAGTTACTGTGGGACCAGTTCCTTGCTCGGGCAGGAGCATGATCATCCTCTCAAAGCACTTCATCACAGTAGATGTGAGGACAACTGGGTGATAGTCATTGAGACAGCTCACCCTTCTTGGGCACTGGTGTATTTGTCGCCCTTTTGAAGCAGGTGGGAACCTCCGACCACAGCAGTGAGAGATTGAAGATGTTCTTGAACACCCCTGCCAGTAGATTGCCATAGGTTTTCAGTGCCCTGCCAGGTGCACCATCAGAGCCTGATGCCTTGCAAAGGTTTACTGTCATGGAAGATGTTCTGACATTGGCCTCCGAGACAGAGGTGACAGTGTTACCAAATGCTTCAGCAATTTGCACAAGTTTTCTTCTCCCTTTCAGAGTGTACATAAAAGGCATTGAGCTCATCTGGGAGTGAAGCATCACAGCCATTCATGACGCTAGGTCTTGCCTTGCAGGAAGTAATGGCCTGCAAACCCTGCCTGATCTAACCCGCATCCAATTCTAACCTCAATCAGAATCATTTTCTCACACTTAAAATAGTCTTTTGTGGGTCGTACTCAGACTTCCTGTATAGCTCTGGATCACTGGTCTTGTGTGCCACAGATCTAGCACTCAGCAGACTACGAACCTCCTGGCTCATTCACAGTTTTTGGTTTGGGTATGCCTGGTATGATCCCGAAAGCACACATTCATCCCCACAAGTCTTGATGAAGTTAATGTCAACTGTGGCATATTCATTCAGATTCAAAGATGAATCCCTGAATATTTTCCAGTCAACTGACTCAAAGCAGTTCTGTAAGTGTTCCCTAGTCACCCCTGACCACAGTGCTGCAGTCCTTAGTCGCTGCCTACATGTCGGAATAAAAGAAAACCCAGATGATTGGCCTTTCCAAAGTGCATGTGTGGGATAGCATGGTAAGCGTTCTTGATGGTGGTGTAACCATCAGCCCTCTAAGATAGTACATATTTGGTCTCCAAATTTGGCAGTTTTGGTCTCCAAATTTTTGGAAGGACATTCTTGCTATTGAGGGAGTGCAGCATAGGTTCACAAGGTTAATTCCCGGGATGGTGGAACTGTCATATGTTGAAAGATTGGAGCGACTGGGCTTGTATACATTGGAATTTAGAAGGATGAGAGGCGATCTGATTGAAACATATAAGATTATTAAGGGATTGGACACGCTGGAAGCAGGAAGCATGTTCCCGCTGATGGGTGAGTCCAGAACCAGAGGACACAGTTTAAGAATAAAGGGTAGGCCATTTAGAACAGAGTTGACGAAAGACTTTTTCACCCAGAGAGTGGTGGATATGTAGAATGCTCTGCCCCAGAAGGCAGTGGAAGCCAAGTCCCTGGATGCTTTCAAGAAAGAGATGGATAGAGCTCTTAAAGATAGCGGAATCAAAGTTTATGGGGATAAGGGAGGAACTGGATGCTAATGGTGGATGATCAGCCATGATCACAGTGAATGGCGGTGCTGGCTCGAAGGGCCAAATGGCCTACTCCTGCACCTATTGTCTATTGTCTATATTTGGCCACAGAAGTTTGATAATGGAGGTGGATGTTTGGTCTAGTACCAAAGATGCAGCTGAAATAGTTTTCCTGTGGATACTAAGTTTGTCAACTGTTCTCGTAACTTCAACAATCCAGCAGGTGGTAAGTTTTGAGTAAAAAGAAAAAAGCACCAATCAAATTCATTCCTATTCCCCAGTAACTATAATTTTGATATATTCAGTGGGTTAAGTTATGATGATCCTGTTTGATAGAGAGGTTCAGTGATAATTATGTATTTGAAGCCTTATAGATTATTTGAAATTCACTGTGTCATCTCCATTACCTCGGCACTTAAATGGCATGCATGTTATTTACCTCATTTCAATCAGATCTGGATGTTGAACTTGTCAACCCAGAGATTGGTACACTGCTTAATTACCTGAGCAGTTTTGAAATTGTAATCAATTAGCCAAACATCTGATGTTATAATAGAGGGAAGAATATGCAGAATCACAGATTAGAAGCTGAAGATCATTGGACCATGAGCACGTGCAGCAATAGGTTGGGTTATAAATGCTGGCCTTTGACACCAAACCCATTGTAATTTAAATCAAATGAAACTCCAGCTGCATCTGGATTTTTCCTTTCACCCCTTCAGAGCCAAACACTTCAGAGGATGGGAGATGAACAGGTGTTGAGATACATTAAAAATGTTTATCTAACAATATCTACAAATTAATATTCAGAATCTGCCAGATTACAAGAATCATAAAATATATTCAGAATAATGCAAAAGTAAATTTGATCATTTCATTTTTCCTGGAATGAATAAAATGACCTCATAAATTTAATTTAGCTTTAACATAGGGAATCAATGTTACTGCCACTCCACTAAACTCGATATGATAAACAACCTTATGGGAAGGAAAACAGAGGATTATCTAGAAATATTTGTACAGTGCCTTGAAAATGTATTCAGCCCCAACTCTTTGCTTACATGAATATTACAAACTGGGATTTGATCAATTAACTGATAATTTTTTATTTGTGAATCACATGTCCCTTTTTCCACAGTAGAGACCAAAAAAAGGGAAAATAGTAAATCATGAAAAACTAAAAATTCAAAACCTGAAATGTCAGCAGTTCAAAACTATTCATTCCTCTTTGCTCAGTACTTAGTTGAGCCATCTCTGGCAGCTATTACACCCAGTAATCTTTTTGGATAAGGCTCTATGAGATTTGCACAATGTGATGGAGCAAGAAAAGGCAGGTTGTGCCTTACAAGCCTGATTGAATTTTTTGAGGATGTGATTAAACATATTAATGAAGGTAGAGCAGTAGATGTAGTGTATATGGATTTCAACAATGCATTTGATAAGGTACCCCATGCAAGGCTTATTGAGAAAGTAAGGAGGCATGGGATCCAAGCGGACTTTGCTTTGTGGATCCAGAATTGGCTTCACAATATGACTGTCATATTCTGCATGGAGGTCAGCGAGCAGTGGTGTGCTTCAGGGATCTGTTCTGGGACCCCTTCTCTTCATGAATTTTATAAATGACCTGGATGAGGAAGTGGAGGGATGGATTAGTAAATCTGCTGATGACACAAAGGTTGGGGGTGTTGTGTATAGTGTGGAGGGCTGTCAGAGGTTATAGTGGGACATCGATAGGATGCAAAACTGGGCTGAGAAGTGGTAGATGGAGTTCAACCCAGTTAAGTGTGAAGTGGTTCATTTTGGTAGGTCAAATATTAATGGTAGGACTCTTGACAGTGTGGAGGATTAGAGGGATCTTGGGGTCCGAGTCCATAAGACACTCAAAGCTGCTGTGCAGGTTGACTCTGTGGTTAAGAAGGCATATGGTGCTGTGGCCTTCATCAACCATGGGATTGAGTTCAAGAGCAGAGAAGTAATATTACAGCTATATAGAATCCTAGTCAGACCCCACCTGGAGTACTGTGCTCAGTTCTGTTCACCTCACTACAGGAAGGATGTGGAAACTATAGAAAGGCGCAGAGGAGATTTACAAGGATGTTGCCTGGATTGGGGAGCATGACTTACGAGAATAGGTTGAGGGAACTTGGCCTTTTCTCCTTGGAACGATGAAGGCTGAGAGGTGACCTGATAGAGGTGTATAAGATGATGAGATATCGTGTGGATAGTCAGAGGCTTTTTCCCAGGGCTGAAATGGCCATCACGAGAGAGCACAGTTTTAAGGTGCTTGGAAGTAGGTACAGAGTAGAGGTCTGGGGTAAGATTTTTTTAAAAAGGCAGAGAGTGGTGAGTGCGTGGAATGGGCTGCTGGCGACAGTGGTGAAGGCAGATACGATAGGGTCTTTTAAGAGACTCCTGGATAGGTACATGGAGCTTAAAAAATAGAGGGCTATGGGTAACCCTTGGTAATTTCTAACTATGTAAGTAATTTCTAAACATGTAAGTACATGTTTGGCACAGCATTGTGGGCCAAAGGGCCTGTATTGCGCTGTAGTTTTTCTATGTTCCTATATAAGATTTCTCCATTCCTCCTTACACAATTGCTCAAGCTGTGCCGGGTTATTTGGGGAGTGGTGGTGGTCAGCAATGTTGAAATCTTGCTCGAGATTTCTGATCGGATTAAGGGCTCTGACTGGGCCACTTAAGGACATCAATTTTCTTCATTTGAAGCCACTCCATGGTTGCTCTGGCAGTGTGCTTTGGGCCGTTGTCCTGCTGAAAGACGAACTTCCTCCCTATCTTAAGCTTCCTGGCAGAAGCTAGCAGGTTTTTAATTCATCTGTAAAAAGCTGCATTCATCTTCCCATCGATCCTGAACAGATTTTTCAGTCCCTGCTGCTGAAAAACATCCCCATACCTTCACCATACTTTACAGTAGGATAGATGTTACCTGGCTAATGCGCAGTATTAGATTAATGCCACATATACCACTAAGAAAAGGACAAGTCTTCAGGTGCAGACATTTCAAAGCATTATCACTTAGAAGATACCGTAAAGATGTGGATGAAAATCTTGTGGTTGGAGGACTTCCAGGTCATTGAGGGAATGGCGGCGTAAGGAAAAGGTCTCTCGGCCAAAAAGAAGGTAAACCGCCCCAAAATCAAATTTAGACGAATACTTAACATTGTATAACTATATTAATAAAAGGGGCAAGGATGATGTCTAAGAACAAGATTAAAAAGTCCGCTCCGAAGGCTGATAAACATAAAGAGATGCAGCAAGGCGACGGGCCTAGCTCCCCCACGGCAAGCCAAGATGGAGATAATGAGCAGGAATCGGTGACTCTGTCTTTGATTCTTGGAGAGATTCGCGAGTACCGACAAGATAACAACAAACAGCTGGAGGATATTAAAGGAGAAATAGTAAAAACTAACTCGAGGATAGATGAAGCCGAAGCGAGGATTGTTGGAGTTGAAGAGAAGCTACAAAATGCAGAGGAAGTGATAGCAGAAATGCTAAAGCTGCAAGACCAGCTCCAGTGGAAGTTAATAGACCAAGAAAGCCGCTCAAGAAGGGAAAATGTGAGGATCTACGAAGTTCCCGAAGGAACTGAAGGTAAACCCGGATTAATGATTCCCTTCGTGGAGAAGCTACTTAGAGAGAACCTTGATATACCGGCCGCAAAAGACCTACAGATAGAAAGGGCTCACCGCGCGTTGGCACCACAGCCTCCGGCAGACGTCCAGCCCAGATCGATTCTGGTCAGATTTCTCAGTTACAGAACGAAGGAAGAGGTGCTTAAACGGGCATGGCAAAAGAAAGGTTTCATGTGGAGCAACTGTAAAATCAGTTTAGACCACGATTACGCACCGGGGATCCTTGCCAGATGGAAGGAATATGCAGAAACACGGAGGGTCCTGAAGGAAAACAACATCAGATTTCAGACCCTGTATCCAGCTCGGTTGAAAGTCTTTTACGACGAAGGGACAAAAACTTACGCTACGGTGGAGGAGGCAACGTTGGACCTGGCGGACTGGGGACTACCTATTAAAGTTATCACCCAACCGGAGTCGCTACTGGAGAGGATTCAGCAGAAGTCGAGGCAGTTAGTGGGGCGAGGACGCTCCACACGAACCAGAGTGTCAAACTACAAGGAAAAGCTGCAAATATTCAGACGCGAATGTACTGAGATTACAGACTAATTAAGAGAAATGACTGAAAAGAGTAAATCGGACTTAAAGGTAAAATGAAAGCTGGTATCTGAAAATAAACTAGACGGAATAACTTGAATGATAGCAATATGGTCGAGACATAAATAGGAGAAAATTCTCTATGATTATTCAAACACAGGGTGAAGATAGAGGTTATCCCTCTGAACTGAGGCGGGTCGGTGCTCAGGCCTCACTGTGGGAAGTTGGGAAAAATTTTCAAATGTTATACGTTCAAAAATGTCTAGGGTGTGATTATATATTTTGGTTCACTGTTGAGAAGGGATTGCTTACTGTTTGGTTAGAAAAGGAGAGGTTTTTTTTACTAGAGAAAAATGCAAATTGAATTGGTAAAAATAGAGACTTCCGGTAGAGCTCATGGAGTGAAGTCGTGTTCTTGACTCGCTCCATTACCTCTGAGTTTTTCTTCTTATGATCAGCTATATTTTAATTAACCATTAAGGCATCGACTTTTACAATATTTTGAAATAAATTGGGCTCTTTGATAATCGGATGCTTTTAAGGTCTGCTATGTCTAAGAATGGAAAAAACGGGAAGGACGGCAAACCTCTGGTTAGACCGAAAGGTACTGATTTTCCTCCGACTGAACCACCGGTGACTTTGAAAGCTATATCGGATCTAATTCAAAGGGAAATTTCAACCTCTATTACGGAGCTGATTCGTGCAGAAATTTCAATTAATTTCCAGAAAATTGCCGATTCAATTGATAAGATACAAACATCTATTACGGAACATCAGCCGGCTATATCTGATCTTCAAAAATCCACGCAACAGAATGAACTTAAGATGGAGAAAATCTAAGAAACAATTAATGTAATGAAGAAGAAACCTGACTTTCTGACCTTTAAAAACTCTGACTTAGAATCCAGAATGCGACGGCAGAACCTTTGAATGATTGGGGTGCGTGAAGCTGTGGAATCTGATAACCCTATGAAGTATTTTTCTCAACTTTTAAAAGATGCATTTCCTACTGCATTTCCTGACCAACCACCGTTATTGGATCGTGTTCACAGAGTTCCATCATACTCGTCTAAGTCAGATAAACCTCGACATGTTATATTACGTTTTCATTACTTTCAAGACAAGGAGAAACTGTTTCATTTCGTTCGATTTAAAGGTTACATTGATATTTTGGATCTTAAGTTCCGATTTGTGGAGAATTTCAGCAAACCAATTCGGGATCAGCGGGTTCGCTACAGATCTGTGATGTCAGAACTCTACAAGATGGATTTAAAACCAGCGCTGCTTTACCCAGCACGTCTAAGGATTCGTACGTTGGATGGAGCCCTCCGTTTTTTTGAATCTCCATCGGATGCCCAGAGTTACCTGGATCAATTTTCACCTTCAACATCTTAATTGTAATTTTTAACTATCTCCGTTTGATCGGAGGCTGTGAATTTGTCGGCCTTAATTTTTTTTTGCCTTATATGGGCAGAAAAGTTTATTTTTGATTAATTAATATGGTTGCTAAACTTCCTTTCTATCTGCGTCATTCCTTTCTTTTTTCCAGGGGATTCTGGGTGGTTATTACCCCAGCGTCATTTTACGTATTTCCTTTGAGGCCTTAAATTTTGTAGTTTTAAAATTTTTTTTTGTAGGTTTTCATAACTAGTTTATGTTAATAATTTCATTTCTCTTTTTGTTTATTCATAGGGTCTGGGGTTTGTTGCGGTTTTTTTTATACTTTCTGGCTTTTTATCTGTTATATTAAGTGTTTGTTTTAATTGATTTACTTTTTTATTCTTTTACTGTTTTATAACTAGCTGATCTTTTTTATATTTACACTTTTTTTTAGTGAGCGTCTATCGGAAGTCATGGGGGTTGTTTTAGTGCTTGCTTCTTTCTGGCTGGTCTGTGTTAGATTTAGCCTTGGGGTCATGGGGTGGGGGGTGGTGGGAGGGGCTTCACGTTTTAGTTTTTTTCTTCTTGGGCTATGTACACTATTGAAGTATTGGTTGCGTTCTCCTTCCCGGTATCTCTTATTTGTTCTGTTCCCTTTCCAGGTTCGTGGGTCGAGCCTATCGTCAATCCTCCTTGTTGCGGGTTGACTTTAGGGTTTATGGGGTCTATTATTAATTTTGTCTTCTGGAATACTAATGGTCTTAACCATCCTATTAAAAGGAAAAAAGTTTTTAAAGTGTCCCGGAGACTTAAAGCACAAAATTTTATTTTTACAAAAGACCCATGTGCAGAGGGAGGACAGACTACGTTTTTTTAAATTCTGGAAGAGACAACAGTTTCATTCGAACTCTAACGCTAAGATTCGAGGCGTCTCTATTTTTATAGACTCCTCAGTTACTTTTATACAACATGATATTATCTCTGATCTGAATGGTAGATTTCTACTAGTTAGTGGTCTACTATTCAATAAAAAGGTAGTTTTGGTTAATGTTTATGCTCCTAATATGGACTGTTCAGAATTTTATAAATCATTATTCAATCAGTTCCCGAATTTGAATGAGTTTTCATTGATCTGGGGCGGAGATCTTAATACCTGTTTATCTCCAGCTTTGGACTGTTCGGCTCCTCTACAGAGTTTACCTAATAAATCTGCAACTTTGATTAATTCATTCCTCTCTGATTCTGAGTCGACGGACATTTGGCGTTTCTTGCATCCTCAGGAAAAAGACTTTTCTTTTTTTTCCACATGTTCACCATTCCTATTCAAGAATTGATTATTTCTTTATTGACTCTCGTCTTATTTCTTCAGTGATTAAATGCGATTATGACTCTATAACCATTTCGGATCATGCTCCACTTAAGCTTTCTATTAAAATTCAGGCCAATACACAAAATAATAGACAATGGCGCTTTAATTCGTTGTTGCTTCAGGACTTGGACTTTGTTAACTTTATGAATGAACAGATTGATCTTTTTTTTACAATCAACTATACAGAGGATATTTCTGTGAACATTCTCTGGGATACTTTTAAAGCTTATACTTGTGGTCAGATTATCTCGTATTCCGCTGCTTTGAGGAAGAAGCTGAAGCAGGAGGAGTTGGTAATTGTGGACAAGATTAAGGAAATTGATAAGAAATATGTTACAGCTCCCTCTGAGGAGTTATATAAACAAAGAATTGAACTTCAAATGGAACACAGTTTATTACTTTCGTCCTCGATTGTAAACCAATTAAAGAAAACAAGAAGTGAATTTTATGTACACAGTGACAAAATTGGCAAACTGTTTGCTAACCAATTGAAGTCTAGTTATGCTAAATCTCAAATTAATCAGATTCATAATCAAAATGACCGACTGATACTTGATCATGCGGGGATTAATCAAACCTTCTTTGATTTTTATTCTTCCTTATATCAATCAGAGTCTTCTCGAGACTAAATATATGAGTGATTTTTTTAGATAACCTAGACTTCCCTGAGATTTCACAGGATATGTCTTCTATGCTAGATACTCCCATTACCACTGATGAGATTAAGAATGTTATTTCCTCTATGAACTTGGGGAAAGCTCCTGGCCCTGATGGGTTTACCGTAGAATTTTATAAATGTTTTGCACCTTCATTAATCCCATGGTTCTGTCGGGTTTTCGAGGCTTCATTAAAACTTGGTAAACTTCCCGAATCTTTCAATAGAGCGTCAATCTCTCTAATATTAAAGGAGGATAAAGATCCTGCTCAATGTGCATCTTATAGACCAATATCTTTATTAAATGTTGATTCTAAAATTTTTTCTAAGTTATTAGCAAACAGAGTAGAAAAAGTACTTCCTTTTACTATTTCGGAAGACCAAACGGGTTTTATTAAAGGTCGTTACTCTTTTTATAACATTTGCACACTGTTAAATATTGTTTATACCCCCTCACAAAATGTTCCTGAGTGTGTTATCTCTTTAGATGCCGAGAAAGCTTTTGATAGAGTGGAATGGCCTTACTTATTTAAAGTGCTTGAAATGTTTAATTTTAGCTCGAAATTTATATCCTGGATCAAACTGTTATATCATTCTCCTGTGGCCTCGGTCCATACTAACTCTCTAAGCTCACCTTTTTTCCCTCTTTTTCGAGGTACTCGACAAGGTTGTCCTCTTAGTCCTTTATTATTTGATATTGCATTAGAACCTCTTGCAATTGCCATTCGAGAATCTCCAAACATTACTGGGATAACTCGGGGCTTAAAGTCCCATAAAATATCACTGTATGCTGATGATTTACTATTATATATTTCTAATCCTCAAAAATCCATCCTTGCTGTTTTAGAGTTATTAGCACAACTTCGTCTCTTTTCAGGGTATAAATTAAATCTTAGTAAGAGTGAACTTTTCCCGATTAATAAACAACTTCCCTTATATCATAACTTTCCGTTTAAATTGATTAATAATTATTTTTCATATCTTGGGATTAAAATTACTTGTAAATACAAAGATTTATTTAAGATTAACTTTTTACCCTTAATTGACCATATTATTCAACTTTCATCTAAATGGTTTCCTTTATATTTAACTTTGATTGGTCGTATTAATGCAGTTAAGATGTTTTTTCTGCCAAAATTTCTATATATATTTCAGGCATTACCGATTTTTGTTCCAAAATCTTTTTTTGATAAAGTTGACTCAAAAATTTCTTCATTTATTTGGCAAAATAAAAACCCGAGACTGGGTAAAATACATTTACAGAAAGCTAAGAGAGATGGAGGTTTAGCATTACCTAACTTTAGATTCTATTATTGGGCAATTAATATTCGACATATGAAATTTTGGTTACTTGACCAGGATATACTATCCATTCCTAAATGGGTAGCATTGGAATTACAATCTGTTCAGGGCTATACACTTGGCTCTATTTTAGATTCCTCTCTTCCTTTTGATTTGAAATGCCTGAAACAGGTATCTAACCCGATAGTTAAATATACCTTATGTATTTGGTTTCAATTCAGAAAATTTTTTGATCTTAACCAATTTGGGCTAGCGATTCCTATTTTAGGTAACATATTTTTTCCTCCCTCTTTTACGGATCGTGCTTTTCAAATTTGGAAGACTAAGGGTATTTCACCGTTTTTGGATTTATTTTTAGATGGTTCCCTTATGTCTTTTGAACAATTATCTAATAAATATAATTTATCAAGAATACATTTTTTTAGATATCTACAAGTTAGAAATTTCCTAAGTACTATACTTTCTTCTTTTCCAATGCTTCCTCCTACATACATTTTAGATATTATAATTAACCTTAATCCATGTCAGAAAGGTGCATCGGCTATGATTTATAATATTATTATGAAACTTAGGAAAGCTCCATTAGATAAGATTAAGGTAGATCGGGAACAGGAATTGGGGTCTATTATTTCCGTGGATGACTGGGGGCAGATTTTACAATTAGTCAATACTTCCTCTATCTGTGCTAAACATTCCCTAATTCAATTTAAAGTTGTTCATAGAGCACATATGTCCAAAGATAAATTAGCTCGCTTTTACTGTCATATTAATCCTTTTTGTGATAGATGTCCGGGGCAGATAGCCTCTTTAACTCGTATGTTTTGGTCTTGTCCTACTCTGGAAACATTTTGGAGAGACATTTTTAATATTATTTCAAGGGTATTGAATATAGATATATATATATATATATATATATATATATATATATATATATATATATAAAAAATTAATATACTATTATGTTACCTTAGTATGTTATGTTTAAATTACATTGTTTGTATCACTTTTTTTCTGTATTAATATCTCCTGTAATTTTATTATATTCTAACAGTGTATTAGTGCCTATATGGCTTACCTTTTTGTATACTTATTCAATAAAAAGATTTAAAAAGAAAGAAAGAATTGGTAAAAATAATTTCCTATAATGTTAATGGGGTTTTGAATCCAATTAAAAGAAATAAGATTATGTCTAAATTGAAAAAAGAGAGGGCACAAATAGCTTTCCTCCAGGAAACACATATGAGCCAATCTGAACATGGAAAATTAAAAAGAATGGGCTTTAAGCATGTATTTTATTCATCATATAAATTGAGCCACAAAAGAGGGGTAGCTACTTTAATATCAAGTACTCTTAATTATGAACATATTTCAGAGACTAAAGACAAAGATGGAAGATTTGTAAAAATTACAGGAAGAATAGAAGGTACAGAAATAACATTGCTGAATGTTTATGCTCCTCCAGGTTGTGAATGGTCATTTTATAGACACATTTTTGAGCTAATGGTCAGTTCTCAAGGGGTAGTAATTTGTGGAGGGGATTTTAATATTAGATTAAATCCTACATTAGGTTCTTCAAGAATAGTTACTCAGAATAAACCTCTGACTCGGAAAATGAATTTATTGATGGAGGAGTTGGGAATTATAGATGTGTGGAGGGAATTACACCCCACTAGTAAAGATTATACACATTACTCTTTCCCTCATTCAGCCTATTCAAGAATAGACTATTTCTTTATCTTTAATACAGATAGACTCAGGATAAAAAACTGTAATATCGCAACAATTGATCTGTCAGATCATAGCTCAGTCTCTATAACTCTAATCCTGGAAAGGAAAATGAGGAAAACACTATGGAGGTTAAACTCATATATACTCAATAACCCAAAAGTAATGGAGAGATTAAGGGGAGAAATCAAAGAATATCTAGACCTTAATGACACGGGAGAAACATCACCAGTGATCTTATGGGATACATTGAAAGCTGTACTGAGAGGGAAAATTATTTCCATTACCACTCAAATGAAAAAAATCAATACACAAAAATTAGCAGATCTTCAAGGAAAATTAAAAGCAACTTCAAGTTGTAGATAGCAACAAAAGTAATTCAAATTTAAAACAGGAAATTAGGAAATTGCAAAGTGAAATTGACGATATTTATACGTTGGAAACTCAAAGAAATTTTCTTTCCCTGAGACAAAAGAATTATGAAGTAGGAGGTAAATTAGCTAGATTATTAGCATATAAATTACGAAAACAACAAGCAGACAATGCAATTCATAAAATAAAGAATCCAAAGACAAAGCTTGTGGAGAGTACAATAGGGAAAATTCAAGAGAGTTTTGAAACACATTATCGAGAGCTGTACTCCCAACTCCAGGCCTCCAATGAGCCCTGTATAGACAGTTTATTGAATTCTTTAGATCTACCTAAACTTACAGATTTACAAAATGAAAGTCTATTAGAACCAGTAACTGCCAAAGAACTGAATGTGGCCATCTCTAGGTTAAAGGCTGGAAAGTCCCCCGGTTCAGATGGGTTTACCTCAGAGTGGTACAAATCCCTGAAGTCACAGTTAGCCCCATTACTACTTAACACATTTAATTGGATCTTGCAGAGAAGAGAAACTCCACCTTCCTGGAGAGAAGCGATTATTTCAGTTATTCCTAAAGAGGGTAAAGATAAACTAGAATGGGGCAATTATCGGCCAATTAGTGTTCTTAATTTAGATTACAAACTATTTACATCTATATTAGCACGCAGATTGGAAAAGCTTTTACCTGGCCTAATCCATTTAGACCAGACTGGATTTATTCAACAAAGACAAACACAGGACAACATAAGGAGAATTCTACACATATTAGAATAGGTTAATAAGAACGAGACAGAGACAATGGTAGTAGGATTAGACGCTGAGAAAGCTTTTGATTCAGTTAGTTGGGCATTCCTATACAGAGTGTTAGGAAGATTCGGCTTTCAAGAAAAGTTTATTAAAGTAATTCAGACTCTATATGACAGCCCTACAGCTTGTATTAAGATAAATGGGGACCTCTCTGACTCCTTTATTTTAGAGAGAGGCAGTAGACAGGGATGCCCAATTTCTCCTCTCCTTTTCGTGCTATATATTGAACCGCTTGCCCAACTAATAAGACAAAGCGAAATCGTAAGAGGTATCAAGGTGGCAGGGATTGAACAGAAAGTGGCATTATTCACAGATGATGTTTTAGTGAACCAGAAAAATCATTTATAGGATTGTTTACGCTGTTGGATGACTTTGGGAAAATATCAGGTTATAAAATAAATGTAAAGAAAATGCAGGTTATGTCTCTAAATTATACACCATCCAAAAAATTGCAGGATACATATGATCTTAAGTGGGAAGCTAAATCATTAAAATATTTAGGAATAATCCTGCCGAAGGATCTTTCAACGCTGTCACAGGTAAATTATGGGCCATTAATCTCAGAGATAAAAGCAGATATGCATAGAAGGAATCTTATCCCCTTTTTAAGTTTAAATTCAAGGACAAATACTATAAAAATGAATATTCTTCCTCGGTTACTGTATCTTTTCCGTACTTTACCTGTGGAGGTGGATGATAATCAATTCAAGGAATGGGACAAATGGATTTCCCGCTTCATTTGGCAAGGAAAGAAACCTAGAACTCGATATAACACCTTACAGTTAGGGAAGGAAGGAGGAGGTATGGTTCTTCCTTGCCTGAGAAATTATTTTTATGCCTCACAGATAACCCCTCTGTTATATTGGTGTAATAGGGAATATAAGGCTAGATGGAAGGAAATAGAATTTGGATTGGTTGACAGTTTTCCTCTACAGGCCTCAATAGCTGACAAAGGATTGATGGCCCAATTAGAAAAATTTAAAAACAGTTGAATAAATCTTACATTAAAAGTATGGCAGAAGGTGGTTAATTCATGTGGAATTAATAACATGTTAAAACTCTTCAGATGGTGTGCATATGATACCGAATTCCTTCCCAACAGAGGAGATAAAAGATTTGAACTATGGATAAAGAAAGGTCTTACAACCTACCTCTCATTTATACATAAAAGAGTATTACAAAGTTTCCAAATCCTGCAGGACAAACATGGCCTAGAACACAAAGACTTTTTTAGGTACCTTCAAGTACGGAATTATGTTAACCAGAGTTGCAGATATACAGACCTATCAACAGTAGAATTAGAATTTTTCAAGATTCTTAATTCGGCTTGCGGTTCAATGCCTAGTAAATCAGTTTCTCGATTATATAATGCACTCTCCCATGCTAAAAATGTAAACACATTGTATATTAAAGAGAAGTGGGAGAAAGAAGCGGGGTTGGTACTTTCAGAGGAGGCTTGGGGGAAAATATGCAGCTTTCAGTGGTCTTCGACTAATTCTTTGACTTGGAGAGAACACTGTTGGAAAAATATTATAAGATACTTCAAGACCCCATATCAGAAAAAATATAAAGATAGAAACGTGACGTGTTGGAGAAGGTGCGGCTCCAAGGAAGCAAATCATTTCCATATTTTCTGGGATTGTCCTAAATTAAGTCTATATTGGGAAGGTATTCATAGAACATTAGTTAAGGTATCTAGGACCCAGATACCTCTGAACTTTGAGACGCTCTATTTGGAGCATGTATTGTTTCTTGAACAGAAGGAAGATATAAAGTTGCTGCAGGCCCTTTTAGCGGCAAGTAAGAAATCAATCAC